>NW_026262698.1:1162500-1619268 GCF_021869535.1 Mytilus californianus
AATATTTGTTTGTTTTGAGATTGTGACACAGTGATGACTGCTGTACCCATATTGTGATATTTTACCTATTATGTCTGTTTTGTTCACGCATCGTTGTAAATATAACGGAATTTGATGCGACTGTCATACAAGTGAGAGGTTTAGCGGTATAAAACCAGGTTCAATCCACCATTTTCTACATTTGAAAATGCCTGTACCAAGTCAGGAATATGACAGTTGTTGTCCATTCGTTTGATGTGTTTTATCATTTGATTTAACCATTTGATTAGGGACTTAATATTTCCGTTTTGAATTTTCCTCGGAATTCAGTATTTTTGTGATTTTACTTTTTAAGAACTGACTTCAAAACCATAAATATTGTTTCTTTGATAAATTTGACAACCACTGGATTGATGTCACTACTGGTTACGTCATTCTTCAACTTTCTTTTTGATTTCGCCTTCCATTGTTTTGTTGATTTGAGTGTCACGATAAGTCTTGTGAAGACAAAACACACTTTTGTAATGCTTAATCATAAGCCTAGTATATTTGATAATTTTTTAATTAGATCCGAATGTCCTACAGTTATATTAATTGGTGTAAGGATTGATCCAGGGGAGCATAGCATTCCCTGAAAGTATGCCATTTTGACCTTTATTATACTCTTCATTGACATATTCAAGTTCTGATCTCAGATAAAAAGTGACCTACAAACATTTAACTTTAATGTAAGAATGCATCTCGGGGATCATAGCAGCATATTTTATACTTTACTAAATACTATTCAAGTTCAGATCTCAGGTACTAAATTACCTACAATTGTATAAGTTGGTGGTAAGATGCATCTTGTGGAGTATCTTTATTTGATTACTCGTTAAATCATCAAGCCATTTAGGGATGAGAAGAACTATGTAATAGGAGAATACATATTTCTCTTATGGGATCTTCTTTTACGTTTCTTTTTATATGATGTGGTGTCATCATATTGTAGAGTCCTTTATAAAACAACCGAAATCTGTTTAGGCAATTAAAAGTTAATCAGAATTATCTTTCTAAAGTGTCTTTCAGACTTATATTCTAATATTTTATTCAAAATTCAATCTCATAGATTTCTTTTTATTCACAAAAAAGTTTTTTTTCATGAATAATCTCTGCGACTTGTAGCGTGATATTTAGCACAGTGACTGTACTTTTTACCAAATTTTTGAAAAAAATCTACAAAAAAGTATAAGAAAATTATATCTGAGGAGATTCTTAATTGATTGACCAAATGTTTGCCTAATGTCCAGTGGCAAATGAAGATATCGAGCTGATATTTTGTTTGATAATACTGCACATAATGAGTGGATCTAATTCACATACGAGTAATGCTTCAGTTGGTCTATATTTTCCCCCTAATATGACAATACATAGAAAATTTCATACAAATGGCAGGTTTCTGTTCTATCTTCAGCTACCAGTAGCTAATAATCACTTATTTAATTGTAAACCTACAGATCTCATATATTTTTTCACATTAGACATTCATACGTTTTATACAGTTACAACCCTGAACTTAAGTATGAGGCGATGCTTTAATAAAAATTATTGTGTTTAAGGACATCTTGAAATATTTCTGGAAATCCATACTTCAAATTCAGGATATTTTACTGTGTCATAAGTAAACACAGGTACAAGTACACTAATACTCGAGTACTCGCTCGGTAAAACATTTACAAAATGGAAACACAAAATTATACCCTTTTATGTACATGTATTGGGGGTCGTTGTCTTATGGTCGTAAATCCCTCAACATTATTACCTAGGACTAGATAATATAGTCCAAGGAATTTTATACCATATTTAATAGCTCATGTACTACATGTACTAGTTATGTAAACTAATAATAATCTAATCAAGTAATTAATTAATATCTATAGAAAAATTATTACTCAAACAACAGTATTTGGGAACCGTAGAAAAACACATTAAATGATCAACAAAGGGGTGATGATTAGAACTTACTGATACCATTAATTATTTTCTGAGGGTCGACACAGGTTGCAACGAATTTAAAAATATCATCTTGTCAACTTTTTCTGGGTCATAGCGATTTCCCAAATGTGTTGGGTAATTAACAGTACTGGTATGAAATATATGCTCTGACAGTACAGAGGTGGGGGAGTGACTAAGATTAGCTAAAAGTGTAAGCCTTGGAAAAATGCTCTTGTTCATATATCTTACATGTACATCTGTTTGGAGGAATTTTAAATAATAGTTTAAACGCAAATATTCGAATCGTATTTTAATTCTTTAAAATATTTTTTTTTGTTTAGAAACGTAAGAAAGCAACAACATTCTAACAAGAAACCGATTAGTCGAGTATCATTTTGGTAATCGATACTCGGTACTACCGAGCGATGCTCGAGTACTCGAGTACTCATTGACATCCCTATCCCTAATGTTAGATAAATAAACCCACTTTCAAATTCCCAAAGGAATAATATTTAATTCATTAAGAGAAATAATCTAATGTCTCAATAAAATGTTTTGACAGTAGAAGAGAGGCCAAAGACACCAAAGTGATATTCAATCTAATAAGTCCAAAACGAAATGACAATGACATGGCAATAAACGCCAATCAACCAAAAGACAAATAACAATATACAAAACACAACATAGATAAAATGCTCCGCAGGGCGCAGCTTGATACGACCGCAGAGGTCGAACCCTGAACAGTTGGGGCAAGTATGGATACAACATTCAAGCTTGATACAGCTTTGCATTTGGATTGTGATTAAATATTTGACACAGCATAGGTTTCTGACACAGAATGAATGTGGTCTAAGAACTTAAAAAATTTGAAATTGGACATTCGCCTATTATGGTCCAATATCCAAAATCTAAATACATGGTTAGATTCAGCATATCAAAGAACCCCAAGAATTCAATTTTTGATGAAATCAAACAAAGTTTAATTTTGGACCCTTTTGACCTCAATGTGGACAAAGTTGATAACGGGGCCCAAAAATCAAAAATATAAATACATGGTTAGATTCAGCATATCAAAGAACCCCATATATTCAATTTTTGTTGAAATCAAACAAAGTTAAATTTTGGACCCCGATTTGGACCAACTTGAAAACTGGGCCCATAATCAAAAATCTAAATACATGTTTAGATTCAGCATATCAAAGAACCCTAAGAATTCAATTTTTGTTAAAATCAAACTAAGTTTAATTTTGGACCCTTTGGACATTAATGTAGACCAATTTGAAAACGGAACCAAAAATTAAGAATCTAAATATACGGTTAGATTCGGCATATCAAAGGACCCCAATAATTCAATTTTTGATGAAATCAAACAAAGTTTAATTTTGGACCCTTTGGACCTTAATGTGGACCAATTTAAAAACGGGGTCCAAAATCCAAAAACTAAATACACGGTTAGATTCAGCATATTAAAGAACCCCAAGAATTCAAGAATAAAACCCCATTGAAATTGGTCAAGAAATAAACAATTTATACGAAGTATCTTCTTTTGCACAATACTGTGCAATTAAATATTTCTTGCTATTGTGCAATACTGTACAATTGACAATTTCTTGCTATTGCGCAATATTGTGCTATTTGATATTTCTTGCTATTGCGCAATACTGTGCAATTGAAGATTTCTTGCTATTGCGCAATACTGTGCAATTGAAGATTTCTTGCTATTGTGCAATACTGTGCAATTGAAAATTTCTTGCTATTGCACAATACTTATTATATAATAATTTACACATCCTGTTTGGTGTGTATCTCCTACCATATCATTATTATTTGCTTTTAAATATAAATCAGAAATAACCAACTTAAAATGGAAAATTTTAAAAGAAAAAAAAAAGGAAAAAAAAAAAAATCCCCCCCCCCCAATTTTTTGAACCCCCTTATAATTCATCACCCCCAAACTTAATCCCAGCCTTCCCTTTGTGGTATGGTACCTTGCAGTACAATTTCAGAGAGATCCATACACTTGAACACAAGTTATTGTCTGGAAACTAGAAAAATGCTTATTTTTGGCCCCTTTTTGGCCCCCAATTCCTAAACGTTTCGGCAATTACCCCAAACTCAATTCCAGCTTTCCCTTTGTGATATGGAACCTTGTTGTACAATTTCAGAAAGATCCATACACTTACACACAAGTTATTGTCATGAAACTAGAAAAATGCTTGTTTTTTGCCCCTTTTTTAGCCCCTAATTCCTAAAATTTTGAGGCAATTACCCCCATCATCAATCCCAGCATTCCTTTTGTGATATGGAACCTTGTGGTACAATGTCAGAGAGATCCATACACTAACACACAAGTTATGTCTGGAAGTTACAAAAATGCTTATTTTTGGCCCCTTTTTGGCCCCTAATTCCTTTACTGTTGGTACCATAACCCCCAAAATCAATCCCAACCTTCCTTTTGTGGTATTGAACCTTGTGGTAAAATTTCATAGAGATCCATTCACTTAAACTAAAGTTAGAGTGCGAAAACCAATGTGTCTTCGGACGACGCCGGACGACGCCAGACGACGACGACGCCAACGTCATACCAATATACGACCACAAAAAATTTTTTGCGGTCGTATAAAAACTGAGCAAAACAAACTTCATCAAAAACTTAAGGTGATTTCAGGTGCTCCAGAAGGATAGGCAGATCTAATGAGTGAAAACTCAACAAAAACCTCAAAAAATTTAGTATTGACCCTCAGGGGGATATATCTGCCACATGTATTTTGCCATCTTTACACCCTATTATCAATTGTTCTTCTTTATTTATATGGAGAGTTTCAGGGTCAATAATGCCATGTTCTTTACCATAGTTTGCAACAAAGTCACCATGTCGTGTAAGAACATGAATAGAACTTGTGTTCTCATCTGTCACATAAATGAGTCCTGTCGCAGAAACTGCAATATCTATTGGTTTAAATTTGATGTTTGAGTTAATACTTTTATGTCCAATGTAAGTCCATTTTGATTCAAAGATAGAGTTTAGTCCTTTAACTACCTTTTTGAAATGTGAATGTGATATAATAAATGTACCATGATCACTTGCTTCAATCTTGTCAACACAGTAAACTATACTAATGTGAAAACTCTTCTTTGATTCGCCTTTATCATTTAGCAATTCTATATCATAAGTCGAAGATTTAAAAGGGTAGTTTGGAGGCCTTGAACTCCCCAATAAAATTCTTCCTTCAGCTGTTGTGCACATACTTGTATATTGCATTCTACGAAAACTAAAGAGACCTGAATATCGAGAAAAGGTCAATATTTCATTACTTTCGGAAAGAGACAATATTTTATCCGGACATAAAAGTAAAATTATATTGTTCTCAATAACTTTCATGCAGAAAGGCTTGAATTCAAGTTTATTACTACATTTTTTAACATAGCTTGAACCATTGAGTTGAAAGTACTCTAATGAAGTTTGTGATTTTCTACTTTCAGGACTAACTATTAATAAGTATGTACCATCATGAAAGCTTTCCAAGCATTTGATTGTTTTCCATGGAGTCTGAACACTTTGTATAACGGCTAGTTTTGGCATTACCAATGATCCAAATCTAAGAGACAAAACTGGAGCAATCAAGTCAACTGGGGATTTCAGGGACACATTCAATCCTTCAATATCCTTTGACAGCAATCCTTTTTCTATTGAAAACGATTTGTCGAGAACTAATTTTACATCATTTGAGTGAAGCATTTTATCTATAAGGTTTGTTGTCTCCTTCAAGTAATCAACATTTTTTTGTAAAGTTTCCTTTGTTTTGTGTAAAGTGTCATTCTGAGGTTTTAACAAAATATCAAGTTCACGAGAGAGCACTTCTGATTCTTGGGTAGCTTTTTTTTTTATATCTTTCTCTCGTTGAATTATTTGTTGCTTTGCTTTGTTGTAATTGTCAGTTCCTTTCTGACAACTTATTTCAATTTTCTTCAAGTTTTCAATAAAAAATGGTAAATCATCTTTCATTTTACTGTCCAAACTTGTAAGTTCAGATATTTGTTCATTATAAACAGTCTCAAGTTTTAAAATTTGATGACCAAGGTGGTTTCCTACAATAGCACAGTCAGTACACAATTTCTTGGAACAGCTTTTACAATATGCAATACATTTCTCTTCTTTGTGCAAAGAGCATATAATATTTGCTAGTTCTAACTTTCGAACACTATTGTTTGCCTCCAATGTCCCCATCTGCTTTAACATAATAACACTATGTTCCTCAGATCCTTTGATTTTCGAATGTCTCCTTGCTTTACAATTTTCACACAGAATTAAATCACAGTTAATGCACTTCCATGCAATTGTTTCAATGGAAAAATCACAAAATTCACAGACAGCAAGATTTTGGGCCATTTTGAATTGATGGTTTTCAAATCAAAAGCAAAAATAAAATTACCGGTTCAACTTTTTATCTTTAGTCATTTTATTTTCACATGACTATAGATAACAATATTTAGTTATTACCAATATAGTTTCACTTCAGTACGATATTTTTCCATTGATAATAAGATATGAGAAACATACTTCCCCAAAAAGGTTTGCTCATCTTTTTCGGTAATGAATCATTTAAAAAATTGGTAGAACGGTACTTTTAATACTTTCATGTTGTACAAAAATCTAAGAAACCAAACAATAGATAATGAAATATCATTTATTCTTATTAATTTTTATAACAAGTAAAATGTATTTACATTCTTACTCTCCTGGTCATTTAAATTGCTGTCAGGTAAAATTAAGGTGAAATGGGGTATACCTGAACGAGACAGCAGAACCAAATTCCATAAACTATTAATATATCATATACTCTAAACCCTCAAAAGTCTTATCGAAGTGTGCCATAGAAATACTACAAGTCTACAATGTAGTAGAAAGTTTGTCCCAATAAAATCTTATTTAACCTATGGATTTAGCTTGGAATTTTCCTATACTAAATTTTTGTTTCTGTCACTACCATACTCAAGGGGGGAGGGTACTGCCTTTGGGGGAATTGATAAAATATAAGGCTATTTTTAAGTATAATCATGTCAATATTATCTATCATCAGTGGAATGCATTGAAAATGAGCAGACTTGAAAACACGTCCAGACTTAATATATAACTAAAAATAGTTTTGAAATAATTTTAAAATTTCTATATTTCAGTCAATTCTTTCTGTCATAAGTTTATTCATTTAAACAATTTTGTTTAAATATGAACTTTGATCAGTTATCTATTTTTCTCATGACATTAAACATAATACAAAATTTGATTACCGGTATACAGAAATATATGTGGTCATAAACAAACCTTCATCCTCAACCTTTTTAAATAGTTGTGTCATTTCCATTCACTTGCTTAGTCTAAAAATAGACATTCATTTGTCCATCATATGATATTATAAAATAAATGCATGGTTGAAGTTATATGAAAAAAGACCATTTTAATCTATATAAACCATGGGTGCTACATTGATATCATATAAATATAAAACTGTTGTCATAGAGATATGTCTCACATGTATGTAATTATGATAGTATAATGAAAATGTTGAAATTAAAATGGCAATACAATGAACTATTCAAAGCCATAAATGAAGGTGCAGGGCCAAATAACCTCTGGAAATGAAAACGACCAATGCTAGTACAACTTCATACCAAATACCAGTGACTGATCAAAAGTAGTTCCCCTTAAACTTACTTTTATAAATTGTTACTTGGATGGAGAGTTGTCTCATTGGCACTCATACCACATCTTCCTATATCTATAAACAAATTTTAACATGTAAACAATTTTAAACTTTCAAATTCAATGAACCATGAAGAAGAAGTATATAATCTCCATGGAAATGGAGTGTGCTATTGCTAATAACAATTGCATCAGTTTAAGATAATCCACTAAGTGATGAGTCAATGATATTTGGTATGCAGTTTATTAACATTATCACATTTCATTTCTATTGAGTAGATTGGAATGGGGATGTTAAATATGATGCCTTTTGAAGGAAGAGTGCACCGCCCTCTGCACATTAAAGAATCCTTTCTGCAAGTCAAGGGGTCAGTAGGAGGCCTGTGCAAGGAAAAAATTCATACCCTTTTCAAACAAACCCTAATTTTTTGGCAGTGGCAGTCAAGATTTTCTGTCCTTACATAACCACTTATTGAGTTAATTGGTAATTTGTACTCGTCTTGAATATGCATGAATATTTGTCACCTGATGTTTAGCAAACATCAATCAACCATATAATTCAATGTAAACTCAATTCAATTTAAGTTGTCGTTGCATTGTTGGTGAACCAATCTGAAATGAATCTGTAAATTATATCTGTTATATATGACAGGGTTGTAAATGAAAAGAGTGTTATCACCTTCTATCACCAGCAATTCACACAAGAGTGGTTTACACTAAATCACATTTTTTTAAATGTATCTACCCTCTATGTTTGCTCCAACTTTTTGCTCTGAGTGTTCCTGATGAAAACTCACCAGAAACACCAAAAACATAATTTGCCAGACATTATCATCACAATTTACACAGATTATAAAACTGTGGCAATGGTTTTGTTAAGATGAGTTCAAACATAAGCCACAACCACAGGTAAGCTAAATAAATTGCTTCGCCAGGCTCAGCTGGATACCACCGCAGAGGTCCAACCCTGAACAGTTGGGGCAAAATGGACACAATATTCGCGCTTGATACAGGTCTGAATTTGGATTGTAATTAAATATTTGACCCATAATAGGTTTCTGACACAGAATAAACGTAGTCAAAGAACTTAGAAATGGTTATATGATTTTGATTTATATTCAATTTTTTGCTTTTGTGCAATACACTGTGCATGTGTGAAATGCCCCCCCCCCCCCCCCCCAAAATAAAAATTAACCCATTTCTTTTCCCTTTTGTGCAATACACTATGCTGTTGCGTATAGACCCCCCCCCCCCCCTTACCTTTTTTGTGCAAAAAAAAAAATAAAATATGTAAAGAAATTTTGTTTAATTTCTGAAATCTGAAATGAAAAAAAATTGCCCCCCCCCCTTTTCAAAAATTCTTTCCCTCAAGATATGGTCATAATCTCAATTCAATTTACCAATGGAGTTTGCAACCATAATTACCCATTAAATACATCATAAAAGTCTTAAACAGATAATTTAAAAGCAGTGTAAGGGAGGTAATCCAACATTGTACAATTTTGTTTTTGGATTACCTCCCTTACACTGCTTTTAAATTATCCATTAACCAGGAAACCCTTGTATTCCCCCCTTTTTTGCCCCTAATTCCTAAACGGTTTAAGCCATAACCCCGTAAAGCCAATCCTAACCATTCCTTTGTGGTATGGAAACTTGTGGTATAATTTCAGAGAGATCCATACACTTAAACACAAGTTATTGTCTGGAAGTTACAAAAATGCTTATTTTTGGCCCCTTTTAGGCCCCTAATTCCTTAACTGTTGGTACCATAAACCCCAAAATCAATCCCAACCTTCCTTTTGTGGTATTTAACCTTATGGTAAAATTTCATAGAGATCCATTCACTTGAACTAAAGTTATTGTGCAAAAACCAATGTGTCTTCGGCCGACGACAATGACGACGCCAACGTCATACCAATATACGCCCAAAAAATTTAAACAACATATAAAATATTTCAGTGTTAATAAATTTTATTAAATATAAATATTTATACAAAACATATATCATGAAACAATGGGCTTTCTTACTATAAAAATAGAATTTGGCAGAACTTCATAGGTACAATCTGACCTCTGTTATTTCCTATTTTAACACTAAAATTATGTTTTAGATAAATACTATTGACTACCTTTCTTCAAATGTGCATGGCAGAATAAAATCAAAATCTAGCCATTTATTACTCAAAATTATTATATATATGTTCTAATAATACATGGGTAATATTTTAATGTAGTCAAACTAACATTTTACATATATGTATGTCTAAAACAAAGTTATTTATAAAGTAAAATATTTTCTCAATAAATTAATTTACATTTGCATAAAAATATTTTTCCTCTTTACTTTCAAGTGATATATTTTAAAAAAATTTGCAAAAAATAACATTTAAATTTTCAAAAAAAGTGTAATGGTATATATTTTTCAATACATCATTTTTCTCTTATGCATTTCCATCTCTTTTTCTCTATTCCAGTATGTCCAATAATCAACCTTTCTTGCTTGGGATTGTATATGATAAATGATCAGTATCAGATGCATAACATTTATAGATTATTCAGCCCAGTTAAATTAATATCACAGCTTCTAAGTTATATATTCTGACTACATGTTTCACAATTTTGACTGTCAGAAACATTCATCAAAATCTGTTCCATTATTTTCATTCTTTCATTCTCATGTCAATTTTCATGCATATTTGACCTTTGACCTGTCAAAGGGGCAATCAATGTACTAGGAGATTTCTTTTCAGCAGATCTTGATCAGGTTTTAACACAATTAAGTCCTGATTGTATTGTCTTCAGTACAAATGCAAATTTCAAATATAAATCCTCCCTTTTTCCTTAGTCTCATAAATGTTTCAGATCATTTTCCAGTCCATACATTTTAGATTTTAAGTTTTTCAGTTCTCCTACCATTTTCTTTGATCTTCCAGCTGTAGCATGTACATTTCGTAATATTTGCATGTCAATATCACCTGGTTTCTGTACATCCATATCCTCAGCAAATCCCATAGTAACCTATGAAATGAAGAAAAACATACATATAATTGTCTCCCCTTTAATTTATCATGTATTTTAATCAAACAACACCTGAAACTCATGCCTGTCAGTCTATACAGAAACTGGATACTACTTTTTTCTTCTATTTTTAAAAAGAATAAAGACAATTTCAGCGTCTCAAAGTGTCCTATATTTGCCTTCACCAGAATATCATAAGAAATTTAAGAAACTCATTTAAACAGATGCTAATATTTCAATAATCATCTAAAAATGTTAAAAGTTTATTTACATTTCTGACATCATACATGTAAGCAACACTATTTATAAACACTTTTGTCATTTTTTTTTTTAAACTTAATACACAAATTACAATAACTAATCCCTTTAACTTGTGTACCAGATGTACTCACCTTATAAAGCTGCCTTTCAACATCCTTTAATCTAGATCTGAGATTTTTAATATCATTTTTAAATCCTTCAACCTCTAAGTTCCTTCTTCTTTCTAAGTCTTGATATCGCTGGTTCATCATAGTTAGTCTCGTAGTCATCTTGTCACTTCTTCCCTGCAAAAATTATCAAAGAAAAATATTTTCAAAATCTGTAACCTTTCAATTAAAATGACTTTTATGTATGTTTTTAACTCTTTCTCTCTATTGCAGTTCATAACAAAAAATTTCCAACTGCAGATTGTATATGATCAAATCTAGTTGTCCAATAGTCAAGTATTGCAATATTCAATCAAGGTTTCAGATAGGATTTTGAGGGCTTTAGTGAGTTTAGTCACTTTTGTGTGAGATGAAAATCAACCTTGTTTTGGGTAACAGCAAGGGATCAAGGACATATATTACTATCTATGCATATGCCTAAGTCCTTCAAGGACTAGGATCTTTGAAGGCCTTAGGCATGGTACAAATGTTTGCAGTTACTGCATGACTTGACTGATGTAATGCTTAAATATGAAGATAAGAACAGGGATCTGGAAATCTAGTTCACAATTTCACTTCAGTTATTTTCAGGGAACATTCCTGATCAACAAAAGTTGGGTGCCTCTTTTTTAAAACCACAGCATAATTGAACTTGTAATGACTATTTCACTGCATAATCATTATCCTTAGTGTTAATAAATTTAAATCGATATTTGGAATTCATTTCTTTAAAGCTGGAAACAAGGATTTGTATCAATCCTTAATGGAACGATTCTAATGACTAAATTGTAAATTAATCGAGAAAAGATCACGTTTACTTTTAAACGAAATGAAAATGGGAAGTGACAAGTGGATAATAAATTCAGAATTAATCCAGATTTATATACGGATTAGTTCGTGTTTAACAAAAGGCAGGAAATTATCATTTTTAAAATTGAGTTTCTTAGTAAGAAATATATTTGTCTCTTAATTTGATGCTAAATGATTTCGTATTTTACGTTTTAGTGTCTATAAATTCATATATATGAATATATGAATACTTTCATGCATGCCCAGTACATAGAAAAGGAAGCATCTGTTTGACTCGTGAAAAGATTTCTGATCATTTTGAATAAATTTCATCTTTTTAATCGAAATTGTCGAAAGGTTTTGATGAAAAGTTATATCAAATATGACGAAAATATATTTATATGACGAAACTACGACAAACGAACTGCAAAATGTGATCGTTGGAAATTAAAACGCAAACTGTCCAGGGGAAAACAATTTTGTTCAAATGATGAAACTACGATAAACAAACTGCAAATTGTGGTCGTTTGACAAATTGAAATTGAAATGCCGACTGACTGATTTTACTGGGATAAATATTTATGGTGGTTAATTATGAGGTTTATTAATAATTACAGTCAATTTCCTAATGCATGCAGAGTAAGAGTTTGGTTGGCTTGCTTGCCTTGCTTTGTTTGTATTAATGTTTGCTCAAGCATTGTAATTAAGATTGACATCTGCAAACAATATAAGTAAAGTAGGCAGAGTTAAACCTGTATATAGGTAAATTTGATTATTTGATAGTGTCCAATCAAATCTAAGTATAAAGTATACAAGTTTAACTCTGCCTTTATATATTGTTTTCAGATGTCAATCTTAATTACAATGCTTGAGCAAACATTAATACAAACAAAGCCAGCAAGCCAACCAAACCTTTAACTTGCTAGCATTATGATAACAGCTGTAACGGATTAGTGACCCATCTGATGGCAATCAGTGGATTACCTGTAATCACAATTTTAAACCTGTTGTAAAAGTTAATTAGCTGAGGGTCATAAACTTGTCAGAAACATGAAGACAGGTAGAATTATAGTATTTTCATGCGAAAATATTTTAACACTTTCCAAATTTAAGTGACGAAATTGATTTGAAATACTTTCGTCATTTTGAAAACTGTTTTGTAAATGACCAGCGCTAGCAAAACCACTGGTCAATGAACCATCTTGGTAGTCCTATAGTAGCATGCCCACAAAGAGTGTGGGAGGTCATGGGTTTTACCCCTGCCAAATATTATTATTTTCATTCAAAGTCCACTTCATTTCTTTTACTACCAGTACCACTGTATGAGTAAACATTAGAATTCAAGCACACAAATCGTGAATGTCTTTTGTTATATTATATCCAAAATTTGTTGTTGAGGATAAATCTTTTGACTAAGAGAGAAACAGAACTACACAGAACTTGTGACAAAAGAACAGACCAGAAAATAGAATGCAAAAAATTCTTCAATAAACATTAACAAAATTAAAAGAGTTAACCAGTTTTGGTGGGGTTCGTGTTGCTTAGTCTTTAGTTTTCTATGTTGTGTCATCTGTACTATTATTTTTCTGTTTGTCTTTTTATTTTTAGCATGGCGTTGTCAGTTTGTTTTCAATCTGTGAGTTTGACTGTCCCTCTGGTATCTTTAGTCCCTCTTTTTTAAACTACATGTGCTATTATAATTTTTGCAACAGTCACTTTTTTGTAAACTGAAGAATTTTATGTTATGACAAGCTTGATAGCAAAGTAAATTCAATGAACAGCTGTTCTACCAAATAAATTTACTCATTTCTTTTATACCACTTCACTAGTTAAATTCATGAAATACCTTAAAACAAGCATAAAACAAAGAGTTGTATGGTGATTCAATTTTTGCATAGCTTAGGTATTTTTCTATTTGAGTATACCTTAAATATTTCTCGGGTGACATCCCCTTCTTCCCTGATCCGCGACAATTCATCCTCTAACTGGATCACTTGCTCTCGATACATCTCTGCTAGCTTCTGTGCCTGTTGTAATTGATAATCTAATGTCTACAAAACAAGAACAAAAAAACATTTTGCATGGTTTTGAAATTTCTGGTTCTATTGTAATAGAGACATAGTGAAATTGATTCAGAAAATAAATTGTTTGATTGTTTAGATGAGTGTCTTTCCATTGGAAAACCTTTTAAGATCAACTTAGAATGTTGAAAAATGAGTTGCTTGTCATAAGGTTCAATAAAATCTTTTTAAAAAGTTAGTTTATTTGTATTTGTTCATTTTTAAAAGTAAAACCCAGAACTTTAAACATATAATATAAGCCTACTTCAAATAAAATTCTGAGTTCTGAATTTTCCTATTAGAATTGAAATAATCCAGTAACTTTAACAGAAACATTAAAATCTGTAAGCTCAAAGCTGAATCTTATGTAAAAATCTTTTGAAATCAAGAATTAATTATGTATAACAATTTTACCATACATAGTAATGTTCTGGTCAGATTTGTATTATTCTATTATTCTTGATTACATTTCAATCTTCTAAAAAGACCTTCTGATTGATAGCTGCAGCATTCATTGACATTGCAGAAATAACTAATTTACCTATATTTGTCCTCAATTGTGTTTTATAAACTAAGTTTATCTATGACAGTCTCTGTTAATTGACTTACAACTTGGTCAATTTAGAGCTATGGTCTAGACACTTGTCTAGACTAAGGTCAATTTAGAGCTATGGTCTAGACACTTGTCTAGACTAAGGTCAATTTAGAGCTATGGTCTAGACACTTGTCTAGACTAAGGTCAATTTAGAGCTATGGTCTAGACACTTGTCTGTTATTGAATATAAAACTAAGAAGATATGGTATGATTGCCAATGAGACAACTATCCACCAGAGAGACCAAATGAAGTAGATGTAAGCAACAATAGGTCACCATACAGCCTCCAACAATGAATAAAACCCATACCATATACCGGTAGTAAGTTATAAAAGACCCCAACATGACAAATTGTAAAACAATTTAAACCAGAAAAGAAGACCATATGTTGACCTCAAACGATCTTTTAAGATTTGTAATGTATTTGTTAACTCTCTTGTCCACGTATTCTAATTTGATTCATAAACATGTAACTACCAAATTACCTTGACTTCTTCTGCGTAGTGAGCTCTTGCCTCAGTAGCAACAGACATGTTTAGCAATGAGTCTTGACCATTCCCTTTATCTTTAGCACTATCTAGTTCTCTAAGTAATCTGTCCTTCTCTGCCATCCATTGTCTCTCATTGGCACGACCTTGATATCTTAATTCTAAAAAGTCTTTTGTACTTTCATATAATAAATCCTGTGTTTTGTGTAATCTGAAAAAAAAAGATTGGTTGCAATTAGTTTAAGGGAGATAACTCATGTATTTATATTAAATCAGTCTGTCAAATAATAAAGGTATGAAAAGGCTGCTTGTTGACCCTTTGAATTCAAAAATCAGGAATTGCTTTCAAAAGAACACCCTTCAACTTTCAAAACACATTGGTCAGTCAGAAATGAGCAGTAATATGATTTAAGCCTGATTATTAACATAATACGATTTAAGCCAGACATATTGACAAACTTCTTTCATTTATTGGATAGTTTGATTTTCCTAGTTATTTCTATGTGCAAATATAATCATTAAAATATGAATAAAACATGCAAATTGCTGACAATCAGATGCATATTCCAAACCATACAATAAATCAAACTGTTTAAGGTAAGGATACCTACTTTTCAGTAAGTGTGTGTATTTTAGCTTCATCTCTCTGTCTACGAGTTTCCAGCTCCTCTTCTTTCACCCTTCTGTCTTCCATTAAAGCCTCTACTTGTTCCTTGGCTACTTTTGTCTGTTCCTGAAGCTGTGCCTGCAGAGCTTCTACCTGTAATACTAACACTTCATTGTCATGTCTGTACTTTTCTTCTGGATTAGGTGACATGGACTGACGTCTATCTGATACTGGAAGCTGTTTTTTCTTCATGCCTGTTGAAAAGATTATTTTTGTCATTGTTTGTCCAAAAATCAAAATAAAACAAAGTAATATACACACAGCATTATTTTCAATGATAAGAGGTATTTTTTTTCAAATTCAGAATGTGAGGGTTAATGAATATTTTAAAAGTTTGACAATTTTACAAGGTAAAGTCTTGAATTTAAAACACCCACATATATAACAATTAGTTACTACTTAATACTGAACGATATGAATCTATATTCATTTTATCAAAAAAATTGTTTAATTTAAAGGTAATTAAAAAGATACCATACAACCACCAGAGAATGGGAAATTCTAATGAGCAAAGCTGGAGTTTCATGTTTACCATGGAAGGACAGTAGAGGAAGAATTTTTGTTATTCACAGACCATTAAATACAAGGAAAAGAATTTAAGATTCATTATTAGACATAAGAATTTACCACAACCAATATATATGCATACTCCAAATAAGAAGATATCGGTATATGTATGACTGACAAATTAAATATACATGCCTTTTCTAGCCCTAGTATTGTATCTATCTGGAAAACAAGTTTTGTACTTGTAATGCAAACTTTAGAAAGCACTAGCCTTTAAAGAGTGTGTAAATTAAGTTTGAAAATCCTGTGCAAACTCTTAATGAAAATATTAATAATAGAGTAATACCATTTCTGAGGTTATTATTAGGAGCTGTTTTAGGTCTCTTTTTCTGTTCTACAATAGCCTTAGCTGGTGGTTCCTTCATAAAATAGGTGATTTCACTTTCTGTTGTTCCACTTAAACTAAGTAACTGTTGTATTTTCTTTTTGTCTTCTAACTCTCTGATCTACAATAACAAACAAATATTACAAAACTACATGTATTTGTTCTCACTTTACTAGGTTTTTATAAGATTAAGTATTTTTTTCTTAATACAATATTCTTCAAACTGTTGTAATCTTAAGGGGGCAATACAAAACAACAACAGTTATGACCAATGGACACTGTGCCCAGCTGAGCAAATGATTCTGTTGTGTTGATAGCTTGCTATCTCATTGACATATACTCCACATCTCATGTATTACATACGGTATGGGTTTGTCTCATTGTTGAAGGCCGTATGGTTGCCTATAATTGCTTACATCCACTTCATTTGAACTTTGGCAATCATACCACATCTCCTTATTTTTATATTCATGGATGTTTTGTGTTAATACAAATGTATTACATTAATTTCACTTCTTAAAAAAGCTGACTTGTGATTACTGAGCCATGATATTGAGATCATATAATCAGTTTTGCATGTCACATCTTTTAAATGTATTTATGTATATAGACTTATATAGTTATCACTTGACATAAAGAAATGTTAAAACATTATATTTAGAAGGTTACTCAGGACAGATGAATGACTGTGATGGAAGAAAATATTCCCTTGCTATCATGGTGATAAAATAATATTTGAAACAAAATTTTACTGATATGTGTTTTAAGAGAACAAAATGAAGAAAGACAAACAGCCAGAAGTAAATGTAGGAATAATAAATCTGCATTTCAATATCATTTTATTATGACTTTTTTCAAAATAAATGTATGGAGTGTTGGAAGGTAGTTTTTTCACAATACCCCCCAACTAATACAATTTTAATTAGAAAGTTAATTGCATTATTGTGTGAAAAGTCGTTTCGATTCCATCTACCCCTATGTTATTAATATTTAATAAATGCCTCTCCTTATCCCCCCTCCATTTCAATTAATTCTGGCATAAATTATAGATATGTAATGTATAGCAGCTAGTACTTCAAACATATTCAGCATAGCTGATCATGTATGAAGATGACTTTGAAGAATCAGTTTTTAATGTGTTAGCTTGCTGGTAACAAATTCATGTCTTCCCCTCGCAATGCCTTAGTCTCACACCAATCCAATTAGTTTGGCTTGCCATATGTTAAGTAGAGAGGAAATACAAGTATAAACGTCCTTGCCTAGACCCAGTCGGGGATAGAACCCAAAACCTTGCACTCTTCATATGAGCATGTTTCCAGTAGACTTATGAGGTGGTCTAACACATCAAATTAAAGCACATACCTTTAATCTGTCATTTTCTGAATATAGTCTCAATACATGTTCTCTTTCTTGGAATAAATAAATCTGCATATCACTAAGAGCCTTTTGTAATTCTACAATCTCCTCCTCTCTCTGTCTTAATTCCCATTGTAGTTTATGCTAAAATTAGAGAAAACAAAAATGCAGTACATGTAGTTAAATTGTGTTGTGGCAAATGCAAAACTAAAGGCTCTAAAGAGCCTGTGTATCTCACCTAGTTCTATGTCCATCTTCAACAAAGGACACCCTCCAAACACTATAGGCGAGAATAGAATTCGTCAAAAAATTTCTTATTTGTTGTTCTTGTATATCTGATCTTTTTGTCTGTTTAGTTTCTCTACCTATTTTAGTTTTTGCTCAAAACACCAAAGAGGGTATAAAAAAAATCCTCATTTAAGGTCAATCTCTCCTATAAAGAGAGAGTCTACTAACTATATCGGCAAAATTTAACTTGTTTGTAGATCGTGCCTTGCTGATAATTTTTGTTATTTAAAGTTTCTTTTTTATCTATTATCATTTTTATCGTAAAAGGCAAAATGCAAAACTGGCCAATAAAGGGCAATAACTCCAATAAGGAGTCGTCAGACAATTTCCTCTATATCAATTTTTATTGTAGATCTTGTCTTGCTGATCATTTTTGCTTATTTAAGTTTTCTATCTATCTATTATAGTTTTTAAGATATAAGACAAAAACACAAAAAAAAATAGTAAAAATCGTCAACAAAGGGCAATAACTCTAATAAGGAGTAGACTGACAATTTCAATTATGAAGATCTTGTCTTACTGATCAATTTTTCAATTTTTATGTTCTATTTTTAGCCATGTCAGCCATCTTGGTTTGCATGCTTGGTCATCAGACACATTTTTTAAACTAGATATCCCAATGATGATGGTGGCCAAGTTTGCTTAAATTTGGTCCAATAATTTCAGAGGAAAAGATTTTTGTAAAAGTTAACGGATGACGACGACGGACACCAAGTGATGAGAAAAGCTCACTTGGCTCTTAAGCAAGGTGAGCTAAATAACAATATCTTATATTCAGCACTGTACAAACCTGTTCTTCATAAGTTATTTAATATTCAGTACTGTACAAACCTGTTCTTCATAAGTTATTTTATATCAGCACTATACAAACCTGTTCTTCATAAGTTATTTAATATTCAGTACTGTACAAACCTGTTCTTCATAAGTTATTTTATATCAGCACTATACAAACCTGTTCTTCATAAGTTATTTAATATTCAGTACTGTGCAAACCTGTTCTTCATAAGTTATTTTATATCAGCACTATACAAACCTGTTCTTTATAAGTTATTCTACATTCCTTTAGTACTGTATAAACCTGTTCTTCATAAGTTATTTTATATTCAGCACTGTACAAACCTGTTCTTCATAAGTTATTTTATATTCCTCTAATTTGCTGACCATGTGGTCATGCTCTTCATCATATTCAGCTATTTTCTTTCTGTAATATTCTAAAAGCTCTCTAGAAGGTCTTAAATGGCCTGGAAGAAATACAAATATATGAATATAACTGATTGTGAAAGGAATGAAATGGAAATATTTTTATAAAAAAAAAAGCTTTTGAAGGAGAAAAAGAACAATTTTGCATTTAGAAACAGACATAATCATGAAATCTTAATGCTGTTTAACGAAACATTAAAATGAAGTCAAGGTCAGATGCACCCTGCCAGACAGACATGTACAACTAACAATCATTCCATTCACCCAAAAGTTGACCTATTGCATTTATATGTCTCCTGAATTCTGGCAGATTATCTTACTGACCAGCTGTTCTTAGAGGTTGTCTGACCAAATGTTTGACACACTATCTAGGAATTTCACAATGTATGAGATGAAAATAAAAGAGTTCAATCATTTTCAAAGCTGGCAATTTGAGGAAAATTGGATTCCTACAAAGATAAGTATGATACTTTCATTGAGATAGTATGATATAAGCTTTGTCAGGACACTGGGTCATTTTCTTGTCACACCATAATCATTTTACAGACTTAAATACAACAATGTAAACACAAACATCTGTCACCATGTAAAATATCGGTGTTTACAGTATCCTTATAGGTCTGTGACAAATGTTGACAGGTTTCACCATATTCAAAATCTCTGTTGTCTCCTGTCTGATGCATGATAAACAGCAGAAATAATCTATTTATATTTTTTGTAACACCTTTCAAAATAGGTCGCTGCTTCAATGATGATAACCATGTCTGCATATTTTATTCACAATTAAAATGATAGCTCTACAGATTTTTTACCTAGACGTTCATTGATGGATGGAAGGTCAGGACTTCCTTTTTCTCCCAGTTTTCTAGGTTGGCCCTCATCTTGTGATTGGTCAAGCTGTGAGATATTTGTCTTCTTTGGTATGGGTGATTTTCTTCCTTTACTGAAAATAAAACATTTGACTTTAGATCTATAATTTTTTTCTGAATTTGAAAAAGACTAATTACAAGTTAGATCTATTCAATTTGTAAAGACACTAGTTTTACTATAAACTTTATAACACATGTATTAAGCATGACACTAGATGAAGAATCAATGCATCATTTTATGAAAAGGAATAACTGTTGCCAATTAAACTTTACAGCTTCCATGACATGATTGACTTTTACAAACCTATACAATTAATACATATATATAAATTGAGAATATAACATAATGAATAAAAAAAAAAAGAAACCAGTCTATATAAACTCAATACTATTTGTAAATCTGCTTTTGAATGTTCATATGTAGTATTGTCTATGTTCATGCTGTGTCATTTTTATTTGAATATGAGTGTCGATACATTTCAAACTTTAACGTGATACAAAAAAAAAAATAATTCTCTTAGCCTGCCAGTGAACCACATGGTCATTATTTGGGTTGACTAATTTCAGGTTACTTTGCAAGTTGGATCTGACGCCATTGAAAAACGCAAATGAATGAAATGCACAATGTGTCCTTAGTTCATTGGGAAGTAAATTTAGAGTCAGCAGTTATTAATATTTGATGTCTTAAAAAATAATCTGCTATTCATGGTAAAGCACAATTATTGTAAAAATGTCTTATGTGGCCAATTTATGGTAATTGGTGGATACTTTAACATGCAGGCAGATGATTTCACTTGTCTAGTATTAGTAAGTCCATTGATTTAACATTATGTTTATGAAATGACTTAACAGACGGACAATATTTCCCCGTCTTGAGGGTATGGATTTAAAACTATGCTGGCAAATGATTTCATTTAACGGAATGAACTATATTTTCATCTTGAGGGTATGGATACCTTCAAAATTACAAAAATAAGGAACTTATACACCTTATTGCTATTTGCTGCCCATTGGTGTATGATGTCTATAGTGTCGCAAATATTTGGGTCAAGTGTAGCAGATTCCCCTCATAGAGATTAGGTCTATAATGTTATAATGTTTGATTGATTGTTGGTTGCTTAGCATTCAGTGGCAAATATTTCATGCATGTTTAGAATGAGGAGAAATTAACCAAACATGCAATAGGTAGGTCATGTAATCTGGCTGTGGTTTAACATCTTAGAATTGAGATGATTTTATTCATATTTATATATGATTATCAACATTTGATTATTGCGTCAATTATCTAAATCATTGTAATAAATTACTTTGCTCTTCATGGGCCCTTTAATTGGAATAAAATATCTTATCTTATCTTATGTAATAGAGGCTGTCCAGGATGACGGTTGGAGAATTTAGACAGTAGAAAATAGCTAGGGTATATTGGTGACAATAATTTTGCCTTGCAACAGGCCACCCAGAGTCCCCTCAGTGTAGATGAAAGGGTTCTTGACTTGCAATGAGCCTGGCACTCCCTTTATAAGTGGACGCGTACTTGTACATCCAGCACAGCCGAACTTATGCCCCACTTGGGCAAGGGTTTTTTTGCCAGCCGAGAGAAGACCTAGTTATGAACTTTTTCTGTTCCCAAGTCACCCTTGGGTTAAGCCTATGAATCGTATGATGTTACTGTAAATTCAGAAATTATTGCAAAGTTTTTATTATTGCGAATAATGTGAAAGGGTGAGAATCGCAATAATAAGATGATAAGAACTTGCATTCTGATATCTGAATGCAGATATTCCTGAAATCGCAATAATCAATTTCACATTCTTGTCAATTCTTTAAAAATCGCAATAATAACTAAATATTAAAGTGCACGCAATAATTTCTGAATTTACAGTTAGTTACCAAACCTATATTGTATAAAATTAGAAAATATAATAAATTTTAAGCTGATAGGAGCATCATCACATAAATTTTAAATTGTAGAAATATTCAAAATAGCATCCAAAGACAGCATGTTTATGTATGACTTGATGTGGATACTGTTCTTTAACATGTTGCAACAAGTAACCAATGTAAACAATGCGACTTTTAGATATCTCTATGTGTAAATAGTGTTCTTTCGGAGATTTTATCATTCCCATGAATTACTATAATTATCCCAATCGTTTCACATTTTGCATTTAATGCTCTTTTGAATGGAAATGCAAGTAAAATGAAAAACTCGGGTTTGAACCTTTTGGCAGCAGACGCCATTTTTCGAAATTATGACAGTCGCGTAAAGTGATCATTTTATCATGATATAGGCAACTTTGAGATCTTTCAGAAAATAATCAATAAAAGTGAATTTTTACATAATAATGAATATTGCATGAATAGTTTTGAAGATTATATAATAAATCATTAGGCTCAATTATTGTTGACATGTTCGTGATATTGAAATAATCTACATGATGTCCCATTAAGGGGCATTTTCTGTCAAATTCACGTTCATAGATTTGACCCAAATGATCTAGACTGGTACCCGGGCTTTATTTGACAAGTTTGACAATACCGTCGTTAATATTTGTATATTCCGAAAGCATACCGAATATTCTACGGGAGAACCAACCTACAAATGATCATACTTGATTTATATACAGATTAGGGAGCTACCATTTGAGTAAAAAAAAGGCAGGATGAGCAACTTGGCAAAAAAAAGTCAGGATGACAATGTATGTAAAAAAAGTCAGGATAAACTATTAAAAAAAAAGGCAGGACCGAATTGAGAAAAAAATAAAAAGGCAGGACAGAGATTATAACTAAAAAAAATGCAGGACAAAATGTTTCATCCTAGCCCCCCTCCCCCCCCCCCCCCCCATAAAAATCAAATGGTAGCTCCCTTACTACATGGCCTTTTTCTTATAGGCTTGGGTATCAACCAGAGACCCAAATGTCAGCACAAGACGTAAGTCGATGTCTTAGGTGGGTCGAAGGATGATACCCTGGCCGATTTGGAAAAGGACATGTATTAAACTTTTTATCATATACTACCGATGTGCGAACGTACCCAGGCTGATAGCTCCATATAATCAAGACCACGTGACGTCACATAGGGCTGATATGGGTTATCAGCCTGGTGTGAATTTATGGCTACTACTACGCTCGTTACATATATCCAAAACTATCATATTAATGCAAATTTGGGCCGGTGTAATTTCGGAGGAGAAGATTTTCGTAAAAGTTAACGGACGACGGACGACGGACGACGGACATCATGTTGACAGCTCATAGGTGATAATCTATAAGTTGAGTTAATAAAAAAGGAATGCAATAGAGGCAGGCATATTAAAATATGATTTATTTTTATATTTAATACAGGAACTGTCAATAAAAGGTCACAAAGCTTGTATTCTATAACTTCACAGTGTATACTTTCTGCAAAATGAACATATTTTAAGAGATTATACACGGAAAAGTACAAATAGGCAAGCCCCCTCCTGCACTTTTAAACATAACAAATCCGGATAGAAAATTAAAAAAAACAAAAAGAAAATGATAGAAGACACTTGCTACTAATCGCTAGACTACAGAAGGATGTTTTTTGTTTTGCTTGTCACTTTTAAAAGTTTCCCTCCTCCCACTTTTCTGGAGGGGGCAAACCCTATGCCACTGACCATTTGGTATAATTATAAGGAATGGGCATATATATACAATGATATAGAGCAAAAAAACAACCGAAAGTAATAGGGGCGACACCTTGACAAAAACTATAGACTTATGGGTTGAAGTACTATAGTATTCCAGTATAAGTATTTTGTCCTTAATCTCATTTTCATGCTTCAATGACTACAATAATTCATGAGTGTTTGCTACGTTACTTGCATAACTACTATTATCGGTAGGTGAAAATGGGAACAGATAATTAGAACTGGGCATGCCCAAATAGATGCAAGGTATTCATAATTCTGCAAGTTTTAAAACTTCTGAACACCATTAGCACATTGCTGCAATTTTCCTATTTAGACAAACATTTAAACATACTTTAACTCAAATGCACAGGTTTTCAAGTATTAGCATAATTCTGCAATATTTTCAATTTGAACTCTTATATGAACTCGGCTGCATTACTTTATATGTATATTTACAAGCTTTTTATATATGCATGTATATACTATGCTTGTTATGTATCACAGTTTATGTCCATCCACAATAAAGCCGGATCCGTCTAGATTCCATTTCATTGATAAATTCAACAACACCTATTGTTACCTGGTTAACTTGATAATATTCAAGTTTTGCCGTTATTAATATCAATAATTCTTTCAATATTATGTCTAAATTTACCTATATATAGATATAATAGCCATAGGTGACTATTATGTCTATATTTTACCCAAGGGAACTTAGGGGGAGGGTTGGGATCCCGCTAACATGTTAAACCCCGTCACAATCTGTATGTATGTGCCTGTCCCAAGTCAGAAGCCTGTAATTCAGTGGTTGTCGTTTGTTTATGTGTTACATATTTGTTTTTCATTCATTTTTTATACATAAATTAGGCCGGTAGTTTCTCGTTTAAATTGTTTTACAGTATCATTTCGGGGCCTTTTATAGCTAATTGTGCGGTATGGGCTTTGCTCATTGTTAAAGGCCGTACGGTGACCTATAGTTGTTAATTTCTGTGTCATTTGGTCTCTTGTGGAGAGTTGTCTCATTGGCAATCATACCACGTCTTCTTTTTTTTATATTTACTTAAATATATTTAATATAAATAGAAATAACTGTCCTGTCTTAGATTTAGATATTTTTGTTTTACACGGGAAACTGGACTGGTTTTCGTTCCCTTATGATTACTTTTCCTGCGATTAATCAACTTCTAGTACACTACCTCACCGAAACCGAAACCAAAACCAAAATCGCACATAATGCAATATCTAAACTACAGGACTTTAAAGTGAACAACCCCGTTCGAAATAAACAAAACAAACAATTCAGAAAGACTATAATATTGACACAAATAGTTTGTCCCATAAAATCAGCAATGTAATAATGTGCTCTCAATTCTGTTTTTATATACTACTACTACAGTTTGAGACCTACAACGAAAATTCATAGATAGATATACATGCAGTAGCAAATATATAAAACGTTTATGAATGAGTAAAAACTGGGAATACTATATAATCCATTTTTTTATAAATGTAAATTATCTGAGTTACCTTTCTTTATAAAGCAAAGTTTTGATATTTCAAAATTACAAAAAAAAGTGTATCCTTCGTCAAAAAAGTTTATAGTAAAAAAAAGCATTTGTTTGATTGTTTTCTTTTGTTTTCTTTTTTTCTTTTTTAATTTAAAAGTCCCACAAATCACATAAATTTTTTGGTCAACATTTTGCTAATTCCAATAAAAATCTTGCCCGATTTTTCATGTGGCGCTCCAAGATGGCACCGTAAATACTCACTCAAACTATCACAACAGCCGAAGTATAGCATTTGTGTTAAGATTTGATTTAAAGAAATAAGGTATCAAATTTTTTCTAACATGCATTGTAAAAAGTAAAATAACAAAAATACCGAACTCCAAGGAAAATTCAAACCAGAAAGTCCCTTATCAAATGGCAAAATCAAAAGCAATGACAGAAGGAAAGGATAAAATTAAAGGCGGTAAATTAACGGGTAAATTAAAAAATGGCAAGCGTAAATCAAACCTATTATCCATAAAGGATCGTTGTGCTAAATGCACGATTTTTTTATTTTAGGTTTTGTTGACCATTATTTTTGTTTTCATCTGATTTCGTGTTGGTCACAGTGTTAACTGCAACAGGATCACGTCTGCTGGGGCGTGTTTTATTGGTCTCTTCTGCACATCTCCAGAATGTCTTCTGGTGAAGAGTCCAAAAAAATGAATCTGGAACTCTTCTGGAGATATTCTACGGAAGATCAATAAAACAAAAATTCAATTTGCCGTCGAATATAGCAGATTTTTGTTATGTTGGATGACATAAATGAAGTTTACGATGATTTTATAGAAAATTAAAATACGTCCGGTAGACATGACTGTAAAAGTGTGCTCTGTTCGTGACATTTTTCTTTGTTCTTTCCCCTAACTCAATTTCGCTAGACAAATCTGGCTTAAACCCCCACTATTTGATTTTTAAGAATAATCTTAAACTGCACAAAAAATCGTCAATGTTTGTCTCGAATATGATCAAAAAGGACATCTTGTCTATCCAATTTTTTTAAAGTAACCAAACTGGATTATTTTTGTATAAAGCAAAGATATCGGAAAGTTCTCGAAATCATTTTTCTCTGGTGGTCCTTGAAGAAAATCTTCTGGTCCTAACTATTATTTCTATTGCAAAATTTCGATGGTCAAAACCTTCGGACCACCACTTTTCAAAAATTTTCATTTTATATGTATCAATATGCAAGTATACAATGTATACCAGACATTTCTCAGACTGTTTTTTTTTCTTTTTTATTTTTAATAAATCCGTTGGTTGTGTACTGATTGATACTTCAGTCTGGGAGAACAAGATTTATTTCAATGTAAGTTGTTATTAGCTTTGAACAAACTTCCAGTAATTGCAAATACTCTTATTTCGGTGCTTTGTGTCTATTGTCTTAATGTAAGTTTTTTTTTTGGTGTCTCGTACCGATCTTTTGAGTTAATCTAATTGCAGTTGATTTGTGCAGGTTGTTCTTATATTGTACTGTTACACCACTGTCCCAGCTTCGGGAAGGGTTGAGCGCTCACAAACATGTTCTTGTACTGTTACACCACTGTCCCAGGTTAGGGGGCGGGTTGGGTCGGATCTCGCTAACATGTTTAACCCCGCCACATTCTGTATTTACGTGCCTGTCCCAAGTCAGGAGCCTGTAATTTAATGGTTGTCGTTTGTTGTTGTGTTACATATTTGTTTTTCGTTCATTTTTTGTACATTAATCAGACCGTTAGTTTTCTCGTTTGAATTGTTTTACATTTGTGATTGCGGGGCCTTTTATATCTGACTATGCGGTATGGGCTTTGCTTATTGTTGAAGGCCGTACGGTGACCTATAGCTGTTAATTGCTGTGTCATTTGGTCTCTTGTCTCATTGGCAATCTTTGTTTTTATATCAACCCTGCCATATTCTTTGTGTGCCTATCCCAAGTCAGGATCCTATAGTTTAGTGGTTGTCGTTGGTTCATGCCTCGACTCATATTTGATATTTTGTAAATTATTTTGTTATGTATAATTAGGCCGTTAGTTTTTTCGTTTGAATTGTTTCTCACACTTTTCACGTCGGGCCTTTTATAGAAGACTTTTAAATACAGTATCGGGTTTTGTCATTGTTGAAGGCCTTAATTACGGTTGCCTATAATTTCTTACATCCACTTCATATTTGAACTCCGGTGGATAGTTGCCTCATTAGCAATCATACATCTCTTCGTTTTTATATTATATACCCGACTTTTAAAATCGTGTTTTCCTGAACCGAGTCCTGAACAGGCATGACGTATTTGTCACTGGGCGTTAAAAATTAGCAACAAGCAATCAATCAATTTAAACTTGTGTTAAATAAGAAGAAAAAACATTTGATATTTATTCATTTATTGGGGTGGGGGACAGGAGGATTTCATATATGAATATGGTTGCCTGGTAAGAGCTGAAAAATAGGCATAATTAGCGACAGATTAAAAAAGTTAATAATGCCCTCTTCCCTTCCCCTTTTTCATTTATAAATTTAAACTGACCACCACGGAATAGCCCAACTTAGTGTTGAAAGTAGCGTTTAACACCAATCAATCAAAATCCCTTCCCTAGAATATCAAATAGTCGTCCCTGAACTGTTATTGTCCGTGTAGTTCTTATATTTATCCAGCTTATCGTCCTACAGGGATGTCCTACTAAGACTGACATACCATAAAAACGTTTATAACACAGCTCACATTCTAATATATCTGCTTTCATAAATTTATTAATGTCATTTAGACTAAACGACGCCATGTTTGTTATGTGCCTCTGCCGTCTAAACTACCTATCAAAAAAGAAGAGGTGGAAGAGAACCAGAAGATCTTCCCTATTCAAAAAAACAGAAGTGGACCTCTTCTGGCTCACTACCGAAGAACAAAAAAACACGCTCCTGGAGACTCGGGGTTGCGGACCGTGAACAGTTTATATATACAAGCTATGACTGACGATGGATGCAAAGTGTAATGACGCTAAATTATATAAAGTATATGAAATGAAAACAGTATAAACAATATATAGTTTATTACCAATTAGGAGCTTTTATGATATTGACTTTCAATGCAGTGACTGATAGAAACGGAGCAATTTACAACATATGGTACAATAGGTATGTAGCAGATGCAATATTAAAGTTAAATTTGGATTAGCTCAGCTATCATCTAAATTGGTCTGGGAGAAGACTTTATAAGTTTGAATAACTTGTGTCTCACCCCATTTGCATATTTAAGCAAACAAAATATGTTTGAACTAAACTGGACAAGTAGTCAGTCCACTGGCAAGTAACTTGCTAAATACTTTGTATAAAAATATCAAGATTTTTAGAGACAATATCTAAAAAACGTTTCCAAAACATGAACAGTTTCTGAACATATATAAAGGTCTTTTATAAACCGATTAAAAATACTAAACTTTTAAATCTAACTTATTTTGTAATGATTTAACATGAAATAATCAAAGTAATAAAAGTGCAATAATGAGCTTGTTCAAGGGAGACAACAAACTCCATTCTGCCACTTAAACATTCTTTCATCGGCTCATCCATGATGTCCAGCCCTAAGACATCAATAAACACTGCTTCCACTACTTTTAAATTCTGAAAATCTCTTACTTTGGTTCAATAAAAATAACACTTTATACATTTGAGGGGGCGACACGCTTTTGGGGTGATTGGTCTAGGGGTAAACAAGTGGGATCGGAGGGGGGGGGGGGGTGGGAAGTGGGCGAAAATGACAAAAAAAATCAGATTCGAACGCTATGAAAACACCGAAATTTAGAAACAAGAAAAAGTTGTCTTTATGTTGCCCTATAAAAATGGAATATACACTTTATATTATCTGAAAAAATGCTTGCTAGTTCGCAGAAAAATAATTTAAAGTTTTTAATCATAAACTTAAACATAATACCAGATGCATCTATTGGTTAGTTGTTGTAGTCTGTGTCAATATGAATAAACTATATTTTTATTTTTTTTATTTTTATATGTAAATTTCATCTCTTCGAACCTGTCGGAAACTACTATGACCAATCAGAAATTTGTTTGATTAAATTCATACGCACTGACAAGTGTGAAAACATTGGAAATACACATTTCTAGCAAAAAACCTTGCACATGTTCAATTTGTGCCAGTCGCTCAAAAATTCTAATTTCATATGCAAATTTTGGTTGTCGAAAAACATTAATTTATTTTTATACATTTAAAGATACTTTAATTAGAACTACTTTTTACTTCCCAAATTTAGAATAAGGGTGTTCTTCGGCACCTCTCCACACATACTGGATTTTGTGTTTTAGGGATTCTACTACTATATTTTGGTCGCGTTATATTAGACCCTCTGGGTCGTTTATGAATTGAAAGTGTCTGCCGTTGGCTTGCAGCATGGTTGACAATTCTTGTCAAAGCTTCAGGCGTCCTCCAGAGGCACCGGTGTTTACGCCAACTGAGGAGGAGTTTGCCGATCCGTTGGGATACATCGCCAAAATAAGACCGATTGCAGAAAAAATTGGATTATGCAAAATTAAACCACCACCGGTCTGTTATTACTTTATAATATCTTTTCCTTTCCACAATTATTCAATAATTTTAAATTGCCATAGTGTATATTTTCCCTGAAAGTGTTGGATGAAATTTGCATGGTAATACGTGATCATACGTGCAAGTTATTTTCCCAAACATGGCGACGCCTTTTGTTCAGATCTGTCATACATTAGCACCAGCTATATAATAACTTAACTATATAGTTATATATTAAATAAAATGAATAGTTTATCTTTTAAAAATACAATTTATGTAGTGTGTGTTAACAAAATGTTTTCTAAGCATGTTAAAAGTTTCTCAAAATAAAGTTATGAAACAAAGAGAAAAGCTGGGCCTCTTGTTTCTGTTTCCTACTGTAGGCCTTAAATGATGCAAAGTATGTAATGATATCTTGTAATTTGATGAAGCAATGTCTTGTTATCATGTTAATTGAATTAAACATTTCAATCCTCATTTCAAAGAAAGTTTGTATGAAAAATTAGGAACATTTGATTAAATAATACATAATTAGCAAAAATTGTCTGCTTTTTAAATTATAATTCATTTTAGATTTTTTTTCCCATATCTATGACTAAATGAAGCAAAGATTAATGAAGCAGTACTTTGTTTTTAACAATACAATTTTATTCAAAGTTTAATCATTTAAATTATTGTATTAAGTAATACAGATTTTTAGCGAATTGAAGTCGAATTTTACAAGTAAAATGATTATAAAATATTATTAATTAAGTTTTGGCATCATTTTTTCCCTGCATATAAAAATTAACAAACAAGGGAAAATGAAAAAGTAAAGCCTGGATGCATTTTAAAGATTGTTCATATCCTTAGACTGCTGACTTGTTTATTTTAATCTAATCTATTACTACAAATTTTACCGTAAAGATCATTTCAAGAGCATAAATTCATAAAAAAAATATGATTACAGTCAGTTCTTAGCTCTTCACTTTTACTGACCAAATATTTTTCTGTACAAACATGACAAAGTTGCAGGTCAACCAAGATCTTACAGTTTTTCTTGATCATTTTTTTTTAATATAAAAAACGTGTTCGATTGATTGCTTTTTTATATAAAATCATCACTTAAATATTAAAATGATCAAAACTGCAACATATGATATACTTTATAAATCCCTATGAAGAAGGAACTACATAAAATATTTCAACCAATATGGCTGCCAAGCAAGAGACTAAAGGTAGCCATTATCAACTTGTATGCAAAAAAATGAAATATTTCACATATATCAAATAGATGTATTCTTATTTGCATCTTTTTCTTCATTTAGGACTGGCAACCACCTTTTGCTGTTGATGTCGAGAAATTCACATTCACTCCTAGAATACAAAGATTGAATGAACTTGATGTAAGTATATTGGGGCTCAAAATGGGCTACATTTTATATACTTATACTTCTTGTTGCTTAGTTTTTGTTTATGTCCTTTGTTAAGGAAAATATAATTGAATAAATTCAAAGTCATTTGATATTTTTAATTTACATTGTGTACATGCATTTTACCCATGTATATATGCTGTTATTGATTCTTCTATAATATACTTTTCAGGCCACTTCAAGAATGAAGCTGAACTTTTTGGACCAGCTTGCAAAGTTCTGGGAGCTTCAGGTAAGAATGATTCTTAAAATTATCTAATTCTATGAATTTGAATGTTGATTTTGTTTGATTTTTTCATCAATATTTTGAAATGTGAAAGAAGTTTCTCCCCCTTTTTTTTAACAGAAAAGCTTCCAACATGTTTTAAATTGATGTATTAACATATTTATTTGTTTTTTTTCAGTCTAAGAATTTTCTTGATTCCTTTTTTGACAGACATTGCATTGTTTTATAAATATATGTTAAACATGGGACTGATTTTAATATATGCTAATATTGATCATAGAAGATTTTTTTTTTATTGCAGGGTTGTTCTTTAAAAATACCTCATGTGGATAGGAAACTTGTGGATTTATATACATTATATAAGGTAAGACATACTTTTTATCTGTTTTCTTCTTGTTCCTTCATAATAAACATTAATGTTTTCATTGATGTAGATGTTTTCATGAATGGAGGGATCAAATGTACAAAATAACTTATATTAATAAGGCTTTTGACTGCACTATTTCCCTCGTGTCATGAAACATGTTTAACATTGGAAAGGTCACAAGATTTAGGTTTTTGTAAAACTGAAATTATATTATTTTGCAAAAAAATAGTGCTTGTACCAATGTCAGACTTCCCTTTGGACCAATCCTATTAACAACAAATTTGGATAATAGATATATCTTAAGGCTTTTTCCATGCTCTCTCTTTAACTTATAAACATAAAAAAATTAAGATTTATTGAAATTGAGTCTTTGATTACTTCCATATACATTTTCTTAATATGCAGGGTTGTTTGACATAACTGCTGTTTATAACCAGTGTATATTTTTACACCCACCCCTTTTCAAACACCCTTATTTGTACTGTCTTGCACAGTAAATAATGAAAAATACTGTATAATTGCCATTTCCCTGTGGGATCACTTCAGTTCTCTTCCGCAAAAGAGAAAGTCAAACATTTTGGGGGTTATTTTGGTCTGTAGATTTACTGAAAAGTAAACATTACATGTATGATATTTTTACTAATCACATTTTATAACAGGAGAAAATATAATTTTTTATGCCCCACCTAGGGGCATTATGTTTTTTGGTCTGTGCATCTGTTCGTCCATTCGTCTGTCCCGCTTCAGGTTAAAGTTTTTGGTCAAGGAAGTTTTTGATGAAGTTGAAGTCCAACCAACTTGAAACTTAGTACACATGTTCCCTTTGATATGATCTTTCTAATTTGAAGGCCAATTTAGAGTTTTGACCCCAATTTCACGGTCCACTGAACATAGAAAATGATAGTGCGAGTGGGTCATCCTTGTACTATGGACACATTCTTGTTATTTCATGAGATCGTCAAATTCTTCTTTTTTTTACAATGATGGATAAAAATGCCCTTGACCGCCCCTGTATATGGCCAAAAATGATAACAAAAGACCTCGTTTATGGCTGTATAGTTAAGGGAAAAGACTTTCATGTTGATGAATATATGTATTTTAAAGGCCAAAATTAGGGGGTGTGGTCAAATAACAGGAATCTGTAATATTGTCTGACATTTTTATCAATTTTCCATGAACACACCAGGCATGTCAGGTGGGTCAAAATGGCTGACGGTAATTTTTACATTTCTATCAATAAAGTGTCAATTCCTCCCAACAATATAAATGTGGAAATATGTTGGAAGGGCTGTTAGACCTTGGTAAAGAAATAACAATTCAGTTGTTTCGGAATTTATACAGGTTAGAGTTCATCTTGTTGCGCTAAATAGTAAGAAATGAAGGGGTGGGGGTCTGACTTAGTTAATGCTGACGAGGAATATGATTTTAATTTATAATGACATACATGTATATACATTGTAGGGGTATTATCTTTGCAAGTCAATGATAAAGGTTTTATTTCATGCAAACAATGCAAAATAAAATGAAATATGCACATGATGCAATATAAATTTATTTGTGCCCTAACTTTTAACTTCATTGTTCATTATTTAAAACATTTCCTGTTTAAAAATTTATGACCATGATAAATAAATTATAAGCCAGAATTAATTTTACAAAAATAGTTTTGAATTTATACAAGACAATTTTGCCAACTGGCCTGATGTCTTTTCTATTTTTGTTGTGTTGTAGGAACAGTAGGATGGTTGTCTCTTTAACCTATATCCTACATTGCCTTTTATTCCTATTTCTGAATTTTATTTCTATCAACTTATTTTGCAACTAATATTATATAATAATATCCATGAATTACTTATAAAAATATATCTTCAAGGGGTGGCTCCCTGATGCACATCTGACAGCCAGTGTACAATGTATGATCAATACCATGTAGATTTCACATGTTACGTTGGATTATTTTCTGTGGATTAATATTCTTATTGGTTTTCTATAGTAATTATAGTAAATATATAAGATATCTACTAATATTTTAATGTGTGTCACACAGTGTGTCTGACTGTCATAGTTTTATATTGTGACTTTTCAATGAATATGTACAAAAAGGAGTTACAGAGTATATGTCAATGAGACAGCAATCCAACAACACAGACACTAAAGACTGTCACAGAAACAGATCAATATACATGTATTATCTTAAATGATAGATTATATATACTGAACCATGTGTTAAGCTGTAGATTGAAGCAGCTTGACCTGCGTCTGATTAAGTTTTTGGTAAATTTAAGAGAGATAACTGAAGATTTGGCATCAACAACAAATTCCTTTCAGTGCAAAAACCACCTAAGATATTAGCAAAGAAAACAAAGGTCCTGAATTCAACACGATTTACCCAGATGAATTTCAATGCATGGTCCATGCCACCATGCAATAATTTTTTACACACCTTTTATAAATAATAATCTTTCTTATCATTCAATATAATATTAATTGTACCATCATTGAAATAAAACAGCTCTTGTAGTCATTTCCACCAAACTTTAAATGAAAAAGTTGTCTGGAAACATGGCATTACATTAACATGTTTTCTCCACAATGGACCACATCTCAATTTATGTTGACACAATTGCATGTTTCCATATATTAATTAATGTACTGAAAGATGTGTATATTGATATTTTCCCACTTTTTCAGCTGGTTGAAGAGGAAGGAGGAATGGATCACATCAACAGAGAAAGAAGATGGTCCAGAATAGCCACAAGGATGCACTACCCATCCAAACAAGTTGGAACAACCCTAAGAGCACATTATGAGAAAATTTTATATCCATTTTATGTATTTAAGAAAGGAGATATCTTCGACTCAGAGGTTAGTGCAAAATATTCTCTATGCAATTGAAAAAAAGAATCAATATTTTTGTATTAAAAGTGTCAAATATGAAGACCTGAAAGCATTAGAATAGTTGATGTATTTTGTACATGTCCCTTAAATTATGTATAGAATATTTTCATTGAACAAACATTTTTGTGAGAATTATTCACAATTACAAAAATTATTGTAATCAGGCCATTCATTAGGAGGTGGTACCCGGTACTTTTACTCTCCTATGCTACTGATAAGTACCGCCTGAATTCAGGAATTTTTATATAAGATGTTCATTGAATATATTGAAATGTTCCACCTACAAATAGAAATGTACCAGTCAACATGAAAGATAATGAAACCCCTGTGTAATACTAAAACAGAAGTTGAATTTTCAATCCTAAACTTTTCACACTGGAGTTCAATGTATCAACCTAATATATGTGATTGTATGTATGATAGTGAAAATATATGGTTTCATAATTTAAATATTTTTAAAAATAGATGACTCACATTCATGCATACATGTATTTCAGTACATTTCTTTTGTCGCAATGCTTATGTTATTACAACCCAATAAGAGTTGATTGTTTACCTCAGGTAGATTGTAAACTGGCATAACTCGTTCAATAAAAGGTATTTGAAATTGGTCTAAAGCAAAACAAAATGCAAGTGGTACATTGTTTGAATTATTTTCTGGACTGTTTTCAGAAGTATAAGAAAGAAGATGAAATTAAAGAAGAAGATGACGTTGACGATGAGTATAAACCTAGTGGACAAGATTATAAATCACATGGTATCGCTGCTAAAACAGCAGCCGGAGGCTTTAGGAGAAAGAACAAGAAGGAACGAATGATAAAGGAAGAGGTCAAACAGGATTGTCTGTTTTCTTCATTTAACACAGATAACCCAGATGAGGTAGATACCAGGTTTGATCCAACAGGGTTTGACACAAACAAACATCAGGTAGTTTTCCACTTACATACATGCCTATTTTAGGAAGGACTACAAAATTTTACATCCAATTACAAAGTAGTCATGTTTAGTACATTTTATGTATTTGATGGACAGCTTAATTTTAAACTACTAGGTCATGTTACAGTTGTGGTGAAAAAGTAAGTGTCAAATCCTGTTTAGTTTTTGAATTCTTTACAAAAATGTGTTAATTGATAAATGCATGGAATTGATATATATGAATCCGTGTTCTCCATATGCCATTTAATCATCCTTGGCATGATTATTTACCACAACTCTAAAGGTGTGTCGTGTACAAGAAAGAAAAGCAGTTCAGTGGAAGTCATGGTCAGAAACTTGGATCAACTTAATCACCCATGGGCATATGTACAAAAAAATGTTTCTGTTCTCTAATTTTCGAAATTCTAACAGATGTACAAAAAAATGTTTATGTTCTCTAAATTTAGAAATCCTAACAGTTTGGTAATGAAACTTGTCATGAATACCACTGCTGAAAGGTATGTTGGGTTCAAAGAAGAAAACCATACAATGATTAAAACTTAAGTTCAACCAATTGTTTCAGCTCTCAAACTTTAAAACCCCTTGAAGGTTGGGGATGATCCTGGTTGAATTAATGGTGCATCAGAAAATAACTGCCTTCCTTGGGGTATATGAGTTATATTTAAATCACTATCCTCTCCAGAGGATCTTTTTTTCACCAGTGCAAATTGTTGTTTCATGGTTTTAAAGTGAAGAGTCTGTTTTGAAATACACATACATTTTTATACCCCCGCGGTAGCGATGGGGCATTAAGTTTTACCCTTGTCCGTCTGTACGTCCGTACGTCCCAAAGTTGGTTTCAGTTCTCTAACTTTAGTTTGCCTCAACCATATGTTACGAAACTTATACACAATGCTTATTACCACAAAACACAGATCAAGTTTGAATTTTGGTGGCGTTAACTGTTCTAGAGTTATGCCCCTTTACAACGTGAAAAATTGCTGAATTTTTTGTTTCCATTCTCTAACTTTAGTTTGCCTCAGCCAAATGTTATGAAACTTATACACAATGGTTATTTCCACAAAATACAGATCAAGTTTGAATTTTGGTGGCATCACTTTAACTGATCTAGAGTTATGCCCCTTTACAAATGGAAAAAGTTTCCATTTTCTAACTTTAGTATGCCTCAGCCAAATGTTATGAAACTTATACACAATGGTTATTTCCACAAAATACAGATCATGTTTGAATTTTGGTGAAGTCACTTTAACCGTTCTAGAGTTATGCCCCTTTACAAATGGAAAAATTGCTGAATTTTTATACGACCGCAAAAAAATTTTGTGGTCGTATATTGGTATGACGTTGGCGTCGTCGTCGTCGTCGTCGTCCGGCGTCGTCGTCCGAATACATATTGGTTTTCGCACTCTAACTTTAGTTTAAGTGAATGGATCTTTTTGAAATTTGACCATAAGGTTAAATACCACAAAAGGAAGGTTGGGATTGATTTTGGGGGTTTTGGTACCAACAGTTAAGGAATTAGGGGCCAAAAAGGGGCCAAAAATGAGCATTTTCTAGTTTCCAGACAATAACTGTGGAACGGTGTATGGATCTCTCTGAAATTATACTACAAGTTTCCATACCACAAAGGGATGGTTAGGATTTGCTTTGGGGGGTTATGGCTCAAACCGTTTAGGAATTAGGGGCAAAAAAGGGGGGAAAACAAGGTTGTCCTGGTTAATGGACAAATACTTTAGTACAAAACATAATTTAAAGCAGTGTAAGGGAGATAAATCAAATACATCATTGAAATTATCTCCCTTACACTGCTTTTAAATTATGTATAAAGTAATGGTTAATGAACAATAAAGATAATCTAAAACAGTGTAAGGGAGGTAATCCAAATACAACGTTTTGGTTACTTCCCTTACACTGCTTTTAAATTATGTTTAAAGAAATGCATATTTATAAAGGAAGACCAGTAAAAATATCTGCAAATGTTTTCATCTTTTTTTTTTACAAAAAAATCCATATGAAAGATTTGACACTATATTTTTATTAATTCTATTATAAAATAGATTAAGTTAGCACTATGGTAAATTTAAATGGGTAATTATGGTTGCCAACTCCATTGGAAATTTGAATTGAGATTATGACCATATCTTGAGGGAAAGAATTTTTGGGGGGGAAAAAGGGGGGGGGGGATAAAAAGAAATTGTGGGGGGCCAATTTTTTCTCATTTCAGATTTCAGAAATTAAAAAGAATTATTCTTCAAATATTATTTTTTTTTCAAATTTCAAATATTGAAAAATTTCAAGAAGTAATCTTTAATTGCACAGTATGGCGCATTAGATTTGTAAAATCTTTGATCACATTTATTTATTTGTTATGCCGAATCTAACAGTGTATTTAGATTTTTAATTTTGGGTCCAGTTTTCAAATTGGTCTACATTAATGTCCAAAGGGTCCAAAATTAAACTTTGTTTGATTTTAGCAAAAATTGAATATATGAGGTTCTTTGATATGCTGAATCTAAACATGTATTTAGATTTTTGATTTTTGGCCCAGTTTTCAAGTTGGTCCAAATTGGGGTCCAAAATTAAACTTTGTTTGATTTCAACAAAAATTGAATATATGGGGTTCTTTGATATGCTGAATCTAACCATGTATTTAGATTTTTTATTTGTGGACCCCGTTATCTAATTGGTTCATATTGAGGTCAAAAGGGTCCAAAATTAAACTTTGTTTGATTTCATCTAAAATTGAATTATTGGGGTTCTTTGATATTCCAAATCTAACCGTGTATTTAGGTTCTTAATTTTGGGTCCTGTTTTTTAAATTGGTCTACATTGAGGTCCAAAGGGTCCAAAATTAAACTTAGTTTGATTTTGACAAAAATTGAATTCTTGGGGTTCTTTGATTTGCTGAATCTAAACATGTGTTTAGATTTTTGATTATGGGCCCAGTTTTCAAGTTGGTCCAAGATAGGGTCCAGTATTTAAACTTTGTTTGATTTCAACAAAAATTGAATATATGGGGTTCTTTGATATGCTGAATCTAAACATGTATTTAGATTTTTGATTATGGGCCCAGTTTTCAAGTTGGTTCAAATTGGGGTCCAAAATTAAACTTTGTTTGATTTCAACAAAAATTGAATATATGAGGTTCTTTGATATGCTGAATCTAACCATGTATTTAGATTTTTTATTTGTAGGCCCCGCTATCAAATTGGTTCATATTGAGGTCAAAAGGGTCCAAAATTAAACTTTGTTTGATTTCATCAAAAATTGAATTATTGGGGTTCTTTGATATGCCAAATCTAACCGTGTTTTTAGATTTTTAATTTGGGTCCCGTTTTTTAAATTGGTCTTCATTGAGGTCCAAAGGGTCCAAAATTAAACTTAGTTTGATTTTAACAAAAATTGAATTCTTGGGGTTCTTTGATATGCTGAATATAAACATGTGTTTAGATTTTTGATTATGGGCCCAGTTTTCAAGTTGGTCCAAGTTGGGGTCCAAAATTAAACTTTTTTTGATTTCAACAAAAATTGAATATATGGGGTTCTTTGATATGCTGAATCTAACCATGAATTTAGATTTTTTATTTGTGGGCCCCGCTATCAAATTGGTTCATATTGAGGTCAAAAGGGTCCAAAATTAAACTTTGTTTGATTTCATCAAAAATTGAATTATTGGGGTTCTGATATTCCAAATCTAACCGTGTATTTAGATTTTTAATTTTAAGTCCCGTTTTTTAAATTGGTCTACATTAAGGTCCAAAGGGTCCAAAATTAAACTTAGTTTGATTTTAGCAAAAATTGAATTCTTGGGGTTCTTTGATATGCTGAATCTAAACATGTGTTTAGATTTTTGATTATGGGCCCAGTTTTCAAGTTTGTCCAAGTTGGGGTCCAAAATTAAACTTTGTTTGATTTTAACAAAAATTGAATATATGGGGTTCTTTGATATGCTGAATCTAACCATGTATTTTGATTTTGGACATTGGACCATAATAGGTAAATTAAAAAAATTCAAGTTCTTAGACCACATTCTTTCTGTGTCAGAAACCTATGCTGTGTCAAATATTTAATAACAATCCAAATTCAGAGCTGTATCAAGCTTGAATGTTGTGTCCATACTTGCCCCAACTGTTCAGGGTTCGACCTCTGCGGTCGTATCAAGCTGCGCCCCAGCGAAGCATTTTATTCGTTTCTGTTCTCTAGCTTAAGTTTGCCTCTACAAAGTGTTATGAAATTTATACACAATACTTATTACTACAAAACTCAGATCAATAACAAATTTGGGTAGCGTCGCTTTTACCGTTCTAGAGTTATGCCCCGTTACAAAAGGAAAAATTGCTGAATTTTTTGTTTCTGTTTTCTAACTTAAGTTTGCCTCAACCAAATGTTATGAAACTTATACACAATACTTATTACTACAAAACTCAGATCATTGACAAATTTGGATACCGTCACTTTTACTGTTCTTCAGTTATGTCCCTTTATAACTTTATATGATATGCAAGAGGGGGCATCATCTGTGTCCATGCATCTGTGTCCCATTGACACATTCCCCATTTATTTAAGCTTTGCTGTAACCTCTCAATATTAAAAAAAAAATCTTTTTCAAAGGTAAGTTTAACATATAATAGGTAAGAATTGATTGTAAGAAGAATGAGAAATTTCAGACATAGCTTTCATTTCAGGAGCTTGATATTGATTACAATGTTAATTCTGAACTTAAGAAGTTACAGTTTTATGGTGCAGGACCGAAGGCAGCTGTTCCTGGGCAAGGTATTATATTAGTACTTTCTATTTATTTAATATTCATCTCTGACCTTCTTGTAAAGCACACGTTTGACAGTAATCGTGAACTTTTCAGTTGGAACAGCAAGTTGCAGTGAAAATAAACATATGCTGATAGTTCCTTAAGTATAGAAATTGAGGAAAATAGCCATATTTAATGTATTTTATCATTGCTTTCTCTGGGGATGCTAATTTTGTATCCTCAATTTCTTCTTACCCTCAATTAGAATTTATCGAAACTTTTCCAGCATCTGTACCATATAATGCCATTGTTTTTGATCTGATTCATTTTATGGGTTTCTGTACGCAAATCATGAAACTTGATCATTGCTTTATGTTGAGACAAGGATATCATTTAATAAGCTTTGTTTGCATTACCTATAGTTTGAAATATATTATGATTTTAAATAACTTTGGTTCTAATGTGTTACCAAAGTGTGTATATGCTGAAAATGTTCTTAAAAATAAACATTTCATTTATCATAAAAACAGGGGAAACATTCTGAAATACTGTAAATTTATGAATATTTATAATACCAACCTGTCCTGTGTTTCCCAAAAGGTTTTACAATTTTCGACCAAATGTTATTTGTATTGTTTGATAAAGATTTAAGGCTGGCCACAAAGCATGCAACTTTTTCTGAAACATAGGCCTTAAGTTTTATATAATAATTTATTTAAAGACATAGTTGAAAGCTAACGCATTGAGAAATTAACACTTAAGTGGCAGGAAACTTCTTAAACATATTTAATAAGAAATATTTCGTCAACAGATGAGAAACCCAAACTACCAAAGAACAAGATGAAAATGAGAGATAAGTTTGTAGATCCAACTGCTTATACTGGGGTAAGTTGTAAAATATTTACTGGGTTCAGGTCCATAGGAATTAGTATAGAGTGAAAAGAATTGGGTGTTAATGGGTCTGAAACAAGTTTTCATACAATGGTTGAAAAACAGATCATTTCCATTTTATATGTTTCATGGTTTTGTCAAATTTGCACATAAAATTCATAGGTGACTTACAAGTGCAGAAAGAAAAAGAAAAGAGAAAAAAAATGTTTACAAATTGAAACACTGAAGATTTAATAATCCTTCATTGAAAAAGTTTGATAAGGCAAAATAAAAAGAATTGTTTGCTGTCACCTGCTGAAAAAAATAACATTGCTATGTCTGCAGCCTGGAAAGAACAAAATCGGATCCAGTTGCATTTACCTATATTTCTGGTATGGGACCATTTGTCAAATTTGTTTTTGTCAGTCATATACATGTATGTATTTTCTTGGTTTTACACAATAATTGGTGTCTTTTCACAGCGTAAGGCTAGCGGGTTCAACAAAATGAACATTGATTTATGAACAATACCATTTAAAATATTATCTGCCCAATTTCTAGCGGAAAAAAAAAGTTAGGGTCAGCTCTAAATATTTAGACTCTGTCAGGGTACTGTAAAAACTAGTGTTGTCAAATTGGACCGTTTTGCCTAAGCGGTTACTCGGATAATCTTTCTACGGATTAACCAGTTAACCGGTAGTTTAGTTGATTTTTAAGGTCTGATCTACAGTACTTTACAATGCTCGGTTTTATGATAGTTTATGATAAATTGAACTTTATCCTTGGGCATTATAAGGCTTGGCGCTGAACATTGCAAGTGAAGTTTAATTTATATTAATTCAATGCTATATCTACTATGATGTTTGTAATAACTGCAGATTGCGAAGATAAAAATCTTTTTAATCTTGACGAATTGGCCATATTCGGGACAATTAATCAATCAATTAAGATACCATGACAATTATTTTAAAATTTAACAAATTTTATTGATGATTTCAATACACATTTATATCAAATCTATTAAAATTGAAAAGGGTCCGGTTAACCGGTTAGAGTTTTTGGTATTTGGTATTTGCCCATTTGGTCCTTCCGACGGTTAACTGGTTAACCGTTGACAACACTAGTAAACATTGTAAAAACACATATTTTTTTTTCTTCTGGAAAATGTTTTTTTAATTACAATATTCAGTGTATGGATTAATTATAATTATTATATGTTTATATATATTTTATATAGATTGATTTCTACATATGCCACATGTGTAACCGTGGTGATGGAGATGAATATATGTTGTTATGTGATGGATGTGACGATGCCTTTCACACATATTGTCTGATTCCACCACTTGCTGAGGTACCTAAGGGAGACTGGAGATGTCCTAAATGTGTTAAACAGGTAATTTGTCCTAAATGTGTTAAACAGGTAATTTGTCTTTCAAATAGTATTTCGGGGCCTCGGTGGCAGAGTGGTCTAAGTAGTTACTACTGTTATCACTATCCAGTCAACACTGAGGTTGTGAGTTCAAACCCCGCTCGTGCGGGTGCACTCGACTCCAATCTTAATTGACTAGGATTGTCAGTTTTCCTATCGAAGGTCGGTGGTTTTCTCGGTACTCCGGCTTCTTCCACCAATAAAAACTGGCCGCCTCGAAATAGCCCAAAAGCGGTGCTTAAAAGTGGCGTTAAAACACCAAAAATCAAAATCAAATCAAATAGTATTTCAAAAGAATGTCATTGAGCTTTCAATATATTTCACATCAGATGTGATGAGTAACACAAAATTATATATGTTACTGTTAATTGCTTAATTGAAATTTTTTGCTTTGGTTATTGAGGATTTAAAAAAAATGTGAATTATTGTGATAACATAAGACAGGAGTATAAAGCATTGTGTTTAAAATGTGAGTCCATTTGTAAAAGATGTTTGTTCATGATATGTCAGTGATCATTTTAGTTTTGCCAAGTTTCACCATTTTTCAAATGTTAGCAGTGTGCAACTTTTGGCCTCAATGCAGTAATATTGTATTAAAATTGAAAGCGGTTTTGGTATTTTCTTATAAAGATTAAGGAGAATTTACCTAACTGTTAAAAAATTTAAAATATAGATAGAAATTGCAATACTGTGTTGTATAGATTATGTTAGTGACCTTTACAATTATAGACCATTTGGAAATTGAATTGATGTATGTTCTTGCTTTGCGTTGGACTAATGTTTTTGTGTTTTAGGTCTGTTCCAAACCACTAGAGCCATATGGATTTGACCAGTCAAAGAGAGAATATACTTTGCAGTCTTTTGGGGAACATGCTGACCAGTTCAAGTCTAATTTTTTCAACATGCCTGTTCATGTAAGAAAGATTATAAGCCATTAGTTTTATAAGCATGTCAAATTAATACACTTAAGCTGACCTATTCTTAAAAGCATATAAATGAGTTGAACTATAATCATTTTAATATACTGATTTGTTTCTAAGGCTACACAGCATTATAAGTCTTTGTTGAAATACTAGTAGATGAAGATATAGGTAAAACCATGAAAGCAAACACCTATGAAGCAATACATTTTCTGTTACTACAAAAAAAATGTACTAGTGACATTTAGGTAAATCTACAGAATGTAATGCCAATTGTTTGTACAAGTCAGTTCCTCTTGTAGTAATTGTTGATTAATATTATGCTGTATTTGATTTTCATATACCCTGGAATTGTTATTTAGGGGGCAAGCTCACTTTTGATTAACAGATTATCAAAACAAAAAATTTCAATTGTTATGTTTATTGCCAAGAATATATGCTGAAAATTTTAATGTTTGAATTTGATTTTCATATTGACAGCCATCTTTGTTTTCTTATTATATTTTAAGAGTTTCAAACTCCATTAAAATTGGCTACAATGGGTAGATTTCAGTTATATTGTTTTAATGCAACTTATATCTAAAAAAAAAAAAATTCTAAGTATTACCAAAAGTATGGATGAAATATTCATGTGTTTATGCTTTATTTATCAGATGGTACCATTAAGTCAAGTGGAAAGTGAATTTTGGAGACTAGTGTCGAGTATTGAGGAAGATGTATGTGTGCAGTATGGAGCTGATATTCATGCAATGGAGATGGGGAGTGGTTTCCCAACAAAACAAACCAGTGATTTGTTTCCTGAAGATGAGGTTTGTTGTGTAATAAGTTTCTGTGACTTTCAGTCCTTAATTCATGAAGTTATTGAGTTTTTCTATATAAAACTTCCTGCTACATTGTGCTTAGGAAGTTGTGTGATCTTTGTTGCTTGTTAACATTTAACTTCACTGATCATTGAAAGAAGACATAGTTCTGTTTTTGTAGTTTCTTGGAATTGCTCAACTCTGTTTAGATTGTCATAGAAAGTTGAAAAGTCATTACCTGTTTAAATCAATACTCCTTAAGTGAAGAAAGCTTGGTTCAGATTACTCTATAAGCTAATATTTCTATTAATTTTGTTGTCTGACCAAAATTTATTGCAACAGCAGTCAAAGAGACAACAACCCGACCAAAGAGCAGAAAACCATACATGACTCACAACCCATGTCACAAGATATACTTTCCCTTCTCACTCTCATTTAAATGGAATTACCCAATGAGTTTTCCCATTTCAAGAGGATTTGTAAACATATAAATGGAATCTTTTGGTAGCTTATCTCAAAACACTGATTTAAAAAATGCCAGGATATAGGTTATATATAATACACTCTTCAAAATTTTTATGGTTGATATAAACAGTCTGCTGTCCATTATTTAACACTGATCAGTCTACTTTCAAGTATTTATTAGTAGTCTTCAATTCTTACACTTTCTATGAGGCCTCGGTGGCAGAGTGGTCTAAATAGTCAAACTACTGTATCACTAGCCTGTCAACACTCAGGTTGTGAGTTCGAATCCTGCATGGGCAAGGGTGCACTCGACTCCAATCTTAATTGACTAGGATTGTCAGTTTTTCTACCGAAGGTTGGTGGTTCTCTCCGGGCACTCTGGCTTCCTCCACCAATAAAAACTGACGGCCACGAAAAAGCACAAAAGTGTTGAAGGTGGCATTAAACACCAATCAATCAATAAATTACACTTTTTATACGACAGCAAAAATTAAAAAATTTTTTGTCGTATATTGGTATCACGTTGTCGTCGTTGTCGTCGTTGTCGTCGTCGTCGTCCGATGACAGATGGTTTCCGGATAATAACTTAAGTATAAGTAAATAGAAATCAATAAAATTTTAACACAAGGTTTATAACCACTAAAGGAAGGTTGGGATTGATTTTGAGGGTTATGGTCCCAACTGTTTAGGAATAAAGGGGCCAAAAAAGGGGCCCAAATGAGCATTTTTGTAGTTTCCAGACAATAACTTGTGTTAAAGTGTTTGAATCTCTCTGAAATTATACCACAAGTTTCCATACTACAAAGGGATGGTTAGGATTGACTTTGGGGGGTTATGGCTCAAACCATTTAGGAATTAGGGGCAAAAAAAGGGGAAAAACAAGGGTTTTTCTGGTTAAAGGACAATTGAGACAATTTAAAAGCAGTGTAAGAGAGGTAATCCAAATCAAAATCCAAATCAATTTAAATAACAATGTTTGATTACCTCCCTTACACTTCTTGTAAATTATGTATTAAGAAATGATGATTGTCTGAGGTACTGACCATAACTTGAGGGAAAGAATTGTTTTTTAGAATAAGGGAAAGGGAGGAGGTGAAAAAAATTGGAGGGGGGCAATTTTTCTCATTTCAGATTTCAGAAATTAAAAGAAAATTTCAAATATTTTTTTGGGGGGGTTAATATTCAACAGCATAGTGTATTGCACAAACGCAAAAAAAATGGGGTAAAATTTACATTTTTTAGGGTAATGGAAATAGCATTGACTTATTGCCAAGAAAGTTAATTGGCAATTCAATTTCATGCAATTTTCAGGATAGTAAAACAGAAGAGAATTGTAAAGATAAAAATGTTTATCTACACATCTTACTCTGAACACTAATTTATAGTAATATCCTTTTATTTCAGGAGTACATTAATTCTGGCTGGAATCTTAACAACCTACCAATACTTGAACAGTCAGTATTGTGTCACATCAATGCAGATATATCTGGAATGAAGGTGAGAGAATGAAAATAGGATATGTTTATGCCTGAAATGATTTAACGAGAGAGAAATAAAAAGATACTTGAAATTACCTGTCATTTTATTGAAGTTAATAATTCAAAAGGCAATGTGGAAAGTACTCAAACCTCCAGCCTGACGGAATTTCTGAAAACCGATTCAAACCCAGATATTTGTTAAGTGAAATGTCCAGGAATTCTGCTGGAATTGCTGAAAAGTTTACATGCGTGATTTAGTAGTGGCCATTTATTCTTGATTACTGTATTATATATAGTTGTTTCATGAATGTATTCTCTCATGCTTTAAAATTACTGGACAGGACATGTAGGTAATTAAACTTGTACACATACTTCATTATTTTTTTAACTATCAGGTCTTCACGATTGAATGATTATTTACCAATCATTGTATTCATAAGTATGAAATAATTTGTTTTTCTTTAGGTACCATGGTGCTATGTTGGGATGTGTTTCTCTGCTTTCTGTTGGCATAATGAGGATCACTGGAGTTATTCTATTAACTATTTACATTGGTGAGTTGTTACTGATATTTTGACATAGCTTTTATCTAAAATCTTTTGGTCCATGTCTGATTGATGGATACTACACATTGTATATGCCAATGTGTGACATATGTAATGGAATCCTAACAAAAAAATCTTTTGATGAAAATGAACATCTAAAGATTACTTAACATGCAACAACTGTGAGACCCTATGCCATATATCAGTCTCTATGAGGTCCCAAAAAAAAATGTGTACTTAGCAAACAATTCAACAGTCTATTTTAAGAACGCTAAAAAAAAAAAAGAAGCAAATACGTAGTCTGAGATAATCAGTTGATAAAGGTGTTTTGCTGTAGACGGGTACATTACAAGAACCTGTCACAAATTATAATAAGTCAAGGCTTCACTTTTATTTATTCGAATTCATTTAAAAGTCAGTTTCTCAGTGGAGATCAAGTTTTGATTTGATTTTTTAGGGGAGAACCTAAAACTTGGTATGGTGTACCAGGTGGTTGTGCAGATCAGTTTGAAGCAGCAATGAAATCACGAGCCCCTGACCTGTTCGAACAGTCTCCAGACCTGTTACATCAGTTGACCACTACGATGAACCCAAATGTACTTATGGATCAGGGAGTGCCAGTAAGTATAGATAACATTCCTGGAGATCATTAAAAACTCTTTCTGTCTTACCCAGTTAGTTTCATTCATGAACAATTTTTGTGAAAATCTTAACAGTTATAAATTTGCTTATGAAATAATAAACTGTATATACAATTTGAAATTTTTAATAGTTGATTAACAGCTTTGAAATGTTTGAAAGATGGGAGGTGGGAGGAATTTGATATCACGTAGAAATGTTGGTACCAATGATACAAGGTTTTTTATATGTATTTATTTATGGAAAGGAAAATTGATTTGGCACAAATCAAATAAACTCTTTATAAAACAGATTGTGAGAGCTGACCAGCATGCTGGAGAGTTCATGGTGACATTTCCAAGATCTTACCATGCAGGATTTAATCAAGGATATAACTTTGCTGAAGCTGTGAATTTCTGTACTGCTGATTGGGTAAGATCATGTATATGAATAGAGAAGATGCAGGTCATAATCTTGCCAGCAAAATGACAATTTAAGTTAAGTAATTTGAAAATCGCTTAAACTGCCAGTCGACTGACTTCTTCATAGCGAAGTCAAATCACTATCAAAATTGGTATATTAAAGGGAGACAAGTTGTGATTTTCAAGTCTCACAGGTAAACAAAAATGGTGACTGACAAAGAAATAAAGATTTTCAAACAACCACAGACTAATACTGTCAACGATTAAATGCAATAAATACAACAGCGACTTTAAACAACATCTGATTTAACTTTCAAAACTATTTAAACAGGAAACCGAGCGACTGTTATAGTTTTATCATTTAAGATGATTTTTGTCATGAGGATGTTGCGTAATCACTCAGCGGATCTGTTTTATTGTTATTATTATACACTGACCAGTTGTACTATTTGGAAGGCTAAGGGGTGAAAATTAATGGGAGATTTTATTTTATTAATTGAATAAAAATTGAAATATAAAAAGTAAAAATCCAGCTGATAGATAATTTTATTGCAAACGTACCACACGTGATCAGCAGTGTATTTTGTTTCTACGACCGAAATTGATAAGAGAGATAATAAAAAATAGCACTTTATCAGTTAATTAGTATGTGATTGGGAGATATCTCCATTTATAGGCCTAAAATCTCTCACAGAATCTCAAATTACAACTAATATGATGTCCTGGACATTCAATAATGTTTTACAAAATTATGACAAGTGGTGATATAAATTAGATTTCCCAATCATGTCTGGGACCAATACACTAACTTATATATTAGTTCTAGATCAATCTGATGCAGTTCTTGATAATAAAAAAAAATATCCGATACAAATTGAGAGTGAATAGAAAGGCGGGGCTTCAGATTGTATACATTATACTCAATAACATTTAAATATAATGTATACAAGCTGAAGCCCCACCTATCTATTGATTGCAGATGTCAATCTTAATTACAATGCTTGAGCAAACATTAATACAAACAAAGCAAGCAAGCCAACCAAACCTTTAAAGTGCTACAAGCATTAGAAAAATAGCTCTAATTGAATACATATATTTGTAAATGATGATTGTTTATATATATATTTGATTATAGCTCCCAATGGGAAGATTATGTGTAGAGCATTACAGAATACTGCATCGTCAGTGTGTATTCTCACATGAAGAACTGGTGTGTAAGATGGCTGCAGACCCAGATGGACTTGACCTTGTTGTGGCAGCAAAAACCTACCAAGATTTACTTATAATTGCTGAAAGGGAAAAAGTTTTAAGAAAGAAACTATTGGACAGAGTAAGAATACATAGATTATTTGATTTTTTTTCTCACTTTCTTTACATTATAATCTACATTAAAGACAACAACACTATACAATTACAATTGTTAAATATTGGTTACAAATCTGATTTTATTTTTTCATATTTATACGTTCACTCCATTCTATTTCTTTCTTCTTTTGTTAGGAAGGTGGGGATGTGATAGATATTTGTAAAATAGATTAGCAGGATTAGAAATATTCCGGACATATCTTGGGATGTACTATAAGCATCTTACTTTTTCAGGGAACAATCGAAGCTGAAAGAGAAGCCTTTGAGTTGTTACCAGATGATGAGAGACAGTGTGATTACTGTAAAACCACTTGTTTTCTTTCTGCCGTTACATGCTCTTGTGCAGCAAGTAAGCATTATAGTTTCCAAAATGCTTCTCCGGCTAAACAAAGTAAGATTTGTCACAAACAGGGTAGGGTTGTACACACAACTATTTTTAACTTCAAATGGTATAGTACAGTTAGTCAGGGTCTGCAAATGTAGCATAGCAAGGTTATAACTTCCATACAACATATATACAGGGTTCCTGCTTTACCTTGAAAAATGGAAAAAGCCTAAAATTTTTGTCAGTCATTTCAGTCATAGAAATTTTTGTAAAAATGATAGAAAAAAATTGAATTTCTTGCACTTAAGTTTTAAATTTGAAAATTTGAATTATTTGCGTTATACAATTTCAAATTCCCTGGAATGCTACTCTACACTGTACAATAATTTCTGTGCAGTGAAGCTTATCTCAAACTAAATTTTTTTTTTTACTTAACATTTAAAAATGAATTTAAAAATATGTAAGCAATCAGAATTATCTCTTCATATTTTCAATTTAATTTCAGATAAAATAGTATGTGCCAACCATGCAGAAAACCTATGTCACTGTGACCCTAAAAACCATGTTCTTCGGTTCAGATATACCCTTGATGAATTGCCTGGGATGCTTCACAAACTAAAAGTCAGAGCAGAATCCTTTGATAATTGGACTAATAAAGTTAGTGAGGCTATGGATGCCTCGGGAGACAATAGACTTGGTAAGTTTATTGGTTTTAACTTTAGTGAAAATATAGAATTGAGTCATCAATTTGTATTGCTTTGATTATTTATTTACTGATATAAAACACTAAAGTTAAAACCTAGTATTGAATTGATTTTAGCTCAATGTTTCATGAACTAACAATCTTTCCAAAAAAGTTGCATCTTTAAATAGAAAATAAATAAAAAAATCAAAGTGTGCATTATATTTTGTGTAATTTTCAATAATTAACAATTTTGTGGTATTCATTAATGAAAGTTTTAAGTATTGTGAACTGTGAAGCTGGGTTAAAAATTGACCCATCGACTCTGATTAAACTAATAACATTGCTGTCTTAATAATTTATACACTTTACGAAAACTGAAAACACAGATTAAAGAACAGCAACAAACTTGTGAACATGTGTAGGATAAATAATTTCAGACATGATTATATACAGTGTAGCTTTAAGAATAGAAAGTCCTAAGGCCATCCTTAATAGTTATCAAAGGTACCAGGTTAATAATTTAATACGCCAGACGCGCGTTTCGTCTACATAAAACTCATCAGTGACGCTCAGATCAAAATAGTTATAAAGCCAAACAAGTACAAAATTGAAGAGCATTGAGCACCCAAAATTCCAAAAAGTTGTGCCAAATAAATAAGAAATTTTTTGTTTGATGTTGCCTACCCATGCCTTGTGGGGTTGGGTAGGTAGGTAGGGATTTTTTTTACTTTTTTGCCAACATTATAAGTTACATGTTTTATACAACAAAACAACATTAGAGCAGGAAAAGAAAAGAAAATTTGTGTCTTAAAATTGTTCGGGTAGGCTGCTTTTTAGGTGGGTAGGTAGGCAACAAACAATTCTTATTTTATTTTTGGCCTAACAGTCTTTGATATTCAGCATCATTACTGGATATTGTTAATTTGTGATAAAATTGTTTTCAGAGTTGAATGAGATCAAAGAACTAATAACTGAAGCTGATGAGAAGAGATATCCAGAATCAGAACTACTACAAAATTTGATTAATACTGTCAGTGAGGCAGACAAATGTGCCAGTGTAGCTAACCAGTTAGTCACCAAAAAAGTTAGAACTAGGTCAGTATATATCAATTCTACTGTAACTAGCATGTTAGGGTATGTCATCACTAACTAATCAATTAATCTTTATTCTTTCTCTGCATGATGATAAAAAATTTCATTGTCACAACAATTCAAAACAGTGTGTCAACTGATTCATTAGAAAAAGTTTAACATCAAAGTCCAAATAACTATATTAATCTCTTGCATATTAAAAATACTATATTTTTGTCATTCATTTTAATCAGAGTGGTAAATGTAAGTTAAAAATAACAGAACTTTGTCCATACTGCTCTTCATTAATTTTTCTTGATTGTTAAATGTTTATTTTTTTAAATTTCAGAAATCGTCAGTCAAATGAAGGAAAATATATAGCCAAGCTTAGTCTGGATGAATTGAATTGTTTCTATGAGCAAATTGCTAACTTGCCATGCATTATTAAAGAGGCTAGACTGGTCAAGGTGAATACAACATACATTGATATTACTTGGAAATGAATTAATAAAAATATCAAAAATGAAATGATGAAAATATTTAAATCATATGAAGTGTGTACAAAAGCCCAATTTTAGGACTTAAATTTTCATTTATAGTATATATTTATATGTTAGGTCACCTTAATTCAATCAAGGAACTGTTATCTTGACCGGCATTTCGTAATAAAAAGGAAACCAGTCAAGGACAAAATGCAGTCATACTTCTTGGTATTTTTTGTTTTATATATAAATAAATAAAATATGAAAATGTTGCTATCTATGAAGAGTGACCATTGTTTAGTGGCTGCTTGTCTTTTTATTATGATAGCTAAATCAATACAACATAATCAAGCCGTGACAGACTTTCTTATAGCTGCATGGTTCAAATTGCTTGTAACAACGAATTTAAAATACATTATTCATATGAACAGCATAGTTTATCCAGCAATAAGTTTCCAAATTTGAGAAAATTGGTCGGAAAACCCAAATGTTAAATGAAGATAAGGACAATTTCAAAACTTATTCCTGCTAGGAAATATTGAAAATTTGATATAAACCTTTTCATTTAGGATCTAAAGCTGCAAAAAAATATTTCTACAGCTGGTGCTTTTTTGTTTAGAATTTCCTCAGGGTTTCCCAGTTGAGAAATTATTGGAAACCTTTATGTTTTCAAATTTGTAATGTGTTTATAAATCCAAAATCATTTCTAAATTCTAACCTTTCATGATCCTATATGTACAATACACATTAATATGCTTCTATTCTTTACTACAGGAATTACTTGATCAAGTGATAAACTTCCAGAAAGAAGCGCAGGATGCTCTGAATGCAGAAACTCCTGACTCAGAAAAACTTGAGCAGTTAATTGAGTTCAGTGCCACTATGGATGTAGACTTGGTGGAAATTCCCAGGCTTAAACAGGTATGACAAAGGAGAAGATATTGGTGTACTAAGTGTCATTAGCAATTACAGTGAACACTTACAAATAAGTCTTCAAATTTTCCTTTGGCTTTAAATTTCAATACATTAATCTGATTGTCCTACTTTTCCCCACCCAAGCTTTATTTATGTGTATGATAAACATATAAATCAATTTTGATAACTTATTTTAGCATTTAAAAATCTTCAAATTCCATATATTAAACCCAGCATTTAAAAAGTTGATTTTAGGGCAAAGTTTAATTTGAAAGTAACAATAAAAAAAGCAGCTCGAAGTTGGGCTAATATTGTGTTTTATACTTGACACAAACTAGTACAATTTTAAAATTATTTTCTTGCAACTGGTCAATTATATTTTAATTTAAAAATGCTCAGGTGGTTTAGAAACATATGAATCTATGGTAAAGTTACTTGAAAGCAAGATTCATTTTGAAGCCCACCAAAAAAGATTTAATCTTTCTAGACAAAATTCAAAGAGAACTGATCATTTGCAAGAAAATAGGTAATACCATTTATATAATTTTTAGTGTAAAATTCCATGAAATAAAGGTATCTCAATAATTTTTATTACTTGACCTGTCTTACTTAACAGGTTCTACAGCAAGCCAGATGGTTAGATGAGGTGAGGGAGACAATGAGGGAACCTCTGAATGTGACATTAGATGTAATGAGAAAGTTAATGGACTCTGGTGTAGGTCTGGCTCCTCATCCTGCAGTGGAGAAGGCTATGGCTGAGCTACAAGAACTGTTGACTGTCAGTGAAAGGTGGGAAGAAAAGGCCAGGATATGTCTCCAAGCTAGGTAAGAACTAGTATCAGTTATGAAGACATAACAAATTAATGAGCATTAAATTAAAAATGAGAACTTTAAGAATCTTTTGGCTATGAAGGTGACCAATAAAAATATATATTTGAGAAATGTTTAATTTAGATTTTTGGAAATTTTAGATTTGAAAATTAATTATTGTTAAATTCCAGACCCCGACATGTGATGGCAACACTTGAAGCTATTATAAAGGAAGCAGAGGGCATCCCTGCCTACCTCCCAAATGTTACAGCATTAAAAGATGCCCTACGCAAAGCTAAGGAATGGACAAATAAAGTGGAAACTGTTCAGGTGAGTTTATGTATAAGACATACCTTCTATTGGAACACTTTTTGGTACATATAAAAATACAAAATCCTTGAAATAACTGAGTTTCTGTGGTGTGGATCATTCATATCACTGGATTGGATATTTGCAGCAGGAAATATTACCTACATGTATATAATGTTTGTTTTTTTTTTCAGACAGTATTACCTTTGTTGTATATGACAATGTAATTTTGCGTGCTGTCTATAAAGAGTAACCATTATTAATTGATGGGTGCCTTTGTTTTTATTATGATAGCTAAATCAATGCAACATAATCAAGCCATGACAGAATGTCTCATAGCTGCATGGTTCAAATTGTTTGTCACATCAGGTTATATGTGCATCATGTACTAACTTTTAGTTGCTTTCATTCAAAGAAGAATAAAGTCTGCATCAAATTGATCTTGCCAAATTGCCTTTTGTTATGTTTACTTTGAAAGAATCTGACATTTTTTGCATTTCAAGATTGATTCTTTATTTATTAAAAATTATGACTTTAAATCATACTTTTAACAATATGCTTAAATTATTGGATCATGCTATGCATGCATGTTAAGCAAATTTATGTAAAGTATTGGTGAACATTGTCACATATTACGTTAGCCTACATGGGATATATATATGTACTTATATGCTACCGATCAAAATACTTAATACATCAAACTTGGTTATGGGATTGGAAACATACATTATAAAACATAAAGGAATAATGTAAATACATGTATAAGACAGATAATTGTTTGGAAATTAAATGACTTTTCATTCATGACAGGATTTATGTTAACATATTAAATTTGTTTTTTCTATGGTCTTTCTCCCTTTACTCTAATTCTTGAAATCTTCTCAGATGGGGACAACTTTACCTTGTATTGTCGAGTCGACTCCAAAATATGTGACAACTTTTCCTAGTATTGTTGAGTCGACTAGAAACTTTCAGTTTCAACCAAAATATGTAAGTCTAAAGAATAAACAATTTAGGATTAATATCGTATGTATGTAACTGTTCCCTTTGCAGAGTTATATCCCACTAGCACCTATACAAATATCAAGTAAATAAATGTCTTTGTCAGGAGTACTGGATTGCTCATTTTTTCATAGTTTTTCAAAAATATAAATCTGAGAATGACCTCAGTATATCTGATTTCTTTCAGTAGTATAGCAGAAGGTCACTTTGTGCTAAATTTCAGTCTTATAAAATTTTTATATTAAAACTAATTTTACTTAAACGCCAAATATCTCCTGCTCACGTTTTTGTACAGCATCTAGAATTAAGCTATCCCAAAAGTGTCCCCATAGGTACTGCTATGGGTTGCACAAAATTCGTTGTCGTTTAGGAAACAGTCAAAATCTTGTATTTCCAAATCCAAATCTTGTTACTTCATCATACAATAAAAACTCCTGTATTTCCAAATCCAAATCTTGTTACTTCATCAAACAATAAAAACTATCAAATTTCCGTTAAATTAATATTAGATATACTTTGTTTAATGGCAAATTATCACCAAAGACATAACAGGACATTGTTTCCCCTGTTGGACCCTGAAATAAAAAGAAACTTTGTCTTGCTAAATAGGTAAGAACATGACTTATCTTACCTCTTATACATTTCTAGGAATATCATTGGTTATAAGCTATGGGGTTAGTAGGCATGGCTTATTTTGATGCACTGTTAGTAGTGGTGTTACATCCCCTTTATAAAAAAAACAACACAGCGTTAAGGAAAAGTCTGAAACGTTTCAACAAACGAAGAAATTAATGATGAACAATTGAAATAAATGCAGAAAACAAATTAAAGCTAACAAATTGTTATTGTTGGCATTTGTTTTTGTATAGACCAATGGAAGTAGGTTTTTTATATTGAAGACTTGATCACTTTGATAGACCACTAGTCTAAATGCCACATGTTAAGATAGTCAGTAAGATAAATTCGTTACATAATGTGCTAGTGACCTAATATGAAATATATGGGATCAATAAATTCCATATATATATCATATTAGGTCACTACCACACTATGTAACTAATAATATCCATGTTACTTGTAAACTTAGAACCAACTGTTATGTGTATTAAAAGAAGAAATCCACTCCAACAATGAGAAGTCTGACTTGTATAAAATTACCATGCATCATCCACATGTGACCAAGTCGATCTAACTCATTGGGCAATTTTATACTTAAATGACCCATACCATGAAGTAACTGCAATATATGTTGCAATTGAGCTAAATAATGTGTAGATTAGCTCACACCAGTACATAATTGATCATTACAATATTGTTTTCTCTTTTCAGAATTCTGAATCATATCCTTACCTTGATGTGTTAGAGACCCTTGTTAACAAAGGACGGCCTATCCCAGTTAGACTGGACCAGTTGCCACAAGTTGAATCTCAGGTAGCAGCTGCAAAATCATGGAGGGAGAGAACAGCACGGACATTTCTGAAGAAAAATTCTACATATACCCTGTTAGAGGTAAGAATTATGGTTTAAGTTGAAATTGGCTTATAATATGATGAATGCCATCTGAATGTTTAGCAGGATGGCTTCCAATTGTCCAGGCAGCAGGCTGGGTTTCTGGACAAAAATTATGAGCCATAAGGAATATCTTGACCAAACTTGGCTTAATAATGCCCAAATGCAAGAGAAAGACCCCTTTTGATTTTCGGGTCAGTAGGTCTGTGTTACAGCATGGTTTCTGTTAGTAATCTTTTGAACCCAATGGGATTATGTTGACCCTATTGATTTTGGGGGTATTAGGTCATGGTCACAGCAGCTATTGATAGACTAAAATATGGGCAAAAATTTGGTTTCCTGTTGTTATCTTTTGCAACATATGTCCAACTTTTACCAAACTTGTTTCCATAATCCCTCATCTGAAGTGAAAGACACTATTCATTTTGTAGTCCAAAGGTCAAAGTCCCAACAGTTATTGATAGACTGATATTTAGGCAATATGTTGGTTTCTGGATGTTATTAATTGAACCATATGTGGAACTTTTATCTAACTTGGTTCGCTAAAATTTCCCACCGATAGATGAACTTTAGAAAGTAGAAAGCCATTTTAATTGTTAAAACTCAAAACAGTACCTAAAATAGACCCAACTTTTATGCAACAGGGCATTAAGTGTTACCTTTGACAGTCCTTCCGTCTGTCCCATGTTTCAATTACGCACTCTAACTAAAGTTTTCTTCATCCAAATTTTATGAAACTCATACGCAATGCTAAGAATCGAAACTCACAGATAGAATTCGAATTTGGGCAGTGAATCACTTACATTCTAGAGATATGCCCCTTTATAAAAGGAAAATTGCAAATTTTTAGTTTTCGCACTCTAACTTGAGTTTGTCTCATCCAAATTTTATGAAATTTGTACACAATGTGAAGAAACACAACACCGAGACAGAGTTTAAATTTGGACTGTGAGTTGTGCGCCTTTTTAACTTGAAAATTTCTAAGCTTGAGCGCAGGCGTTCATATCCTCAGACTCATTTTTTTTCTTTTATTGGAAGAGTTTTGTTTCAGGACAATATCTTGAGTCATTAATTGGATATTTTGTGACCTATTAGGGGAAAAGGACCCCTATTGGGTTTTAGGTCAAAGGTCAAGGTTACAGCAGCAATCAACAGACTGAAATTTTGACATTTTTTTTTATAAACTTAAAGCAGACAACATTGTATTCTGTACAGAAATATGTTTCTTCTACTGATATCCATGAAGATCACAACTCAAATTATGCACCCATGATGCTTTTGTAATTTCTTAGAAGTTCATTCGTAATACACCTGTATATATCATGTATATTAAATTGTGAAATTTTAAGTTCAGAAAGTTAAGTTGTTGGTTTTATGAAAAACCAAAAGGGTTGACTATGTAGGATTTAATTATTACACAGCCTTGTCCGTTTGAAATGAAGTGAATGAGATATTTGCCACTGGACATTAAGCAAACAATAATGCTAAATTATGTTTATTATTAAACCATCTAATTATTATATTTATAGGTGTTATCACCAAGGGCAGATGTTGGTGTTTACAGTGGAGCCAAGAATAGAAAGAAGAAAAGAGAGGAGAGAGAAAGAAGGGACAGTGAAAATAATAACAATAATAATAATACAGAGTATAAAGTGGAAGAACAAAGAGATCCTGCTGCAATTGTAAGTTCTAAGTATGAAGTTTTCATGGAATTTTAGCCTGTTCATGAAATAATTGCAGAGGAGGTGTTTGGAGAACCTTTTTTTATCACCACCATGGATCAAATTTTAGCTAATTATGTCCTATTAGTATACATTAATCAATAAAATCATTTCAACTGAATTTGTATGGAAGTGAATTTTTATGACAATATGAGAATCCTTAGGAAAAATCGGGAACTGTAAGTAACTGACTATGATCATTGACATTGGAAAAATTTCCATTTGAAACATACACAAACTTAATCAATGTAATGATCTTGAAATTTGTACATTTAAATTTATAGTGGTATTTTTTTACAATTTTCAGGTGGCAGCTTTTAAAAATGCTGAATACAAAGAATATGAAGCGATGAGAGAATTGCGTCAAATCAACTTGGGGAAACTTAACCAATCTCAATATGAAGTCAAGTATTGTATCTGTAGAAAGGCAGCCGCTGGCTTTATGTTACAATGTGAATTATGTAAAGATTGGTTCCATGGTGAGGAATTTTTTTTATATATATTTACAGCAGAATGCATTGAGTGTGTAGGTAATGGTATAATCTTTGGTTAGCTTGCTTGTTAGGTGAACTGTGAAGTCATTATTAGGTTAGGTATACTACCCTACTTTCGGAGTAGTCTAGTCCTACAGACAGATAGATTGGTTATCGGTCGGACTAGTCTACTCTTAAAGGAGGGTAGTTTACCTAACTTAATAATGACTTCATGGTTCAGCTAAAAATAGAAAATGAAAGGATATGGAGTAAATGTACATGGGACAAAATCGCACACAATACATAGTAAAAATAAATAATTTATCAATGAATAGGGCTTTTATTCCTGTTCTTCATCTTGACAGTTGATGTAGGGTCTTCAACATTGAACGAATCATTCATACCCTACACGGTCAAGACGGCCCCTAGCGTTGACTTAAGCGGTACTATTGATAAAAATAAACCACAGTTCACCTTGCTCCCCACCCGCCTCGGAGTGCCAACTTGTGCGACGCTTGTGATCAGCAAGCTAACCAAAGATATTACCTTTACCTACACACTCAATGCATTCTGCTGTAATGTTTACTGTCTTGCAGTTTTTACTGTCATTTGATGTTCACCTGTTTTATTTATCAAAGTTTTATACGAAAATTATGTTCTATTGAAACAGCTTTTTAAGGTTACTTTTTGTACACTTTATATTTTTAAAGAAACTGTAAAATAGCAAAAAATAAAATTACCTGTCTGTCACTATTATCTCATTTGAAATTTTTATTGAAGTTTGCTTGTTACATATCAAAATGAATTTAATTTGCCAACTTTATCAAGCAGTTTTACAAGGTTCTTGTATTGTGATTTTTCTAAAAAAAAAAAAGTTTATATAAGTCAATTATGCATTTTAACATAAGCATGAAATAATGTGTGTTTCCCTGTTTAATTCAAGGAAACTTAAAAAATTGCTCCTGAAATAGGTTCCACAATTGTTGCCACACATTTACAGAAAAATCACTTTCCAAAGTTAGTAAAAGTTTGGCAATGTCTACCACAAAAATCCAAATGTAGTGTTTAGAAAGCTGTTAATTTCTGACATATTTGTCCTCTGTATTTTAATGTACAGATCATCTTTGCAGTGATAACATGATTATTTTTTAATTTGCAGGAACATGTGTACCATTACCTAAATCAGCAAATATCAAGAACAAATCAGCTCAAGCTGCAGCAGTGCAGGCAGCTAAAGATCTCAAATTCCTCTGTCCATTGTGTTTACGTTCTCGGAGACCGAGACTAGAGACAATTCTGTCATTGCTTGTGTCCTTACAAAAACTTCCCGTTCGATTACCTGAGGGTGAAGCATTACAATGTTTGACTGAACGCAGCATGGCATGGCAGGACAGAGCTAGACAAGCCTTAACCACAAGTGAACTAGCTTCAGCTCTTGCAAAACTCAGTGTGTTGAGTCAAAAGATAGTGGAACAGGCCGCCAGGGAAAAAACTGAAAAAATAATAAATGCTGAACTTCTTAAAGCTGCAAATAACCCTGAACTCCAAGGTCACCTAGCAAGTGTAACACAAAGTGCATTTGGTGGTTCAATAAACTCAGTGAAAAACTCAGATTCCGGATTCAATCTTGACTCGGATAACCCTTTCTCAATTCCATTGTCCCCACCATCTTTGTCACAGAATTCAGATGATATTCAGATGGAAGTAGAAATTGTCAGTTCTAGTAACCATACAGGCATGTCAGAACATGCTTATTCCTCAGCATCTAAATCTAGTGCTAGTAAGTGTATTTCTTTCCCTCATAATTTAAGCAGTTTATTTTCCGCTTTTTTTTTTTTTAACCTGGTAAGCTGAAGTAAAGAAAGCTATTAAATTATGAGATAACAGCACAATGACTTGACTGTGTGGGTAAATGTAATTTCTTTGGTAAGGTTGCTTGCTAGCTGAACCAGGAAATCATTATAAGTTAAGGTACTACCTTCCTTTGGACAGAGTCAATTATTATAGTTAAGTAGAGAACCAACCAAAAGTAAGGACAGTGCATAAATATTGTGAAACCAGTTTAGAAATATGTTTTAATCTAAATTTAATATATAGTGTCAATTGTGTGTTTGATTTATAAATTTCATTTTATCCTTTTATAAAAGAAACTGAAGAAAGCCAGTGGATGAAACATCTTAAAAATGGTTTATTTACTACAATAATTTCATTTTAATCAAAATAATATGATACCATTTTTACAATTGCATGGTGAGAGGAACATTTAAAACATTTATTTTCACACCTTCTGTAGCACTCTTCCAAAAAAAAATACCCATCAAAATCAAAGATAATAATATCTTTATTATATATAAGAACATGTATAATAAGGATATGAAAAGTTCTTTTTAAGTCGATTAAAGCATAATGTTCTATAGTATTACACATGTGAACAATCTAGTTGTAAATGAACAGAGGTAGTTGATTGAAATGAGATTGACAAATCAAACACACCTACAACCTGAAAACATTTTTTTGAACTGACTTGTAAAACTGGTTTCACAATATTTATATACTGTTCCTACTTTTGACTGCTAGTCTGGTTCCCTGCTTAACTATTGACTTCACCCAAAAGAAGGTTGTACCTTCGCTAATAATGATTTCATGGTTCAGCTAGCAAGCAAGCTAACCAAAGATACTACCTTTACCTACATGTACACACTCAAGTCAATGTGCTGTAAGACGGATACATTTTAACATTTCTAATAGTAGTTTGTAACAGTTGAAAGCTTAACTTTTATGATAAGTTTCTTCGTGTGCCATTTCTACCATATATTCCTAGATCTATGTTTTACTGCAGTTATCTTCAACAAAATTAATGTTTCTATCTTTTTTTTCTCAGGTCAAACAGATTCCCCACGAAAACATCCCAGAAAATCACCATTAATAGCCAGATCTGCAGAAGCACCAGTCCTGGAGTTGTCAGAGTCTGCCAAACATCAACTTGAAGAATTGATGATGGAAGGAGATATGTTAGAAGTGTCTCTGGATGAAACTCAGCATATCTGGAGAATACTTCAAGCCTGCCAACCTAGAACTGATGGAAAATTCTTGGATCTTGAGGTAAAGTCCTGTTTGAATTTTACCTGAAGTTTCTTGCCTTGCCGAATTACTTAACATTTAACCAAACTACAACAAAAAAATAAGTTTGGCAAGTAAAGCTGGATTATGTCAGTATACTATGATGACAATTTGGGTGACTTCTTTGTTACCTGAATGTTAAGAAATGAATGGTTGTGAAATGATTAGCAGTTATATTTACAATCTACAAGTTAAAAAAGAATTCTAGTGATTTTAAACTTTTTAGACTGTTACGATAATATATCATCAGTACTTTCTGTACATACATTACCCTTGTGGTAATCTTTTGGTACATAGCATAAAAATATCTGATGATCTGTAGTAAAAACACACTAATCAATAATGTTTAGCACACATTGGTAGTCGATTGTTTTAAGTAGTCTGTATGTAGTGTGAAAATAATTTGTAGAAAAAAATAAAACATACTATCAAGCCAAATGTTGCAGGATTTTCATTATTGTAAATTCAGAAATTAAAGCGAGGTTTTTATTAATGCGAATAATGCAACTGGGTGAGTATCGCAATAAGAGGAACTTGCATTCTAATAACTGATACATAGATCTCTATGTAGATTTTTCTGAAATCGCAATGATTGAACTCACATTTTTGTCCATGTTTGAACAATTGCAGTAAATGCAAGCAATAATTTCTGAATTTTCAGTATTTGAGGATGTTATTCATACAGGGACAATTGCAAATAAAATGTTTTTATGCCCCAAATTAAAATGTTAGTGGCCATATTGTTTTCCCAATGTCCTTCTTTTCATCAGTTAATTTCACATAATGTTCATGGTTTGTTCTGCTATCTCTTTCTGTAGTATTCAGGCTATAACTTTTATATTATTCAGGATGTGAGTACATGTACTAAAGGTGTACATATTATCAGAATTTTCATTTTCTTTAAATTTTGCTTAATTATTCAAGTCATCATTGTTTCATTAAAACGTTTAAAAAAATGATATATGTCTGATTTGATGGAGACATAATTAATTTAAGCTTTGCTATTGGTTATTTCTCATTGTTTAACTCTCCATGGCCAGGTCTGTTGAAAACAAGGAACCAGAAAATATTATTGGATTGAAAGTGATTGATTTTAATATATTTTATAGGAACACGAATCTCTTATTTCTAAGGATCCAATTGACAAAGAAAAACTTGTTGTCAAAATCAAAAAGGAAAAAGCAGATGATCCAGAAAAGAAGAAAAAGAAAAGGAAAAAGATCGATGAGGGAGGGGATGCATCTAAACCAAAGAAAATCAAAGATCCAAATAAAGTCAAAATGAAGGTTAAGATCAAGAAAGAACCAAGCAAAGATAAACTACCTGTCATTAAACAAGAAGATATAGCTGATTTTGGTATGTATATTTCTAAAAGTCGTTTCTACAGATTAGTATTTTTTTATGAAACTGAGAAAAGTGTGGATTGAAGCCATAGATTGAGGTTAATATGGGTTCTATAAGTTCGACCATTTAGAAATATGTAGGACTCGAATCCATGGTGGGTTCCAGATTTCATATCTATGGTAAATATGACGTCATGCCATCCAAAATTTATGGCAGATTTTTTAGAATCCAAATCTATATAAGAATAAGAAGATGTGGTATGATTGCCAATGAGACAATTCTCCACAAGAGACAAATGACACAGAAATAAACCACTATAGGTCACCGTACGGCCTTCAACAATAAGCAAAACCTATACCGCATAGTCAGCTACATGTATAAAAGGCCCCAAAATGACAAAAGTAAAGCAATTCAAACGAGAAAACTAATGGCCTAATTGATGTACAAAGTAATGAACGATAAACAAATATGATAGGCTGAAACAAACGACAACCACTGAATTACAGGCTCCTGACAGGACAGGCACATACAGAATGTGACGGGGTTGAACGTGTTAGCGGGCGCCCAACCTTTCCCCTTACCAGGACAGAAGTGTAACAGTGCATTTTTTGAGTTTCCTAATCTATAATGGTGGATTTTTTTAGTTTCCAAATCAATGGTGGATTTTTTTAGTTTCCAAATCTATGGCAGATTTTCTGCAAATAGAGGACAAGTCAATACATATCTGATCAATGACTTGCTTTAAACAAGTGGATTATTTCTCATAACAAAACCGTCACCTGGAATGGCATTTGAATCTATATTTTCTGTCATCGTTAGCAGCTTCATAGTTTAATAATAGTTTAAAATTACGTAATTTCAAAATCTGTCATAGATTTGGAGAAAACAAAAAACTGCCCTAGATTTATGATTTGTATGTCTTATCTGGCATTTTTGACTTAATATCTGCCATAGATCAGGAACCTACCATAGATTTGAGTCCTAAATATATATATATGTGTAATTGTTGTATTGCATGATAAGTAATGAAAGTGTATAACAGTTAGTAGTAGTAATTGCTAGAATGAAACTGACACAGAGTCAATATGATTTAAATCAAACAGTATAAGGATCAAAAGAATGTCATCTGAAAGAATGATGCAATGAAACAAATTATTATGTAATAATTTCCAATTTAAGTTTTTTTCATAAGCCAGAGATTTGGAAAAAAAAAACTTTTATATGTTTAATAAATAACAAATACAAATAAGCATTATCTTTTTGCATAATGAAGATTGTGGAAATTGATTGCATTGTCATATAGGCATTGTATCTGTTCTTTATTTTGAGTTTACAGATAAAATTTACCAGTTAGCAGATATAAAACAAGGTTTGAAGACCTGATGGCATTGATCCACACACCTTCTATAAAACTATATATTTGAATATTCCAACATCTAAGAAGGCATTGCTGAATTAAATCAAGTGGTGATTTTATAAGTTCTATGCACATAGCCGTTTGATAGTATTACAATAATATTTATAGAATGTTATAATTATGTATGACAAAGGTTGCACTGAATATCTCTGTTTAAATTGTTATATTTTTTTTTAACAGTACCATTATCAGGAGATACAGCTGCTGATGTGGAGCAAATCAAGAAGACTGTAGAGACATTTGATAAAAATAAGAAAATAGCTGATAAACCAAAGAAAAAGAAAATCAAAAAGAAAGAAGGAGAGGAAAGTACAGAGAAGAAGAAAAGAAAACCAAGGGAAAAGAAAGACAAGAAGAAGATGCTAGTTGATGATAATGAAGATGATGCAGACAATTGTGCTGCCATCAAATGTCTCAAACCTACAGGTATTCAGTGTATTTCAAATTCCATAATTATGCGTCACCTACCATAGTTGGGGCAATGTGTTATCTGGTATTTGTGTCTGCCTGTCAGTTAGTCTGTCCCATATCAGGTTAAACTTTTTGGATAATTTACCATGAAGTTGTGGTCACATCAACTTGAAACTGAATTCACATGATCATTATGATGTTAACTTTTAAAATTATATGCTAAATTACGATTTTTACCCTGTTTTCACAGTAAATTATGATTTTTATCATGTTTTCACAGTTCAATGAACTTTTAGATGTAAATTTTTAACTTAGTACATTCTTAGGTTTTAAGTTTCTGGTAAAGGTAGTTTACCATGAAGTTTTGTTACATCAACTATGAAATTAGTACACATGTGCATTGTGAGGTAAACTTTTAAAGTTTTATACCAAATTCTTATTTTGTCCCCAATCTCAGGGTTGGCTGAACATTGACATGACTGTGCAAGCTGGGGCGATGACACTTATTCTTGTTTTCTTAATTTTTTTATGAAATAAGTTGATAACTTATCAGAGAGAATATTAAACTAAAATTTATGAAATAATGTAAAAATTGATGGACTTGATTAATTTGAATAGAAATTAATATCTCTAGAAAAAATTCATGGCAAAATAGAAAAACAGGCTACTGGCTTAAAAAAACCAAACATCAGTTAATTGATTTTGCATGTTGTTTTGTAGGAGAAGAAGTAAATTGGGTGCAGTGTGATCATTGTGAAGAGTGGTACCATTTATTGTGTGTTGGGTTGGCATCAGAGGAAGTAAAAGAGGATGAGGATTATAAATGTTTTAAGTGTGGTGACCCAACGGAAACCACTATCATACCATCAATGTCCGATATTGTGATCAAACAGGAAGTGCAAGAAGATTTAATGTGTCATGAGAGCATGCCAGACGAGGTTAACTCCTCTATGTTTAGCCAGGCTCTAGCAAATCAACAAGACTTACAGCAGATTGGAAAAGAAGGGGAGGTAATCGAAAATGAGGAAGGTACAGGGGAGGTAAATCCATCAGTAGTGACTGAACAAATTAGTTCAGTGCCTATACCGGATATGTCATGTGATATAGAAACTGAAGTTGTCGCAGAAAATACACCTGATATTTCTGAGGAACTGGAACCACATTGTGACAATGCAATATCAAGTCCGGACTTAGTTCCCCAGTTAAATTCTGTTGAAAATGAAGCTATTATGGAGATGCAAGACATTTCAAGTCAGGATGTTGGACATGATGAATCGTCAGTGGACAGTCAGGATGATAGTCAGCATACAGAAAGTTCAGTGGACATTAGTGAAGAACTTACAAGTGTTGTAGAAACTCCGATGATAGAGACTGAGGTCATGTCTGTTGAAACAGAAGATAGTTGTTCACAGGACACACCAATCATTGACTCTCATAATGAGAACTTTACAGAAGAAACCTCATAGACTGCATACTTCTTGTGATCTCATGTTAATTTTGTATCAAGTGCCACCCTATAGGATGTAAATTTCATGTCTGATTGCCCCCAAAAGCTTAACATTTATTTGTTGTAAATATCAGATGTATGTATTAGTCAGAACATGTTGTGTTTGAAGAAGGTGGGCATTTTTTTTCGCACATTGACATTTTGTGAATACCTCATTTTTAATGATAATTTGTATTTTTGTCTCTCATTTTTTTTTTTTTTTCATTTTTGCCATTTAGAAACTGGAACCAGCATTGTTGATACTTTTGTTAGGTGATTGGTCTTGCCAAGTTCAAAAATATCGTTTAAATTTGCACATTAATTAATCATTATACAGTGAATTTGTTACTTATGGAACTGGCGCATTGTTATTAAACCATTTTTGTCATTTTAATTTATTTTTTTGCAAAATTTTCCAGCATAAATACATTGCAATGTTAAAACTAACTTATTTTGCATTGAAATGTAAACTAGCAATATGTAAATATTTTTTTGTGAAAAAGTACCAATATATTTAGTCAAAAATAATTGTTCACCAAAAATCCTTATCAACATGGTTTACAAAATAACTGGCACTTACTTTCTTCTTTCATACATAATTAAATATAAAAAATGAAATAATACTTTTGAAATTGCTGTTGTTCATTAGAAATAACATGCAAATCTTCATGTTTTAGTATTGGCAGGTAGAACTACTGTAAATTCAGAAATTTTCGTATGCATCTATTGTTGAACAATTAGAAAAATGTGAGATTCATTATTGGGAATTCAAGAAATGCTGCATATAAATAATGCTATCAAATTTATAAGTGAATTTTTAATTTGCAAAACTTAACCCATCACAAATTTTGCAATAATAAAAACATCTTAAATATTCTGAATTTACAGTATCTCTTTGAAGAGGCAAAAAGAGAACTCTGCTATGTTTGTGGACACCCAAATCAAGAAAAAAAATGTCTTTAGCAATTTGCTATGGAACAGTAGATTAACAATTGAGTATACACATTTATTATTAGAATTGACATATCCCTGGGTAAAATCAATTGTTTTCATGTACATGTGAGTACATGTAATCTTTATATTATATTTCTGTAAATTTAAAGTTTATATGTTTACTTTTTTGTTGTTATAAATTATTTTCTGTTTTGTTTTGATTGAAGTTTTATTTAGTGTGATAGATGTTGTTATTTTCAGTTGGTAAAATGTGCTACAGTATTTTGAAATTTAAGATATCAGAAGTTAATGTTGGTGTACAGAAATTAATGTTGGTGTACCCAGATTGTCCATCATATCCAAATTGACAATGGCAGGGAAAATTCTCAAAATATTATGTAACAAATTACAATTATTTGGATGATTTTTGGTATAAACTTTGTTAAAAGGAAATAGTTTTTGGATCACTGAAAGTGTCAAATGACTCTGCTGTGGTGTTTGGGTACTCTGAATAATCTGGTTACACCTACATGTAAGTAGTTTGGCATGGAGCAACAGAAATTCAAATTTTTCAAATAATATTGATTTAAATGGATGGGTTAGAAACATATTTTTGTTGGACAGTGGTAATTCTACTTTTCAATTACTGTGGATTCATTTATTTTCGTGGGTATCAATTTTCGTGGATTGAGGAAAACTTGCATTTTCATGGTTATTTGATTTCATGCTTTTGCCAATCTCTGCATACAAAGCCTATAGAAAATTTGTAATTCGTTGAACATTTGAATTCGTGGTTCAACTGTTTCCACGAAACCCACGATAATTGGTATCCAACGAATAATAATGAATCCACAGTAATCCATGTATTGTTTAACCTAGTAGTTTTATACATGTGTAGGCAGTGGGGCAATGCAAAAAAAATCCTTAATTCCAAGGCATTTGTTAACAAACATTGAAGACTCAAATAATTCTTATGAATAACTTTTACATTTTAATTACACAATGGATGTAGTGAAACCTGTCATCAAAACCAAACTCCTTTGGAATGGAGAATATTATTAGGATTGAGCAGGTGGATTTAAAGGGCTAAAGCTTTGAAATACTAGAATTCTGTCAAAACTACATAAAAATACAACAAACAAAAGGAAAGGAGAGTTAAGGTGGCCGAAGTATCAGCTTTAGTGGAATTTTGATTTTTTTCAATAAAATATTAATATTAAATTATTAATTGGTTCATTCTGTTACATGTATATTGAGTGAAGTATATTTTAAAAATTTATTTTGAAAAAAAAAATACTTTTAATTTCAATTACCAAAAGGGGGCCTTTACCTCTCCTTTATAAGTCTTTTGGGACGTAGATAAAAAATAACATTATGGAAATACTACTAAAAAGAAAAACATCTTATCTGGTATGAGATTCTTCATTATTCATTTCAAAATTATTTTTTAATTTAAATTATTAGTTTTGGAAAAGAACAATGGTAATAGGTATTTTTAAATATTTATATTTTTCATTTAAGAGCAGAATGTTGGATTTTGAATCTATACATGTTATGATAAGACTTGATATTTGAACATAATCTCCTACTTTCTAACACCCTTCTATCTTTTAGTGTGGTAACTTTTTTGTATTGCTAGATAAATTCTCATTTCATACATGACAAAAGATGGTCATTTTATGTTTAAATACTGTTGAAGTAACTTTTATAGACATAACCTTTGATTTTTGACCCCTAATATTCTGAAGAAAGTCCAAATATATCTGTCTTATTACATTTTTGGTCCAGCTGTAGTTGTATCAGTGATTAGTTGTACTCATGCTATGTCCATCTTAAAATTATCTGGGAATGAAAAAATATGTAATATCAATATTTGATACAAATAAAAAATAATTGAAAGATGACAAAATTTTCTTTTATGAAGGAAAAGATAAATTGACTGCTGTACAAAGTTAACCACTAAAGAGAAACTTTATTTAAGAACTTCATATCTGATGAGATAGGTTGTTATTGAATATACATGTACTTATAATGTACTTGACAATTAGCTGTATCAGAATTTAATGCATTATGGGTAATATTTAGAAAAGAGTAAACCAAAAGTTAAATGTCCTAAACAATGGAAATTCAACCAATTCATTTTAGTAAACAAACAATGAAATTACCCATAATCCTTTAGATTCTGAAACAGCCAATTCCTGATAAATATGTGTAGATATGATCATATCATGTATAAACAGTCATTCATCAGTGCTATTTGTCCTCTTAAATAGATTTCATTTTTGTTGAAAAAACAACAGTTGATAATAATAAAGTCAGGTTTGTAAAGTGTTTATGACTTATATTTTATATTGTAAGTTTGAGTTCCCTTTTTAAAACAATTTATTGTTTATGGTTTCATGAAGTTTGTTTCATTCTTCTTTGGTCTTGACTTATGCTGATTGTTTGCTTCATGTCCAGTGGCAAATATTTCATGCATATGAGGAAATCTTAGTTTTGAAAAAAAATATGTTTTTTAAAGTTTTAAAGCTATTGTTCTCCTTCTTTTATTAAAGTATATGAAATTGAACTATTGATAAGATTTTACAGTCATTTAGACATCTTTTATCTGGCATTATGATATCTGATATTAAAAGAAGGGAATCCATTTGGCTGTGCAGGATGTGTGAATATGCAGACCACATCTGGGTAGAATGGAAATGTTCAATCTGAGGCCTTGTGTAGGGAGAATGCCATGCTGTGTGCACAATAATGAACCCTTGTAACAACTCTGAGGATACTTATGTGGCCTATTACTATTCTGTGGCGGCAGCTTAAACTATTTGAATAAAGAAAAATTTAAATGTGAATTTCTCACTTATGAGTAATAGGATAACTATATTTGGTATAAGGGTTCCTAGTAAGTTCTACATATCAGTCTGAGTCAGACAAGATTCACCTGACCTTCACCTTATTTTTATATCAGTGATAGAGGTTGAAGTTATGTGATTAGGTTCGTTTTTCAGATATAATAAGCGGTAGGTCAACTATATTTGGTGAATGGAATGATTGTAAGGTGTACATGTCAGTATGGCAGGTTTCATCTGACCGTGACCTCATTTTCATGGTTCATTTGTCAATGTAAAGTTTCTAAAGTTTGGTCCTCTTCTCAAATTCTATAAAAGATAGGTCAACTACTGTAAAAAAAAAGGAAAAGAATGTCAACATTGAAAAGTGAAAAAGGAAGACACCATGAAAAACAATTTCATTGACAGATTAGGTCCACCGAAAATAATTTTAAAGGTGAAACGATGATGTACATTTATTTTTAACCTGTAACATGAAATCAAACAGACCTAGAAAAATCATTTTACGATTGCACGTGCTTGTGTGTCTATTTATTTTTCTATCTAGATGAGTAATAGATGGCGTCTGGTCTAAAATATGCTCGAAATGCTGGTACATTAAAGCGAGTCTATGCATTGTTTATTGTTTCTTTTGGACTCTTTGTAATTTGTATACGTTTTAGTATGTTATACTAGTAAATCAAATACAAGAATTTTGGGCGAATATGTGAACATGAATTTGACAGCTAATGGCCCTTTAAGTATTCATGGTTTGATATCTTTCTTGGATACTAGACTATATTTGGTGTATGGAATGATTATAAGGTGTGCACGTCTGTCTGGCAGGATTTATTTGACCTTGATTTCGTTGTCATGGATCATTGATAATTTTAAGTTTATTTGACCTTTTATTTCCCTTTTATCACCAAGACTTTCAAAATAAAATCAATCATGCTCAGTAAAGCAGGCAAGACATTTCAGTGTGTGCACTATTGCTATGCTGCATGAAAAAAAGTAAGGAGCATGTGTTGTCTGCTCTTTGGTCGGGTTGTTGTCTCTTTGACATATTCCCCATTTCCATTCTCAATTTTAGTTATTGCTTTGTCCATCCCTCCTTCCCAGTGTCAGAAACATGCTTCTTGATGATAACCAGTAAATCTTGCTTGACTGGAATAGACTTGTACAGATGGAAGATATAGGAAGGAGAAAAAGCCTATTGATTTAAGTCAATAGGTGAAAAGTCAAGGTCACATATACTAGAAATGTATTTGTTTTTGAAAAGTGGTTTCCAGATGGTATCTTGAGTTTCCATTGCTTGATAGGAATGAAACCTCAATGCTTACTTGTTCATTTGTTCTCTTCCTGAATATGCATGAATTATTTTCCACTGAATGTTTTGCAAACAACTATCAATCAATCAACTCTATGGACTTTTTGGAAAAATTTACCTTTAAAGGGATGATGATGTTTCCATCTCTTACCACATTTATTAATCGCCAAGCAAAAACATAAATAACCTTATACTTTTGTAGAAAATCATTGAACTTATAGGGTCAGTTACAGTTTAAAGGTGCAGGCATCATATTGCTCCACCAACAAAAACAGAACTTGTAAAAGAGGTAAAAAATAGGTTTGTGAATGTATGCAACTTCCATCTGGCTGAACAAGACAGATGTAACGAGACGAAGGGGGATAATTTTTATTGGCAAGTTATATTTTAATGTGCAAACTTATCAGTTCTGATTGAGGAAATTATATTCAAGGTAGATGTTTTTATGATTTTCATTTTATCTGCAGCTTCAAACTGTCGGGCTACTCTTTGAAAGTAATCTGTTGTCAAGCAAAATTTAACTTTTGGTTCAATCTGTATGAATGAAAGATGTTCTGTATGATTTAATGCACCAGCAACCCAACATCATAAAACAGTCTACACCCAAGCCTGTAAGTTCATTGGTACCATGTATCTAGTATGATTAATTTCAACAGTTTGAAAAAAGGACCCCAACTTTCAAGTCATCTTAAAATGACTGAAATTGTGTGAAGAAATTTCTGGATCCTTGCAGCCAAGCCTTATATTCAAGCGCAGTTGAATCATTTGCCCTTTCTATGTGCCTACTCATCAGACCTTAAGTAATCATTTGTATGTTTTTGACTTATTCTCATCCTAGAAATACATGAAATTTTTTCTAGTAGGCGTTGATCAATCAATTTTGAAGATGTTAAACAATAAAACAAATGTTTAGCGTGGAAAATTGTAATCTTAGAGGGCTAGCATGTTGACATTTAGATGTTTTCTTGTGTCGTTGGGTTGCTGTCTCATTGCCATGTATCTGGCGTATCATTTTATTCATAAAATTAATTCAAGTTGGCCAAAGTACAAAACTTGAACCAGGAGAACTTCATGAATATAAGTCTCTGGTTCGTTGTCATCCCTTCGTATACACTCAGTTTCATGAGAAGAAGTTTCCTACTCTTTTGTCCGTTAACTGATATTTTGTGGACATATTTTTATATGACAAAAATTTAAAAAGCGAACAGGCTCTTTATTCTGGTTGTCCTACTTTTGACCTAATAATGTTCATCAAAATAAGTCAACATGGCTGAAATTGTCAATCGAATCATTCAAAGTTATTTCCCTTGAAAGATGATTTTACCCATAGTTGCAGAAACCATAATAGAAACTGTAAAAAAGATAAAATATTCAACAAAATAAGATCTACAAATAAATTTGCAACGATTAAATTGTCAATTGACCTCTTGTAGGAGTTATTGCCCTTGAAAGACATTTTCCCCCTATTTTTTTTTTTTTTGCAGAAACTAAGTTTTTTGTAAATAATAACCTGATATAAGGTACATGTATATGTAAACAATAATATTTTGAGTTGTTTTAGGACACATAGAAATTACGTTTTGGATGACTTTCTTTGTTCTGAACTTTTTTTTTTAATACATAATGAGTTTTCTGTTCCATTTTCAAGACATCCTTTCAGGTATTTTGCTTAGATACTAGTACATGTATACCATGTAATTATGGGACAAGTACTTGTAGATTATTAGTGAATTTTGTTTCAATTGGCTTTACTAATACATGGCCCTTGGATTTGACAATTTCATGAAAATGATTGTTTCTACTTTGCTTTCAGTCTTTCTTGCAAATATAGGGCTTGTTTTGTTTGAATATTGTAAGTTTCCATATCACTCCCCTGCTTTGGACATAACACGTAAGACTTGATACAAAATAGTTGTCCAACTATTTGTTTGAGTTTGGCTCAGTAAGTTGTATTCAATATATTGCATGTCATCATGAATTTTGCATGAAATATTTGCCACTGGGCATTTTTGCCAATAACACTACTTGTTTTTTTTCGGGTTTTTTATCGGGTAACAGCAGCAGCAGCAGCACGATTGTATTGTAACGAAAACCGAGCGGTCGGGCCTTAGTGTTAAACTATAAATATTTATCCCTTAGTGCGTTACTATAAGAATGTGTTAGGTTAGAATGAACGAGTATATAAAAAATAAAAGTTATATCTGGTGACTCTTCTTTGGTATCGTGGTACTCTGGTATCGTGGTACTATGTGGTACTCTGGTATTCTGAATACACACTGGTAAGGTTTGGTTCCTCTGGTAAGGTAATGACTCTGATATAAAAGGGAAGATTGGAGTACTAGTATAGGTTTTTGTATGGTAACTCTCGATGTTTGTAAGAATAACAGGCTTGTTAAATAAAAATCAACTTGTATTAACTTTAAGATGCATTAAATAGCAACAATACATATAAATATTAAATAACTTAACAGTATTCTAGTCTAACAGATAAATACTTTATTAACCTCCTATCGGGAATTAAAGAAAATGGATAGCGGAAAAATATACCCAGAAAGTTTACTAATCGTAGTTTGGTAATCGGCAAATAGTAAATCAAATTCAATGCCAAAAGATAAAGTTTCTCTCGAGAAGTTATTCTCTAAATGTAACTTGTAAAGGAATTAACAAACCCACATTATACGGACGTAGTCTCCTCGGACATTGTAATAGTGTTGGCTGTCTGGTTACTACTTGGTATGGTACATGGTATCTGTACGTATATCAAAATAGCATGGAATTAACGTGTGTTACTTGCCCAGGGTAAAATCGTGCTAAAGACTTATCTGTATTCTCCACCGTATTTATACTTAGGTAAACCAATTTACCGATTTGGTTTACCATTTACCATTTTGGTTTACCATTTACCATTTCGGAAAATACCTAAATTACCAAAACCGGAACTGGTGATTACCAAAATAGGTAATGACGTCATTGTACGTCATTTTAAGTACACAATGCACAGGTGTTCCTATGTAAAAACATAGGCAAGAATAATACAAAGTTTTAGAGTTATCAATGTTTAAACATAGTTATACAAGAAATATATAATAAGAAAAGTCAATTATCGGTAAGATTTAAACAACGTCATCACACAATTTTAGGGGAAACAAGTTCCATTTCAGGGGACCCACATTTCGTTACACTCTCCCCACCTTTGAAAAATAATGTTTGTCCACAAACATGAATAGACATTTCCTAAAATTTAAAACAAGTTCTTCAATATCATTCATTAAAATATTAATTAACATACATATTCAACATTATAAAACAATAATTAATCAAGTTTAATTAATCTTTGGAATGTTCATTGTTCATATACATCTTCACGCAAAGCTTGAATTCCGCACTGTCCTTTATGATCCTTTAGTTTTGTAAATGTTCATATAGCACCAACATCGCTTCTTTTCATAACGATTGTTCATAAAACACGAGTTCTGTTTATTTTGACGAATATTTATAGAGCACCATCAAATCTTCTCGGCAGGACGAATTCATGTTAATTAAACACACTTAATTAATTTCTGTGTGCATATAATGACGAATGTTTATAAAGCACTAACACATCTTCTTCGCGTGATGAATGTTCTTACATCGGAACTAGTTCTGTGTATTTTGACAAATGTTTATAGAGCACCATCAAATATTCTCAGCGGTACGAATGTTCATAAAACACTATTGTACAATTGAATTTCCTGAAAATAAGTTACATATTTAAACAATCAATAAATGTAAGCAATATTAATAAAAAGTTGAAATAAATTGACCGTCAATTTAAAAAAAAATCCTCTTTCCCATATACAATATACATGAACTTTTATCTTTAAAAATCAAACTCAATAATCATTGGTATATCTATGGTTGCAACAATGAGACGGTGATACACATTTTTTTTTTATCAGACTGCGTTGGTAATACAGCAGTCCCCATCGGCATAACTACACTTCCATTAGCCATGCGAAAACCACTACGTGCATTGGACAACACTGGCGTTACACTCTTGGACATGATATTATACATGGATGAGTTAAGGACACTAACGGTGGACCCGGTATCAATCAAACAATTCAATTTCATGTCATAACACTGACAATTACAACATGTACATATATATTTTCAGAATATATTTATCTGATTCAATTTCTCAAAATTATTGGATTTTTCAAATCATATTTAGTTTCTGCTGAAACTTGGTCCTCAGTTTCAGCCACTAATAGTTTCCCCGACCAGTCATTTGGTCTGCCACTTTTCTTGGAATTAAGTTTTTAGTTCTGTTACCTTCAAACCTTGGGATCGGTTATTCAATAGGGGAAATTCCCTTTTCAAATGACCGGAAACCCCACAATGGTAACAAGAAAAAGTTTTCTTATTTTTTCTATTATTTTCTATTTTTGCAAGACGACCTGAAATGTCATCAACTTGTTCAGACAAATAAATTTCCCTATTTAGATCAAAATTATCATTTTCATTTACAGCACAAACTAGCTTAGTGCCGTGTTTACGTCTGTCATTTTGGAATGCTTCATATTCAAGAGCTACTTGAATAGCGTTATTAATACTTTTTGCTTTGGCCTGGAAAATAGCCCATTCCATGTCAACATCATTTAGGGAATCAATAAAACAATCGCATGCTAATTGTTCTTTAATCTCTATCGGAGCTGATGGATAGGCTAATCTTACCAGACGTTTTATGTCTTGGCCTAACACAGGTATTTGTTCCGTGCGTCCGCGTATTTTACTTTTCATTTGAGCCCTGTACATTTCTGCTTGATTTTCTGGTTGAAAACGAGACGCTAAGGCGGCTGTCAGTTGTATAAAATTTGTCCGCATCTCTGGTCTTAAATCGGTTAAAATACTTTGGGCTGTACCTCTTAAGCTAGTAGCTAGTTCTAAAGCTTTCTCTATGTTAGACCATTTGTTAATTGCTGCAATTAATTCAAACTGAACTAAATAGTCTTCCCAATTACCCTCCCCATCATAAAGTGCTGGTTTCTTTTTGGAATATTTTGTATTTTGTAAGTTTATATAATCACGCTCAAAATTTGGTTCATTGCTAATGCCAGCATAATTTATATTACTGGTCATTTCATCAGTACGGTGTTCATGGTCGGTCCCGTTAACCCCAACTCTGAATCGTCCGCGGGACGTCAAAGGTAATGCTTGGTACGTTGCCCCCTGATTATGGGGTACGCCCCGGTCCAAAGTCCTAGGTAAATCTCCCGAATCCCATCTACCCCGTCGGGCATCGGATTCACAAGACGTCATGACTCGTCTTGTATTCCCGGAGTCTCCCTCAGCAGTATCCATTGCTTTCTGACTCCAAAACCCATACCTAGACCCTCTGACAGCAAGGTCCAAAAGAGTCCTTGACTCTTCACCAAAAAACTGTTTTACCGTACGCGCTGCATTTTTTTCCAAATGCACAACCGTTGCCCTATTTCAAACTTCCGGGTTTTTCGCTTGGTCAATGGCCACTTTCCTTGATGGTGATAGATCCCCTGACAATGGCCTATTGTCAGCATGATGTATACCATCCTTTTCGTATCTATTCGTTTTCTCTTGTGAGGGCCATTGATCTTGGTTCACTCTTATGCCCATCTCTCCGGTCGGCGTCAGATCATGGAAAATTTCACAGGACCGAGATCGGGGGAGCACTGGTCTACCCTGGGCAGTTAACCTAGGTGTTTAAAATTTATTTTCCGCGCTATCCATTTTATTTATATTTATTTATTCCTTATCTTGAATATAATTACACTTATTTAAAGAATATAAAAATGTAGGTACATCCCACCGCTGCCACCACTGTAACGAAAACCGAGCGGTCAGGCCTTAGTGTTAAACTATAAATATTTATCCCTTAGTGCGTTACTATAAGAATGTGTTAGGTTAGAATGAACGAGTATATAAAAAATAAAAGTTATATCTGGTGACTCTTCTTTGGTATCGTGGTACTCTGGTATCGTGGTACTATGTGGTACTCTGGTATTCTGAATACACACTGGTAAGGTTTGGTTCCTCTGGTAAGGTAATGACTCTGATATAAAAGGGAAGATTGGAGTACTAGTATAGGTTTTTGTATGGTAACTCTCGATGTTTGTAAGAATAACAGGCTCGTTAAATAAAAATCAACTTGTATTAACTTTAAGATGCATTAAATAGCAACAATACATATAAATATTAAATAACTTAACAGTATTCTAGTCTAACAGATAAATACTTTATTAACCTCCTATCGGGAATTAAAGAAAATGGATAGCGGAAAAATATACCCAGAAAGTTTACTAATCGTAGTTTGGTAATCGGCAAATGGTAAATCAAATTCAATGCCAAAAGATAAAGTTTCTCTCGAGAAGTTATTCTCTAAATGTAACTTGTAAAGGAATTAACAAACCCACATTATACGGACGTAGTCTCCTCGGACATTGTAATAGTGTTGGCTGTCTGGTTACTACTTGGTATGGTACATGGTATCTGTACGTATATCAAAATAGCATGGAATTAACGTGTGTTATTTGCCCAGGGTAAAATCGTGCTAAAGACTTATCTGTATTCTCCACCGTATTTATACTTAGGTAAACCAATTTACCGATTTGGTTTACCATTTACCATTTTGGTTTACCATTTACCATTTCGGAAAATACCTAAATTACCAAAACCGGAACTGGTGATTACCAAAATAGGTAATGACGTCATTGTACGTCATTTTAAGTACACAATGCACAGGTGTTCCTATGTAAAAACATAGGCAAGAATTATACAAATTTTTAGAGTTATCAATGTTTAAACATAGTTATACAAGAAATATATAATAAGAAAAGTCAATTATCGGTAAGATTTAAACAACGTCATCACACAATTTTAGGGGAAACAAGTTCCATTTCAGGGGACCCACATTTCGTTACAGTATGATTGCCCCTAGGCCAATCAAGTTAGAATTGTATCTGACACACACAACAAATTTCAAGAGGTTTTACTGCCGTTGACATACATTAGTGTTTGCAATTGACAAATCTATTCTGATATATATATATATATATAAATAGTGGTCTAGAGCGCTGGACATAGTGCAGGCGGTGTTGTCACGATATCCCAATAGCATGAGTTCGAATCCTAAGCAGCGAGGGAAGAACAAAAATTTGCTTCCGAAATTTGCAGATTTAACATTGTTGTGCTGATATTTAGAGCAATTATGAATATAATATGTTTTCAGTCGTGTATCACCTTCACTGGTGTTCCAATGGATGGATCTGTCGTAGAGTTGTCACTTGTTGAGACGTACTTATTATATATATACAAAATAAGGAGATGTAGTATGATTGCCAATGAGACAACTATCCAACAGATCCCAAATGACATGGGTTTTTATTAAGCAATTATAGGTCACCGTATGGCCTTCTACAATGAGCAAACACCAAACTGTATAGTCAGTTATTAATAGCCCCGACATGACTTAATGTGAGGCAATTCAAACGAAAACTAACGGTCTGGTTACAGACGGAACAATAAACGAAAAACAAATATAACAGGCAGTAACCAACGAAAAACACTGAATTGCAGGCTCCTTACTTTGGACCGACACATTCAAAATGCGGCAGGGTTAAACAAAAGTTTGTTTCTCAGAATGTATACACTATATGGGAAATCCAACAAGAAAGTTTGATTAATCGTATCAATTCAAACCATGGTTTACATAAATAAACTGGTTGATAAAATGAGCAATTTAGTTTTCGAGCTTACTGGTGATTTGCTACATTTGGATAAACGAGTTAAAGTTTCCAAAGCAGCACAGGCGTGTTGTCTATCGTATATGTTTACTTATTAGTTGTCTGTTTTGATGCATTGTTGTTGTTTTTCCGTCTCATTGATATTTACCTTAAATCTTTAATTCATACGAAGCTTGGTGCTAGTTATATGCTGTACCAGTTTATGAAATCTTTATAAATTCGGTTATGTTATTGGCGTCAGCTGCAAGCAGACATACTAGACTTTTTTTCTTAAAATTATGCACTACACAAGGACAACACGTACACCAGAATATAGGAAGCGCATTATCTACAGTTTGTTATTTACTAAGAAACTCCACTCTGGATGCTGTAGGTCATGTATCTCCATTGGATCACATTGAAACGAAAATGATTTGATATCAACCATATATTATAAAAAAAAATGTGTCGTTTCCGTGCAGGACCATATGCTAAAATATACATGATAAATGAATACAAGGCTGGTCTTGCCAAAATAAAAAAAAATAACTGTCGCATGCCAGGAAGTCGTCAGTGGTTTATATCATATTTTAACGGGTGTTCCTCTTCTTGTGGAGGATAATTTGGTGTAGTTTTTGGTAGTATCTGCCTTCTGTTACAAATAAAGTATGGGGCCCTCTAGATGTTTTTTTTGTTATTTGTGTCGTTTGGTTGCTACATATCATTGATGTATATCCACATCTCCTTTTAATCCTAAACAATTTGTCTTTGTCTAGTTCTAATTGTACCATTCTAAAACTCAAAGATTACTTTGAACATCCGAACTCAATGTGAAGTAAATAAACTCATCATGGATACAATACTTGAAATTTGGTGCGGCTGACGCGAGTTTCGTCTACAAAAGACTCATCAGTGACGCTCGAATAAAAAAAAAATAGGCCAAATAAAGTATGAAGTTGAAGAGCATCGAGTACCAAAATTCCGATAGGTTTCGCCAAATACGGATAAGGTAATCTATTCTAAATGCATCTTGGAAACCGTTTGGTAAATCAAATCTGCATTGAACATGCAATTAACGGATTATGCATGCCACTTCCACAATTTGTGATTTCGTTGCCAATATGAAGTTAGGCAAGTGAGCGATGAAGGCAGTTTCTTTTCTAACTCAAACGTTTATGGCGTAAACTATGAAAGTTGATAAAGTGCTAAGCTGTCCTTTTTCTTCAATGCGCCATCATGGAACTGGTACAATAGAAGAATACTAAGGTATAATACTCTGAAAAGAAAGAATAACAACTATTACCTGAACTTTTTTGTCTTATTTATCATTTATATATACTAAAACAATACACACAAAAATCAGATTTATTGATAAGATAACAAAATAATTTACCCGATTGAATATAGTCCATTCATAAATCCTATCGTAATTAATTTGTGTGTTGTTCAATTAATTGGAATATTACAGTTTTGCTCAAGCTTCTCAATGCAGATCAGCTGGGTTTGCTTCAAATGCTCAGTTGTGTCAGAGACTTTATATTTATAATTTGATTTAAACTATAGTTTCAGGTTAAATCAAAATCAGTTGGATCTGACAGACATAAATGCAAAATATTCACATTTCCCTGTACATAAATAATAGGTCTAAAACTTATTAGTTATTTTTGTAATATTTCCTTATTTCACAGTAATCTCAGCTTCCATTAGATCTTGTCGGTTTTCTTTTATAAAGCGGTTTTGAAAGTTGATCATGGATGTAATAATTACTTGAATGTTGAAAACAGCTATATAATCCAGAAAGGTTTATTTCTTTATGCTTTCTTTCCCATAATTTTCCGAATTTTACTGTATCCCCCGTCCATAAATTCCAGATTGACATATTACTGTTTGCCTTCGTCAAATCCATAATCATTTAAATAAATGGCAAATAATACGAAAGCTTACTTTTATACTTGTACAGGTAAATACGTTTGAAGTACGTTTTGCTGAGTCAGCAAACATACATATAACGATCAGAACGTTCATGTATCGTTCTGATCAAAATCTAGTACATATTATACAATACTTAAACAATGTTACTGTATTTGATTTGGGACTTATACATATCTTCTGGTCCCAGATTTAATGTGTCTACCAAAACCTTCAGTAAAATATTGGTTAAGACTGATTGAAGTTTAAGGACCATTTCTTTAACTTCATGATTAAACAAGAAATTTTGGTACAGCTCCGGATGCACAACGAAGATTTATTTTATAATCGTACCTAGCATTGGACATTTTATCTTTCTTGTTAGTCTAGTCAATTTAGTGAACAACCTGCAACTAATTGCAACACAAAATTTTTCTCTGAAAAACAAGTCTGTTACTATCTATGAACAACATACTAAAACTATACAAAAATATATTTTGCGGAAAGTGGTGTAATTCATGTAAATATTTTGTAGTAAAAGTAAGGTTATATGAGTTGCTTCCCCTTATTTGCCAAAGTTGAAAAAAATAAATTTATACAAAAAGTGTTCTGTATTTTTTAAAACAGTTGTAGTAATACAATACAATACACAATTATCTCAATTCAAAAAAATAATATTACAAATGCATCACTTTCCTGTCTCAAAATTTGTATATTTGAATAAAGATATAGACCGAGATTGTGATACAATCCAAGAATCTAATTCTCCAATACAGTGATGATATGAAACCTATTGATAAAAAACTGTACTAAGTTAGACTAGCCAACTTATTCGCAATCCTACTCGGTATATGAAAGAATTCTGCCCCTGTGTTAAAGACTGCCGAACAGTTAATTTTAAGATGGGGGAGGGGTTCTCGAAACACATGTTTTGTCCTTTATAATAAAACATTTTTTATTCCTTTTTCCTTCTTGAACAAACATGTTAAGATTTAGAATCCAACAATTTTTTTCATAAAAAAAATAAGAATGATAAGTGTTAAATGATTGTATGTTGAATAATTTTTCTTGGTTGAAAATTTCAGGCTCCTCGAAGCAAATAGCTACTCATGTAATTAGCGACGATCTCAGTACTCACACACCAGCTTTGGCTGTAACACTGAATCCACTTTTCACTGGTTGCTAATCGGATGTGTACTGATTTATGTTTAAGTCGGTGCCAACAGTATTTATTCATCAACTGTAATTAGCTTTGAACTAGCTATTAGAACTCAGTGTCATTTTGTTAATTGGTTATATACTCCGTGCTGATCTTTTTGAGTCTGAGTTTTACAATTTGTTCGTATGTTGTTTGCTATTTCAAAACTGTTCCTGATTATGGGAGGGCTTAGTGCTCGCAAACATGGTTAACCCTGCACACTATGAATATTATTATCACAAGTATGTGGCTCTTTATTACTTGGTGGTTATTGTTTGCTGTCGGTCATATTTGTTTTTCCATTTATTGTCTTAACAGATTTATAATTTAAACGAGGAGCTATTATAGTTGTTAATATCCACAACCACATCATTGTTATATCTTGTTGAAAGTTTTAATACATAATACAACATCTTCTTATGTTTTTAAAGTGGGGAGATTTTACAATAAATTGTGGTTTCACTGGCAAGTGATCAAACATACTACCAAGAGATCACCGAAAGAGTTTAGTGGACCTTAAAAGCTAAACATTGATATTCTTTGGGCATGAGGTGTATTTCTTTAAATATTTTTTTTGTTTTGTTCAAATGAGTTGAATACAGGTCAGCACATTCCGGAAGCAGAAACCGCGTCTTTAACATTGATATTAATTTCTGTAATAGTATATAATTATGAATAAAGAGAGATTTGAGGATTTTAAAGTAAGTGAGAAAACAACCCAAACGACTAACTAAAACCAACAGACATAATTTCAGATTAGATATGACTATCTAATCGCTATCTCTGACCATAAGTCGCCCACTTTTTTACAGTTCTTAGGCTAAAGATGATTACCTTTTATTAAATTAATTCCATGAGATATCTTAAAGAAGGAACTTGGTAATGCTTTTCTTTATATATATATATATATATCTTTGACCATAATATTTTCATACAGCAGACAACCCATGTTAGTTCTTTGTCATTATCATTTGATTAATGTTTCAGACCACCACATACAGGTTTACAGGGTACACACATAAGGCGCTGTTACTATTAACACTTCCTCCAGGAAGTGATCCCATCAATTCATTCAACAGTGCTTATCTCATTTTCAACATCCAAAATCTGACCACTTTGGTACAATTACTATTCAAATTCAAGCTCTTGAGGTAAACTTATAATTATATTGACAAAGCTTCCTTTGAAATTGCCTTAAACAATATCAGATCTACATTTCATTCTTATTCAGTGAACTACTATATGTTCCCAAATTTAAAATCTTATATATCTGAAATTAAACGTGGATATTGATATAGCTTGCTAAATAAAATTGGTCTTTGTTTAACAGTGACTTTATACAATTCAAATGTTGAAAAAGTAGCTAATGAAAAAATACATAAAAAAGGACTACAGTCAATGACGATGCAAGGACACTAGAAAAATAACTTTTCCAGCAATTAACATGACAAAATCAAAGTCAGTAGCCAAACTGATTAACAGTTATTTTTTAACACAATCATTTTTTTGTTTATTATACCTACACGTATAATTACTATAAATACATAACAGAAACATAAGATAAAAATTTCAAACTTCCACAAAATGCACTTCTTTAAAACTGAGTTTTACTGTGTGTTTATTTATTCTACATTGTCTAGAAAAACTAGAGGAGGGTTGAGTTCTCACACAACATGTTTTACCCCAGCCACATACTTATTGCACCTATCCCAAGTCAGGAACCTCTAGCCTTTGTTGTTCTTGTGTGCTTTTTTTATAATTTTGGTTCATTTGTATGTATTGGAGTCTCAAGGGTGGTGTCCATTTCGCTGAACTAGACTAGTGTACACAATAATTAAGGGGTCAGCTGAAGCCCACCTCCGTGTGCCGGATTTACTTGCTATGTTAAAGACCCATGATAGTGGTCTTGTTTTCTCTTTGACACATTCCCTGTTTCCATTCTCCATTTTCGTTTTAAAAATCAAACTGGAAATAACCAAGATTTCAAAATTTTCCATTTTTTATACCCCTCACATAGGGGTATTAATTATGTTTTTAGGTCTGTGCGTCCGTTCGTTCGTCCGTCTGTCCTGCTTCGATTAAAGTTTTTTGTTAAAGTTTTTGATCAAAGTAGTTTTTAATGAAGTTGAAGTCCAATCAACTTGAAACTTAGTACGCATGCTCCCTATGATATTAACTTTCTAATTTTAATGCCAAATTAGAGTTTTGACCCCAATTTCACTGTACACTGAACATAGAAAATGATACTGCGGGTGGGGCATCCGTGTACTATGGACACATTCTTATTTTGTAATTAGTTCGTAAAACAAAATATTTCACACAACAAATTGATTATTTTTTATATCGATAACAAGAGGAATACATATGCATATAAACATAAGATAATCAACAAATTGATTATTATTGATATCGATAACAAGAGGAATACATATGCATATAAACATAAGATAATCAACAAATTGATTATTATTGATATTGACAAGAAGAGGAATACATATGCATATAAACATAAGATAATATAGTTTGTCTATAAAGATTCTATGTTAAAAGTTTTAACCATGAATAACCGAGCTTTTTCTTTCCATTTTTCACAACTTTTAAACTACAAATCACATTTTACACAAGAATTACAATTTTTTACTAAATACTAATTACTATAGGACTCCTTAAGATAAACAGCAGATAGTATTTTCTTTTTTCTATTTAGATCCCAATTCGAAAGTTTTAACCATCAATAACCGAGATTTTTTTCATTTCCAGTTATTGGGTTTTCTGTCTTAAAACATATATTCAACCAAAATTACCCAAATATTAATATTGATAACTAAAGGACTTCACAAAATAAACCTAAAATAGTATGTTCTTTTTTCTATATAGATCAAATTTCAAAAATTTTAACCATTAACAACGTAGATTTTCTACGTTTCCAGTTTTCGACGTTTTTTCACTAAAAATCACTCATTTCACCTCAAAATTACATCAATATGAATAATAATAACTAGAGGACTACATAATATTCTATTTAGATCAGGTTTCCTGTCTTCAACAAGCTTTAGGTCTAAAAATGTAACCATAAATAACATGTTTTCTTCTTTTCCAGTTTTCAGCATTTTTTCTCTAAAAACCACATCTTTCACCCAAAAATAACCTTTTCCGCAAATTATATCAATGTATAATTTTAGTATGTTGTTAGTACAAGTCTTTCTTATGATTTGCACTAAAAAAACCTTGTGTTGCAATTAGTTGGAGGTTGAGTGATTTTAGAGCTAAATTGACTAGGCTATGTGTTTTAATAGAAGATTTGAAAGGCTATCACATGCACAGGCGCTCGGGGAATAGACTTCCCTTGTTCATATTTTTTCGTGTTTTATTTTTTCTATTAAATGTTCCTTAATAGTTTTACTTTTTTCACTTATTTTTGTGTTTTCTTGCTATTATCCATACGATTTTTCAATAACAGTAGTTTATATATGATTCCCCTCTATTCTTAATTTGCACCTTGAAAGGAGGAGGTCGATTTCCCCAAGCACCATATTCACATGTCGTTTAGTATATTACAAACTCCAATGCATATTTCATTTTAACTTAAACTGATTCTTTTTTTATCCCGTAACTATATAGATATGCCTTAAATGGCAACGCAAGAAATCAAAACAGGGAGTGGTTAAACTTCAGGAAGTAAATTACCATAAGAACACTACATAAAAAACTGAGGACTGAGCAACACAAACTTACAAAATAAACGGGCGGGGTTGGGGGGAGGGCATCACTGAAGTGCCCCGGAAGTGTAAATTGTTCTTATTCCACTAGTTCCATTCATAACAAACAAAATCTGGTGATAAATTATAACCGAGGAAACGGGCGTATTAAATTGACGCATGTATATTTTAATTTTATATTCTTTTAAATGGTGCACTTTGGTATTTCACCTGCCAATCGGGGTCCGAACTCACAACCTCAGTCCCAAAGACTAGTGATATAGTAGACATACTACTTAGACAACTCGGTCACCATCTCAATAGCAAAATCACACGTGTATATATATAAACAAGTTTAAATTGAAAACAACGTTCAAACCTATGATTGCGTTGGATAAAAACCGCAATTTTTATACGTGTGCATGCAAAACAAATTTCTTGGTAGAGGGGTCTAAATACAGCACAAACAACATTTTCCAAAAGACCAAAAAAGTGAAAAAGTATATATGATATTCATAATTACTCTAAATATCAACACAACAATGTTAAATCGAAAGCAAATTTTTGTTCTTCACTCGCCGGGATTTGAACTCATGCTATTGGGATATCGAGACAACACCGCCTGCACTGTGTCCAGCGCTCTAGACCACTCGGCCACCTAGACTGAACTAAAAATTCAGCTTTAGATTCTACTGACGAGGAAAGGTAACACTAGGCCACCGAAAGCTGAATTTTTAGTTCATCGGATAACACATGGTTATACATGGCTAACACCATAATATATATATATATATATATATATATATATAATCTTACTAGGCCAGGACATTCATTTACAAAATACTCCTTGCCCTTCCCCCGAAAATCGAATGGTCTTCTCATTAACAGATGATTGACCTTTTTTTTTAAATGACACGAGAAAACATTGTACTTTTACTGTTTCCACGATGAAATTCGACTCACCAGTAACTCGTAAGCTAACTATTTACTTGCTATTATTTGCCCCAATAGTAAATCGCAAGCCAAACGTAAACATGCTTTTTTTACACATCAGTAGCTTCTATATGACTGGTACCGTGGTGTTATTTGATTCATCAATAAATTGTAACCTAACTGTTAACATGGTGTTATTTGACCCGCCATAACTTGTAAGTTAAGTGATAACAAAGTTATGATGTTTTTTGACTCACCGTAACTTTTAAGTTAACTTTTTAAATGATATTTGACTCGTCAGTAACTTGTAAATTAAGCGTAAACATGGTGTTATTTGATGCACCAGTAACTTAGCTAACTGTTAAAATGATATTAGTTGACCCACCAATAAGAAGTAAACAAACTGTTAACAAGTTTTTGACCCATCAGTAACTTATATCTAACTGTTACCTTGGTATTATTGTCGAGCCTGCGACTTTTGTCGCAGAAAGCTCGACATAGGGATAGTGATCCGGCGGCGGCGGCTACGGCGGCGTTAGCTAACTTCTTAAAAGCTTTATATTTTAGAAGGTGGAAGACCTGGATGCTACATACTTTGTATATAGATGCCTTATGTTACGAAGTTTCCGTCTGTCACATGTCCATTGTCATTGACCTCATGTTCATGGTTCAGTGACTACTTGAAAAAAAATTGTGATTTTTTGTAATGTTAATTTCTCTCTTATTATGAGTAATAGGATAACTATATTTGGTATGTGCGTACCTATCAAGGTCCTCATGCCCGTCAGACAGTTTTCACTTGACCTCAACCTCATTTCATGGATCAGTGAACAAGGTTAAGTTTTGGTGGTCAAGTCCATATCTCAGATACTATAAGCAATAGGTCTAGTATATTTGGTGTATGGAAGGATTGTAAGGTGTACATGTCAAACTGGCAGGTGTCATCTGACCTTGACCTCATTTTCATGGTTCAGTGGTTATAGTTAAGTTTTTGTGTTTTGGTCCATTTTTCTTATACTTTATGCAATAGGTCTACTATATTTGGTGTATGGAATGATTGTAAGGTGTACATGTCCAATTGGCAGGTGTCATATAACTTTGACCTCATTTTCATGGTTCAGTGGTCAAAGTTAAGTTTTTGAGTTTTGGTCTTTTTTTCTTATACTATATGCAATAAATCAACCGTATTTGGTGTATGTAAAATATTCTATGATGTACATGTCAGTCTCGCAGGTTTTATTTGACCTTGACCTCATTTTCACGGTTCATTGCTCAGTGTTAAGTTTATGTGTTTCAGTCTGTTTTTCTTAAACTATAAGCAATAGGTCAGCTATATTTGTTGTATGGAAGGATTGTTAGCTGTTCATGTCCGCCCGGCATGGTTCATCTGACCTTGACCTCATTTTCACAAATCATTGGTCAATGTTTAGTTTTCTTGGTTAAGTCTGTTTCTCAAAAACTATAAGCAATAGGTTAACTATATTTAGTGTATTGAATGATTGTAAGGTGTACATGTATTTCTCGTTTGGTTTATATGACCTTGACTTCATTTTCTTGGATCATGTTAAGTTTATGTAATAGTTGTAGTAAAGCTTTCATTTAGGACTATCAACATAATATCAATGGTTAGTAAAAAAGGCGAGACATTTCAGTGTGTGCACACTTGTTTGAATCGTCAGTAACTTTTAAATTAAGTGTTAACATAATTTTATTTGATCCATCAGTAACTTACATAAGGTAACTGTTAAAATGACGTTATTTGACTTGTAAGTAAATTGTCAGCTAACTGTTAACATGTTTGTTTACCCATCAGAAACTATTGTTACTGTGGTGTTATTTGACTCGCCAGTAACTGTTAACATGATATCAAATGACCCACCAGTAAGTTGTTAGCTGAGTGTTAATATGTTATTTGACTCACCACTAACTTTAAAGTTAACTGTTAACATGTTATTTCATCAACTATTAGCTTGTCATCTATATGTTACCATGATGTTATTTGACTCTTCATTAACTTGTAAACTTACTTTTACCATGGTGTTATCTGACTCATCAGAAACTTGAAAGCTGTGTTAAAATTTTTGTTTGACAAACTTGTAACTTGTAAGCTAAGTGTTAACATGTTATTTCACCCATCAGTAACTTTCAAGTTAACAGTTAACATAACATTGGTAAGTTCTCGTTTTATACAACACATTCAACAGTTCAGTTATACCTCATCATCTGTTATAGTACGGTGACAAATAAGGTAAATTTGAAAATTTAATGGACCGAAATACCTCACGGCTAATTTTGGTCTTATTTTGTAGATAAATATAATATCATTTGATTAAGGCGTGTCGTAGAGTGCCAAAGTGGTGCAGATTTTTGAAAACTGCGGTCAAAGGTCAAAAGGGGGGATTTTTAAAAATCGCAAATTTTAGACATTTTGGACAATTTCTCGGTAGTCTCTCATGTTAACTGAGAAATTTTTTCGATGGAAGCATGCGCTAGGAATGCTACACAAATACAGCTAGTCATATTTATGTCTGATTACCAGAGATTAGTGATACATACCCTCGCTTGCAACATGTAAGAAAATGAAACAAAAATCTTTATCTACAGAAATTATCGACAAAAGATATTCATAATTAAGATTTAGCTATGCAATAATATATGGCCACATATGAAGATATTTTTGGAAAAGTTTTGTTAAAATGTCATAAAGAACAGAGGAGAAATAAGAACTGTAAAGTTAACACCCGGTCCGTTATGTTATGAAAAAAAATGATGAAATTCTTGGCTGATTATTTTAACTTAAAAGGATGTTAGAACTATAAAAATTAGTCTTTATGTTCATGACACTATAGTATATGAAGTTTGTTTTTATGTTAATAAATAAATCAGTACCGTAGTAGACCAATAGCACATTGAGAAGATGTGTCCCCCTTTTTTATGAAACAACGACAGACATGGTTGTCGTTTGTTGATGTGGTTCATAAATGTTTCTCGTTTCTAGTTTATTCTATAGATTAGACCGTTGCAATGGTTTTACACTAGTCATTTATTGGAGCCCTTACTGTTCGGTGTGAGCCAAGGCTCAATTTTGAAGACCGTACTTTGACCTATAATGGTTAACTTTTACAAATTATGACCTGGATGGAGAGTTGTCTCATTGGAACTCATACCACATCTTCTTATATCTATAAACAATGGAATATGTAGCAGACTTGAAAGCCCGATATATATGTGAACTACAAACAAAGATTCACAGGGATATTACGCTTCAAAAGTTGCTGTCTATGTTTAATTATAATACACTAACACTAGACATCAATATGCACATCAATTTGAAAAGGTAACGGAATACTAGAAAAAAAAGTGGATGTCATTGTATGGCGCCGACAAAACTCATGAGTTTATTCAGATCACCATGTACTGATTGACCATTGCTTCTGGGGTGATTTTGATCCGCGGTGAATTGATTTTCACTGCAACATATGTGTCAATATAAGAACCAGCAATAATGACAAATTTTGATACATGCATGTTTTCCCCGACCCCTTGTAATTGTATTCCTTTGCCAACTTCGATTAGAGAAGACGTGTCGCATCCTGTAAGAGCGCGAGCTGCTGTTGGTGTGCCAGACATCAGGGGTCCAATAACTTTTAAAAAGTTGCATATGTCGTGAATAGGTAAAAACTGTTTTGTGGCTTTGGTTGAAGAAACGCCTCCAGTCTAAAATCAAAATTCAACATGTATGACATCTGAGAAAAAGACCTTATTAGAAATAAAACATAACTGTCATGATTTTAATATGATGCAACCCTTGGAATAACTTTTCAATATCTGTTCATTGGTAAAAAGAGGCGGCAGAATAATTCTTATATCTGCCTCTTCAGTCACTTACAGATCCTACACAAAATTGCTTCACAGTCTATAGATTTTGAAAAGATCCCGCTAGAAATATTTCGTCATTTTCTTGCAAATCACAATCATTGTAGTGTGATAGTGCATAGTTACAGTGTACCTACAAATCTTATCAACCCGTTTATTTTCAGGTGCACAAAGAAATTTCTTACAATCTCTAATTGATCTGCATTCAATGACTTGAAGAACAATTTGGATCTACCACCATTTGAAATAAACCTTATTGTCCCTTTGACGCCTTTAATAGCTGACTATGTGGTATGGGATTTGCTCATTGTTGAAGGTCGTGCGGTAACCTATAGTTGTAAATATCTGTGTCATTTGGTCTCTTGTGAAGAGTTGTTCCATTGGCATTCAAACCACATCTTCTTTTTATATACTAGTACACCAATGTCCGATGTAAGGAGAGGGTTGGGCGCCCGCTGACATGTTTAACCTCGCCACATTCTGTATGTGGCGGTCCCAAGTCAGGAGCCTGTTATTCAGTGGTTGTCATTTGTTGTTGTTACATTTTTGTTGTTCGTTTATTATTTTGTACACTAATTAGCCCGTTGTTTTTCTCGTTTGAATTGTTTTACGTTTGTCAATTCGGGCCCTTTATTGCCGACTATGCGGTAAGGGTTTTGCTTATTGTTGAAGGCCGTACGGTGACCTATAGTTGTAAATGTATGTGTATTTTTTTGTCTTTGTGGAGATTTGTCTAATTGGCAATCATACCACATATTTTTTTAACTGGTTTTAAAGCAGTCATTGGCCAAATCTCAATAACTGTTGTACCATTTTACATAAATACTTCGGACAATATTAATACCATCTATCTGATCAGGGGTGTACTGGTTTTTCATAAAGGAATATCACACACTTAGCTTAAGTATGCATTTCCGTTCAGTATCAAATGAGAGTGCATTGTAATCATTATCCATTTGAAAATGATTGTCGTACGTCTACTAACCAGGCAAAATATTTATCAGAGAGGTTGGAATACATTGTAAAGATAGAAATAATTTGAAATTTCGAACGATCGTTAAAAGCTTGTAACTGGCAAACTATACGACAACGAAAATGGTTTTTTCTTTCTTTCGCAAACAGATCATCATGTAGACTTTTTATGAGTATTTGAAAAGCAACATCACGCCCCGATCAATTTGAAGCATCAGAAGCAAATTATTTTTAATTTCATCAAGTAGTTTTAAAACAATGCATGCTGAATGTTGAAGCGGCTTGTCCTTGAAGTTATTTATGAAGAGTAAACTCACCACATGGATTGCCTGCCTGATAATTTGCGTCATTTAAAACAATATCGGCACGCTCAAATGACTCGACATGCCTTAAATGCTTAGCTTGTTGTATGACTTTTGTCTCCAGAATAGACATTTTTACCAGTCATGGTAATGCCATGAAGAGTGTTTTAACGAAAGTTGATTCATCATTACACGCATGGTTTTTTTCACTAATTCAAATGCATGAAAATGTTTTCTTCTTGGACATGTAAAGGCTTAATAACACGATCTAAGCTACTTTACTCGTTCTTATTTAATGGAATAAGCACTGACAATAATTTGCCGGAATTTTTCGGATGTGTTCCAATGTGGTTTAAAATTAGTCTTTTCGAAAAACAAAAATAAAAGCACCTCAAAAGTTATTAAACCTTAGCATCTGTACTTATTCAAGCACATAGACACAACTGTTGATACAAATATATATTCTTTTTTTATAAAACTTAAGAAAATGCATATTAAATTTATTGCATTTCATATGACAGGGAAAATAGGAAAGGGGAACGTTACATGACTTATTGAGGTGAAAATTGAGTAGTAATACTGCTATGTGATGAGTTTTATAAAAATGCTTGTAAAAGTTGATTTGTATGTTCTATCAAACTTTTATATATCAAAACTTCTTAAGTATTGGTTGTTCCACTATTTTTTGTGAAAATTTACTATTGGTGATATATATAAGAAATGTAATATACTTTGACAGACGGTAAGATTGAAAAAAATATTACATACATTTGAAAATCGTCCAATTCACTCAATTTATATGTTCATATGATATTAAAGTTTGATGTCAAATAAAAGCTGATACATAACTCTTTCATCTGATACCAATGTTTTGATGATATCTTCATTCGGGAATTTATTATAAGCGTTCCCGTGTTTGAAAATGAAAAAGAAAAAAATCCGAAAATCACACTTTAACGCGATTTTACAAAAAACTGCACCGTGGGAAAACTCTACGACAGGGCTAAAATGAAAGTATAATGTTTACTCTATCTTCATGTGAATTTTCAGCCGTGAGGTATTTCGGTCCATTAAACTCTTTAAATAAGCGACTTTTCCTGATTTGTCACTCCACCATTAACAGTTCCCTATTAACATTTATGTTATCCACTTACTTGGTGTATTTTGTACTTTCAGTGTTTTCATAATGTAGTTTGACACAAAAATTGTCAATGTAGATCTAGTTTTCTTAAAGGGAAACTTCGCAAAAAATGAAAAATTCATATTCTGTTCATTATGTATAAAAAAGCACAATTTCATAGATATTAAAGTTTTATTCTGCAAGTTAAGAGATCACCATCGATTTTAATTTCAGAGTATCAATTCTCCGCATGCGGCCATTTTGACATCCTCCCCGAATATTGACCACGATATATCTATAAACCACAAAGGACCAAAACAAGCAGTAACCTAACGTAGCCGTAATTGAGTGTCGATATCTTGTCAAGCGTACGGTTGTTTTATCCGACAAGGAAAGCATAAACAGTTTTCCGGGTCACAAAAAAGATTATGATAGACATGGTTGTGCAACCTTTCCTAACTAACTTGATACGGAAAATGTAATTTTATATATATTATTTTTTAAATAACTAGTACTAATAGTATGGTCTGTCGTTTTGAAACTGTTTTGTTTACGAAGTATTTAAAACAAGAAATTGAAATTAGTTAAAAAGTCATAGTTATAAATAAGTGTTCCGTATAAAATTGTTTTTGAAAATCTAGTTTGTTCATATTTGTTTTATGTAATAAACTTTTTAAAATAAATTCGGACCTTCCCTTATCTGATCACCAGAATGGCTAAAGGGATTGTTCCCAGAGGTATTGTGAGGTGACACGTACAGGTATTCAAGCGATTTCCTGTCGGGCTTTAAAACTGTTATTACACAATTACATAAAACAAGTTCGTGCATCACTTCTTTTCTGGGGGTATTGATCAGTGTACACGGCCGATAACATGTAACTTTCATTTTGAATCTATCAGGTGTAATATACAACTTTGTATAGCGTATCCGATAGTGATATACTAGTCATTGCTAAACTCATACGCTTGTTTATAAATAACATTTTTGGTGTAAAGAATGATATTTATGAAAATTTAAATAATTAAAAAAAAAAAAGATTTGATGAAATAAAAATCTATTTACACATTTTCCAAGGGTAAATTGGGGAAAATGTAAGTATATACTCGTCAATAATTATGGACATTTTGAAACATACAAATATTGATTTAACAAAATGTGCGGCACTTATCGATCATTGGTTTATACGCCTAGATGGAAGGTTTAATACGGAACTATGGATAGTCGCAATACAGAACTAATATCATACAAGTATATTGAATATACGAGAGAAACATCCAGAACCAATCTGATTTAAATACAGGTCGATATCTAACTTGCTTTGGTTCATCGAAGCTATAGACATAGTAAAATCACAGATTTATATTTCAATAAGATTATTTCGAACAGTTTAAGAAATTCGTCATCCTCACATTTTCCTGGTCCGGCATGCATGTTATATATATATGCCACTGGATGTGCACTAATAATCCCCAAAAGCCTATTTGAAGAAATAAAGAAACTTCACTCCGGATAGACTGATGGTAGTTGTATTAACGTCTGGTCAGCTAGAGGGTTGATTTATTTATTTAGTTAGCTTGTAGGGGATTTAACCACTCTTAATATTGCACTTATGCATTAGATATTAAATGACAGTACCGGTAATATAAGAGAAAATATAAATACAAAAAGTCGCATATCTGATAGAAAAGGACTCACCATGAACTATAGGATTGTACGTACGATTGTCATTCTAAATCGCATAACGGACAGTCATTTAAATGCATGCATGTACGCTGTGATAAAAAGGGGTGTCGCAGTTGCAAAGTATTCATCATAAATCTATTTCAAGTTTATTATTTCCTGTTATTTTTATAAGTTAACGCAGAGACATGTATACACTAGATCTCTATTTAACGACAAGCAACTATATAAATATCTGAATCTGATGTGACTTACCGTTCATCTCTTTCTTTTTTCTCATTTTATTTTTATTTTTGCAGGAATATACACATTGTAAGATATACTGTTCCTCGATTTGGGGGGGGGGGGGGGGGGGGGGGGGATTTCCGGGTATAACAGAGCTACTTGTATATTACCTGAATGTGGTTAGGTGACGTCCCATGAGGTCTTACGTATACATGTTCATATTTATAATGGTTTCTGATATAACAATTAGGTTTTATAACATTCACACTTCTGCATGTTCTGTATACCAAATTCGTATCTTTTTTTCAGACCGAATGAGGATGTGAATATTTTCCAGGATCAAATTCATTTCGGGATTTTTTTTATTTCTTTGTATTAAATCTCAGAAATTTACAGAATATACTGCTTGTCCGCTTTAGGAGTATTTTTGTCAGTTTAAACAGACGTATATATGTCTCTGGTTTAGAGTGGGTTTATGAATGAATGATAAGTCTTACAAAGGTACAAGATATCAAGCACATTGAAAATTGATTTCGACGTTCTGTCTCCATTTAAAAAAGGATTGTTGACGTTAGATTGATTCTGTTAATTTTTTTAAACATCGTTGGTCAAATAGCTTAAGAATTATATAAATACGTTGTGTGACATTTATAATATTTTAATAAGGGCATTCCTGATTAGGTAAATGAAGATCGCTTTGGACGACAAAACTATATTTTTGTAACTGATAATTTTCTCTGCACATTTAAATATTCAAGGTTACCGATGATAATTTAAAATAGTACTGTTTTGATTTATACGCTCGTTTTCGTGGGCCATTTATAATATGTATATAATTATTTTATTAAAAGTGATTCAGAATTTCGATGTTACAACAAAATACTCACCTATTTATTTAAAAACTGAGCAAATGCAAAATGTTAAAAAATATATATATATAACGGCGATTAAGGTATTTTGCCACCATATTCCTCCCTTAATAATTAAAAAAAATCTGTCTCATACCTGCAACGGTGAACCCTTGAGGACAAACACCACTCTAGTGAAGATCAAAGGATTAAAATTACATAATGCTAATCTTTTAATTACCGTGATTTTAACCACGCCTTTACCAGGTGGTGTCAGCATAATACACATGCATTGTATTTACACAGTACTAGACTGAAGCAAGGATTTGTATAGTAAGACAAATCCTCGACTGAAGTAATAGGGGAGAATACAAACGTGAATTTCAAAATATCCGTCGAAAAAAAAAACATAAAAAAATTCTATTGTATGATTTGCTTTTATTACTATAATCATATCAGAAATCCTTAAAATATAAATCGTAAATTTTAATTTAAAAAAATGCACGGCTGATCACTTTTCTTTCTGAATTGTTAGTTGGTTAATAGCTACACCAAACGTCGTTGATGCGCTTTAAATCGCGTTATTAGATGATTAACGAACAAGACTTTAAATGAGATTAATCCACTCCCGGCATGCAAAAAGACTTAAACTACGTCACATAAGTCAGGAAGTTTGAATAAATAGAATTAATAATTCCCAATTTTCTTCTTTATTAGTTTTCATATCCAGATAAAACTTGGTGAATATGTTTTTAATGGTATTATGAACATAATAAGATAAGTAAAAAATCGCGAATTTTCCCTTTAAGAGGAAACTTTTAACATTGTATAATTTGACTGTTTACTTTTTATATGCAAGGTGTGTTTTGTTCAGTTACTTGATAACAAAGTAGTTTGAAAATTGGTGTACCTGTTTTCATGATTGTTGTTAAAAACATGTTATTTATAGCTGACTATGCTCTATGGATTTTACTCATTGCTGAAGGCCGTACAGTGACCTATAGTTGTTAAATTCTGTGTCATTTGGTCTCTTGTGGAGAGTTGTCTCATTGAAAATCATACCACATCTTCTTATCTTTATACATAATCTTACCTTATTTGTTCACATGTTGTTTGTTTTCTTTCAGGCAAAAGATACACTCTACAGATACAATAAAGCTTAACTTGGTATAACACTGTACATATAAATGTATTTAATTTTCCTGTAATACTATCATCATTCACATACTAACAGGTAGGTGAGCTTGACTCCAATCCTTGACTAGGATTGTCAGTTTTCCTATTGCAGGTCATGGTTCTCTCCACCTCCATCCACCAATAATAACTAAACGTTAAGAAATAGCACAATAGTGCTGAAAGTGGCTTTAAACACCAATCAATCATATACTAACATTGTCTGACTGATCTATTGATTCCTCTTTTATTGTGTCAATAACTTCAATATGCATAGCACTTAAACCATGTTTCTTTATGGCTGTGTACTAAGCATCTAAACAAGTGGTTTGCCATAATTGTTTTCGTTGTTGTAGTATAAACCAGTTGGTTGGTTTTCACTTTTGAATTGTTTCGTAATTTGTCATTACAGGGTCTTTTATAGCTTACTTTATATTTTGAGTTTTGCAAACAGTTGAAAGCTGTATGGCCACCAGCACCTGTTCACATCTTTGTCCATTGGTCTTTAATATGAACACTGTCTAATTGGCATTCATGCCAGATCTCCTTGTTTTAATATAATTTTCTTTTTCTGGTAGCTATGCAGGCTACAGTGCAGATACAATTATAACTTTACTGTCCTGACCTTGACGCAATGAAAACTTTGTTGCTATGACAGGTAAACCAGGGCAACTAAAACTTGTTGGTTACCAAGAATTATTTCACTCTATACAGTTCTATGTAGCTCAGCAATCTAGACCAATTGATTTAGGAGCCTTCATCAGTAGGTTTTATATAAGAAATAAATCACTAGAACACCTTATTAGTTATTCACCAACATTAGCTGGTTTATTGTATCACTTAAACAGTGTATATAAATCTTATATAACAATCAATGTACATAATAAACAATTGATATTTACATATTTCTTAAGTACAAAAATCTTCAATTAACTATACAGTATGACAAAAAATGTTAAATTAACTATACAGTAATGACAAAAAAATGTTAACTGAACTATAGTTATGACAAAATGTTCTATTTATTAACATGAAATGCATACTTTTCTATCTACCAAATGAATTATGTGTTTATCAATTCATATTCTCTGAAAAAAAATAATAAGACATTTTTTTCAAAGTTGATTGATTTCATTTTGGACTTGAACTCAATTTTGAACATTTCGATTGTCTCTGTTTTCTATATCTATTATGGGACCTACTTATAGTGAACATCAGGCTTTTGTCTATATATAGCCATTTCAACCTTATGCCACATTAAGCAATCATCAATCAAATCAAACATTAATATCTATGATATAATCTACATCGGAACTAAGTGAACAAGTTATATTAAGTAACTGTTAGATTTACCAATTTTATCACTTAAATAAAGAGTTTTTCAAGTATTTCACATGACACACTTTAACTTTATCTTCATAACTTTAAGTATTCCACTTTTAGGCAAGAAATGTACAAGTATACATATTTTTCCTTTCCCCAAAGCAATAAACAGGCTATAAAGTATGATAATGTTAATGTGAAAAAAGGAATGAAAGTAATAATGGCCAGGAATGAATCAAATGAGAATGTTTTTCCAACTTCTTACAAATCTAGTAACTGAAAGTTAAGTAGATCATTCATCTAATTATGTTGATTTATATGATTCCTAACTGGTAGTTTATGTTCTAAATCATGGTTTACTTTATTCGTTCGACAGGTGCTAGTCAATTATAATGACAAAATTTGTTGTCATTCTCTGGATTAGAAACTGTGACAATATGCTAAAGGGTGATCAGGCCTGATGTCACACAGGTCAAACAATTTTTCGCTTATCATTTAACAAAAAAAATCATGCCTGCAACTTGTCTAAAATCATTTGTGAAACAGATTCTTGCATGGCCAATTCATTTTTCAAACTTTGATCATTACGCTTTCATACATTAAAAAATCTAGCTGTGAAACTTTATATCTTATTTGACGAAATTATAAAATCTTTATATAACAAATGAAGTACTGTGTATAATTTCAATTTATTCATCATGTAGCACATTTCCCTTGAAGTGATTCATGCATGCTGTGAAAAATGTGCTAAATCACTTACTTTCTAGTCCTTACAACAATCAAAATCTGCATTAAATCATAACACTTAAAGTAGATATTGACAAAATATCATCTGAGAAGAGTTATTGTGATACATAATTGAAAGTAAAGATTTAATCTCAGATGCTTTACCTGTTGTTCACTATGTATTTATTAGTGAATTGTGAATATTAAGTTTTAAAATGGTATGAAACAACACCTTAGAGCGTAAATTTTAGCCAAAAACAACAAACCAACCCAAAAAACATAAGATTATGTTAAACGTGAGCCAGGTGTAATACTAAAGCTCATATCATCAGAAGTCATCTATTTTTAGTAGCCAGGAGATTTTGTGAGGAATTTTGCATTCCAGAAAACTAACGTCTTACTAGGGATAAGAGCCTCAGCTTCGTAAAGCAGATTTACCAATCTTTTGAAAAAGTGTTTGCTTTTAGGCAGCATACCATGTAGAGTAACATATATCCTCTACATCATGCCAAATAATCAAAATTTAAATTTTGCACTTAAATACAATCTGTGACAGAATAAAAATCTCCTCATTTATAAGACAATGCATCTCCGTGTTTATTGGAAGACATTGCAAATATAAACTGCAAATTTGAAAACAGGCAAATCCTCAAAATAACAAATCTGCTTTACACGTAAATATTCAAAGAAATAAATAAATATATATATATTAAGAACGAATGCAATTTATATATATAATCATCTCAAATTACACAAAATGTAACATACAAACATTTGTAAATTGTTGAGTTAGGAAATAGGAAATATCAGTATGTAATGTCTACTAAAAATATCAAGTTCCTGTTTTGTATATAACACAATTAACAAGAACACCCCCCCCCCCCCCCCCCCCCCCCATTTTCCTATAACCTGTCCAAACAAAAACAAAAAGAATTTTTGTTAATTATTTCATACATGTTTATGTAAGCTATGTTAACATTTCTGTCTGTCACCACTGTGATTTGTCTTCTGCTTTACTAGACTTCAAAACACTAATTTCGAGTTACTATAATAAAGTTTTGTAACTTAAACTGTAAGTACATACAGATTTAAATTTCACAATTTTCATTAAGCAGTATTGGTCCCTCTGAAATGAAGAGAATTGACAAAAAAAGAAGAATAAATTACAATAATTTAATAAACAAAAATTTTAACTACTGCATACTTTACAAATCCAGTTTATATCATATAATCTTCCTTTAATATTACATCGTTTTACAAAAAAGTTGAATTGGCAATTTTAATAATTTATATGTACAAATATATCATAAGCTTAACAAAAAAAAATATCAACAGCATCTTGTGAAGGCTAAGGCCTAAGTAACATGCAGCCTACTCATAATATATCACAGAACTTGTTTTTTTTAGTGACTATTACAATTTTTTTATCACCGAGGTAGATTTTAGCCACTGCCTGTCAAAACAGGACTCAATTTGCATTCAATTTTATTTAAATCTTAGCATGCACAATGCTATATATTATTTTCCTACTACACTGTACCATCATAATTCACAATAAATACCAGTAACATTCTTAATATCAACATTAAAGATCCCTGTCTGTTTATTATTACATTTAAGTACATCATTTTTTTTTTTATTTTCTATCGCCCTTCTCCATGGTTAGAGATAAGGGTGGAGTTTTGTTTTTAAACTATGACCCTGCAGTATATAATTTAAGACATTTGTTATATATGTTGACGCCTAGTGCACTGTTGTGTATGAGGACAATAAAGCATTAAATTAGCGATTATAAAAAAATCAATTGACACACATTATCTCAAAATTTGTGTTATCTCAAAAGTAAAATTCCTGTCCCGATTGATAAATTTGCATAATATTTAGTAGTGAAATATCAAATTATCTCGGTCTGTCAGATCACATTTGAGATAACAAAGAGTGGACTGTATTTAACAAATTATATATGTTGCAGAAGTTATCAAACTGTATTACATCAATGTTTTTTTTAATATATTACCTTACCAAATTTTGACCTTTTTTTTGATAAATATTTTTAAAATGCTAGTATGATTTGACTGAAAGGCTTTTAAAAATGATAATAATCAGCAAAACTGATTAGATGGATCTCTTTGGTATGCAAGTATACATTCCAACTTCAATGTGTTGAAGACTGGAAAAAATTAGGGTCTATTATCAGTATTTCTAACTCTGCTGAGTTCATCTTGGTTGATTTGAAATCTCAGTTTAGGAAGAAAAAAAACAAAACAAAAATTAAGCCTTGTGTGTTGAAGTTTGAAGTAAGAAATTGAAAAGAAAAAGATAAGGAAATAAAAAGCTTTTTCGGCAGGTGACCTAAAAATTATCTTGATTGCTACAAAAATGGTGACACATTACAACTAAACTTTAGAAGATTTAGAAGGTATTGTTTGTGGGAATATCAATAATAGAATCCACAATGCTGCATTTCTATCATAATTTAAAAATTTGATGCAAATAGCAAATAGCAGTCAAATGCAGCACTATAATTTGCTGAAACTAGTAAATGTTAAATTCTTAATGAAAATGGATGGTATATAATTATGTCCAAAGTAAAGAGATCAGTTCAATGAGATTCAGTATGTTTATGTTACAAGTGGGAGAATTTATTTATTATTTCTGTGAATGAAAGCTTCATGAATTGCATTCATACAAAAATCATTCATCAAAAATAACTACAGGATTTATAAAGATTGTAAAATAATATTATTACTATCTTTTAAAAGAGTAACTATGTTACTAGTCAATGATATTTAAGTATGTGTAAGATTATTCAAGCGTTTTATTCTTTCAGAGAATATATTTGGAGCAGATAAATAACTATAGTAGTCAGTCAACATTAAAAGTATTTTCTATCAGCAAGATATAAATGTTGCTGACTTTTTACAACCTTAATCAAAGAACAACCTCATCTTATATACAACCCCCTCCCCAGTATCTTTGTTTTCAATGCAAAGTACTTGTTTGTTATAAGCAGAAACAAGTATTAGGGTTAAGTTATGGTAAAAATATAAATTAATGTTTTTTTTCTTCATATCTTGTTCTTAAACAGGACAAAAATGAACAACATGAAGCATTGTATTTACTAATCTTTCATGATTGATATCAATGGAATCGCTACACTATGTGTGTGTACTGGGAATCCACAAAAGCATATTTTCAAAACAGTTAAAGAAATATAAGGATTAAACGCATTTTTTTTTAAAATTATTGGTGTGTAAACTAGAACAATTCACTCACAAATGTTTGTGAGTGAATTGGGTCTAGTTTACACATAATGGACATACATTTGTTTTATGAGTGAATTGGTTTAGTTTAAACATGTTATACATGAACAAACTCCAGAAAAATTGTGTTTGATCCTGAATAATGTGAACTGTGATTGTTCTCTTTTTGTTGCTTAAAAATTTTATTCTGGGGACTTAAAAGGATTCTTTATGGCCTATCTTGTTCAAACATTCTCCTCTAAACAAGTACACTATTATATATATATATATATATATATATATATATATGCATTTACACATGACATATCTTTACAACATAATGATATTTCTTTCACATTCTCAATTCACAATAACATATAAATCTGACAATAAACTTGTATATGTTGTTAACAAAATTGTAATAAATTTTATCCTTTCAATTTTTGGAAAAAAATAAGGAAATATGTTTTAAATTTCATCAATTTCAAAGTTGAGAACACTCAAATATGATCCTGTTTTTCATACAAAACTCCAAACTCAATCAATATTTCTTTCAAACATTCACTTCATACAAAATTTTAGCATGTGCAAATACTTTGTCATTAGCAAAACTTATGGGAATGCTTAGTAATAATTAAATTAAGAGCTATCCGAGTATCTCATTAAAATGGATGCAACCTTCATTCTTTCTATGAGCAAATGCTCATGCAACCATAAATGACCCAGACTTATGTCCAAAAATAGAATTTCCCTTCTTACCCCAATTTTCATTTAAAAAAATTAATCTGAATATATATCGATGTTCATACACAGATAATAATGACAAATAAGCACAGCACATTTCATAAGGTCTAAAAATATCACAGTTAACAACTTAATAATTTAATTTATATAAATATCTATGACAATGCCATTGCAAGAAAATTAAAACCTATTTTTCCTCCTTAAGCAAAAACACTTTTCAAATTAAGCTGGAAACTGCACCATGTAACTTCGTTTAATTAAATTTTTGTTTCTTTCTTCAAGATGTAAAGTTTAATTTATTTTTTCACTCTATGTCTAACTTTGTCAGTGTTATAAAAATAAGAAGAAAAAAAAAAACACATCTACTGGTCAAATTCTAAAGGAAAGTAAAAGTAACATCATCCTTTACATTATCTGTCAATTGTGTTATTGATAATATGAAATTTGCTGAAGGAGTAATTTCTACTTCCACTTAAAAATAATCAGATTAACCTGTATATCTTACAGTTTGACCCCAAAAGATGAAAGTTTTGAATACCGGAGCTCTGAATATTAAAATGTGTATTGGAGACCCTATAATCTTCCAAAACGAAAAGAAATTCTGTCATGGCATGAGACAGTTTATCCTAAAGTAAACATAACAAATTCTGTTGATTTTGCATAAAATACAAAAATTAAATAGACAACCAGAGGGCTTTTCATCCTAACATCAACAGATCCATTCTTAAAAAATTAATTTTGGTTTGGCAGATGAGTGAAAGATAATATCCTGCTTATGATAATACTTTTTTTAGTTTTTCATTATTACCTACATCTAGAGATTGTAATTTATAAATAAGAGAGAGATTTCAGTTACATGGCATAAGTTAGTTTAATCGGCTCAAAATATGTAAAGGATTTTATATACCTTTTAATAAATTTACAGATATTCATATATAAATAAATTTGGTGTATTTACTGTCTTCTGATTGGTTAAAAGTATTACCTTTATTTTCAATGTTGTCAATTTTTATGGCGACACGCCCACTTTGACGGTTGTGTATTCATACGCCAACATGTGTGTACGTTGTTATTGTTAATATAAATAATATAGAAAGCTCTTTGAGCCTTATTTTTGATAGAAATTTATTTATAATGAATGACAATAATTTATTTTGAATTTATTGAACCATAAAATTAATTTTTGACTCTTCACATTTTACATAATCCGCTTCGCGGATTATTCAATGTGAAGAGTCAATAAAATGCTTCGCTGGGGCGCAGCTTGATACGACCGCAGAGGTCGAACCCTGAACAGTTGGGGCAAGTATGGACACAACATTCAAGCTTGATACAGCTCTGAATTTGGATTGTTATTAAATATTTGACACAGCATAGGTTTCTGACACAGAAAGAATGTGGTCTAAGAACTTGAATTTTTTTAATTTACCTATTGTGGTCCAATGTCCAAAATCAAAATACATGGTTAGATTCAGCATATCAAAGAACCCCATATATTCAATTTTTGTTAAAATCAAACAAAGTTTAATTTTGGACCCCAACTTGGACAAACTTGAAAACTGGGCCCATAATCAAAAATCTAAACACATGTTTAGATTCAGCATATCAAAGAACCCCAAGAATTCAATTTTTGCTAAAATCAAACTAAGTTTAATTTTGGACCCTTTGGACCTTAATGTAGACCAATTTAAAAAACGGGACTTAAAATTAAAAATCTAAATACACCGTTAGATTTGGAATATCAAAGAACCCCAATAATTCAATTTTTGATGAAATCAAACAAAGTTTAATTTTGGACCCTTTTGACCTCAATATGAACCAATTTGATAGCGGGCCCACAAATAAAAAATCTAAATTCATGGTTAGATTCAGCATATCAAAGAACCCCATATATTCAATTTTTGTTGAAATCAAAAAAAGTTTAATTTTGGACCCCAACTTGGACCAACTTGAAAACTGGGCCCATAATCAAAAATCTAAACACATGTTTAGATTCAGCATATCAAAGAACCCCAAGAATTCAATTTTTGTTAAAATCAAACTAAGTTTAATTTTGGACCCTTTGGACCTCAATGAAGACCAATTTAAAAAACGGGACCCAAAATTAAAAATCTAAAAACACGGTTAGATTTGGCATATCAAAGAACCCCAATAATTCAATTTTCGATGAAATCAAACAAAGTTTAATTTTGGACCCTTTTGACCTCAATATAAACCAATTTGATAGCGGGGCCTACAAATAAAAAATCTAAATACATGGTTAGATTCAGCATATCAAAGAACCTCATATATTCAATTTTTGTTGAAATCAAACAAAGTTTAATTTTGGACCCCAATTTGGACCAACTTGAAAACTGGGCCCATAATCAAAAATCTAAATACATGTTTAGATTCAGCATATCAAAGAACCCCATATATTCAATTTTTGTTGAAATCAAACAAAGTTTAAATACTGGACCCTATCTTGGACCAACTTGAAAACTGGGCCCATAATCAAAAATCTAAACACATGTTTAGATTCAGCAAATCAAAGAACCCCAAGAATTCAATTTTTGTCAAAATCAAACTAAGTTTAATTTTGGACCCTTTGGACCTCAATGTAGACCAATTTAAAAAACAGGACCCAAAATTAAAAACCTAAATACACGGTTAGATTTGGAATATCAAAGAACCCCAATAATTCAATTTTAGATGAAATCAAACAAAGTTTAATTTTGGACCCTTTTGACCTCAATATGAACCAATTAGATAACGGGGTCCACAAATAAAAAATCTAAATACATGGTTAGATTCAGCATATCAAAGAACCCCATATATTCAATTTTTGTTGAAATCAAACAAAGTTTAATTTTGGACCCCAATTTGGACCAACTTGAAAACTGGGCCAAAAATCAAAAATCTAAATACATGTTTAGATTCAGCATATCAAAGAACCTCATATATTCAATTTTTGCTAAAATCAAACAAAGTTTAATTTTGGACCCTTTGGACATTAATGTAGACCAATTTGAAAACTGGACCCAAAATTAAAAATCTAAATACACTGTTAGATTCGGCATAACAAATAAATAAATGTGATCAAAGATTTTACAAATCTAATGCGCCATACTGTGCAATTAAAGATTACTTCTTGAAATTTTTCAATATTTGAAATTTGAAAAAAAAATAATATTTGAAGAATAATTCTTTTTAATTTCTGAAATCTGAAATGAGAAAAAATTGGCCCCCCACAATTTCTTTTTATCCCCCCCCTTTATCCCCAAAAAAAATTCTTTCCCTCAAGATATGGTCATAATCTCAATTCAAATTTCCAATGGAGTTGGCAACCATAATTACCCATTTAAATTTACCATAGTGCTAACTTAATCTATTTTATAATAGAATTAATAAAAATATAGTGTCAAATCTTTCATATGGATTTTTTTGTAAAAAAAAAAGATGAAAACATTTGCAGATATTTTTACTGGTCTTCCTTTATAAATATGCATTTCTTTAAACATAATTTAAAAGCAGTGTAAGGGAAGTAACCAAAACGTTGTATTTGGATTACCTCCCTTACACTGTTTTAGATTATCTTTATTGTTCATTAACCATTACTTTATACATAATTTAAAAGCAGTGTAAGGGAGATAATTTCAATGATGTATTTGATTTATCTCCCTTACACTGCTTTAAATTATGTTTTGTACTAAAGTATTTGTCCATTAACCAGGACAACCTTGTTTTTCCCCCTTTTTTGCCCCTAATTCCTAAACGGTTTGAGCCATAACCCCCCAAAGCAAATCCTAACCATCCCTTTGTGGTATGGAAACTTGTAGTATAATTTCAGAGAGATCCATACACCGTTCCACAGTTATTGTCTGGAAACTAGAAAATGCTCATTTTTGGCCCCTTTTTGGCCCCTAATTCCTTAACTGTTGGTACCATAACCCCCAAAATCAATCCCAACCTTCCTTTTGTGGTATTTAACCTTATGGTCAAATTTCAAAAAGATCCATTCACTTAAACTAAAGTTAGAGTGCGAAAACCAATATGTATTCGGACGACGACGCTGGACGACGACGACGACGCCGGACGACGACGACGACGACGACGACGACGACGCCAACGTCATACCAATATACGACCACAAAATTTTTTTGCGGTCGTATAAAAATTAATTTTATGGTTCAATAAATTCAAAATAAATAACAGTCATTCATTAAATATTTGAGAAATTATTTCTAGAATTTTTAAGTTGATATGACATTTATAATAGAATGTGTATTATACACATGTACAATGCAAACACATAAATACATTTTCTGTACATTTTACACATTGTTCAAGACAAATCTAAATATTAGATCAATATTGAAAACTATCACAATATGATGTCATGTCATTGAGCATGTTTTCATACAGAAATTTTCCTATACAGTCTCCATTCAACCCTCCCAAGATATGTGCAATAAATAAATAAATAGTACAAATTCATTTGCTATGACAATGATGGAGAGTTAGACACTTGATGCTGTTGAATGTTGTCGTGTTGCTGGGAATCGTTGGTACTAGTAATGTAAAAAGTCTGTGTCGAATGCTGCTGACCCGGTACACGTAGACCTGTCAGTGGGAATGTCAAGGACACTGGCTGCATGGACAGTTCCCCAGGAGCACCAGACTTGGCAATATTCAATGGCTTAAGAGCAAGCTGTGTGGTGAAGATCTGTCCACCACAGACCTGCTGACTGTTTGATGAGGCTATAACAGCATTAGTGAGAATGCCATGCTGAGGATGGATTGACTTGGGTTTATGATGCACCACACCTTGTGGTCTAGGGTTGGATTTGTCTGAAATTAGAAGAAAATATAATTTTAAAAGCAAACAAAGTTAGACTTAAACAATAAGCCTTCCTAATGTCAATTGATTCTTTACTTGATTGACACTTCAGTTTACACAGATTGGTAGATTTCTTGATTCTTAACCCAAGTATGTTGACAACTAGAGCTAAAACATAATAAGCAGAAAGTACCTGTCCAGTTTGTCAAGTAACAGCAGTTGGTTACTAATTTAGTGAGAAAAAAAAATTCATACAAAGTGAACATTCTGTAAAAGGGATTTTTAAAATCATTATCTTGTACCAAAGATAATCATGATAATTGAAGAGGTCATTTTTTGAGATATATGCAACATGCAATTCATGTTGTTCAGTCTTTAGTTTTCTATGTAGTGTTTTGTTTACTTGTCATCTTTTGTTTTTGCCATGGAATTGTCAGTTTCTTTGACTTGTCAGTTTTGAATGTCTTGTCTCTTAGAAATTTTAAATTCATTACAAAATCTTGATATTTTAGGCCATTTCAAAGCACTCTTCATAAGGTAAAAATATTTGGACCTGCCTCATTCTAAAATCCTTGTGTGAGGTTATCATGTGAAACAATAGGTCTTTCAATGTTGCCACTTTGATATCAAAAGCTAGTTGTTCTGTCATGTTTATTGTGTACTACTACTGATAAATATTAGATAAAATGTGAGTATTTTCTGGTTCTGTAGCATCTTACAATATCAGTATGCAATCAAGTTTTATTAATCCCAATACAATTGAACAATTTCAGACCACATCCAATTTATTTCTATTACTATATTGTTCTTTCTATCAGTGAAAAAGAAGAATAAGTGAGCAAAAATTTCTGTTTTACCTTCAAAATATGATACTTCTGATTCAGAATGTAATTAAAAATAAATTGCTTCGCCGAGCCCAGCTGGATACGACTGCAGAGGTCCAACCCTGAACAGTAGGGGCAATATTCGCGCTTGATACAGGTCTGAATTTGGATTGTAATTAGATATTTGACACATAAAAGGTTTCTGACACAGAATAACTGTAGTCAAAGAACTTAGAATTGGTTATATGATTTGAATTTATATTAAATTTTTTGCTTTTGTGCAATACACTTTGCTGTTGCAAATTGACCCCCCTCCCCTCACAAAAAAAAAATAAAAATTTACACCGCCTTTTTTTTTTGCTTTTGTGCAATACACTATGCTGTTGCGTAATGACCCCCCCAAATAATATTTGAAGAATTTTTCTTTCAAATTTCTGAAATCTGAAATGAGAAAAAATTGACACCCCACAAGTCCCCCCCCCCCCCCCTTTTTCCCCCAAAAAAATTCTTTCCCTCAAGATATGGTCATAATCTCAATTCAAATTTCCAATGGAGTTTGCAACCATAATTACCCATTTAAATACATCATAAAAGTCTTAAAATAGAAAATGACATACATAATCATGGCTAAAATCATGGCCCCTTATTCCTAAACTGTTAAAACCATAACCTCCAAAATCAATCCCAACCTTCCTTTTACAGTTATAAACCTTGTGTTTAAATTTCATAGATTTCTATTTAATTATACTAAAGTTATTGTCCTGAAACCAACTGTCTTTCGGACGACGCTGACGCTTGATACCAATATATGACTGCAAAATTTTTTGCGGTCGTATAAAAACTTAACATTGAAAATTGAACCACAAAAGTGAGGTCAAGGTCAAATGATACCTGCAAGGCAGACATGTACACCTTATAATCAATTCATGGACCATCAAAAACTAAATTGACCAAAAACTTTTAACCTGAAGCGGGACAGACAAACAGAAGCACAAACCGAAAAACATAATGCACCTCTACTATTATAGGTGGGGCATAAAAACACAAAAACTTAAAATTGACCAATGAACCATGAAAATGAGGTCAAGGTCAGGTGATACCTGTTAGATAGACATGTACACCTTACAATCATTCCATACAACAAATATAATTGACCCACTGCTTATAGCACTTGAAAAACAGAAAAAACACAAAAAAGTAACATTGACCATTGAACCATGAAAATGAGGTCAAGGTCAGATGAAACCTGCCAGACTGATATGTACCCATTACAATCATTCCATACACCAAATATAATTGACCTATTGCTTATAGTATTTGAGAAACAGACTGAATCATGTAACTTTAATCCATGAAATGAGGTCGAGGTCAGGTAGTTATCCTATTACTCATAACAAGTGAGAAATTCACATGACAAAAAAACTCAAAATTTTTTTTTCAAGTAGTCGCTGAACCATGAAAATGAGGTCAAGGACAATGGACATATGATTGAGGGAAACTTCGTAACATAAGGTATCTGCATACAAGATGTGAAGCATCCAGGTCTTCTACCTTCTAAAATATAAATCTTTATACAAATAGTTTACGCCATCGCCGCAGGATAGTAATACCTGTCTCGCATACTGCGACTTTCATCACAGGCGACACAACCACAGACTGCCTGAACTACTCACTTGAGAAAAATTGGGGTTGTTTTTTTCTACAGCTTTTTGATGGCATTCAGGTTAAATTAAGGGAACTAAATGATATTATTCATTCACATGCTTTCCACTTCATGAAAGACCAATGAAATGATTTGTAGAACTTAATTTGAATGCTTCAGTATAAGTTTTAACAGTTACTATATATATATCCATTTCTGTTTAAGATAATATTCATTACATTGAAATTTCAGAAAACATCATCTGTAAAGTGCAATAACTCTTTTATGGAGTCAATCAATGCTGCAATACCAGCATCTTTTTTAAAATCTTGTTTTGCTGATCATTTTTGTTATTTAATACAGTTTCTGTCCGTCTTTTTAACAAGCAAAAACAAATTAACATATCAGGACAAAACCTCCCATAAGGAGCCAGTAAATGATTTGAGTCATATTGGCATTTTTTAAAAAATCTTGTATTGCTGATCATTTGTGCTGTTGACAGATTTTTGTCCATCTAATATTGTTTTCGAGATCAGCAAAAACAGAAAAAATTGTCAAAAATCTTCATTTAAGCATAATAACTACTGTAAATTCAGAAATTATTGCGATGTTTTTATAATTGCGAAAAATGCGACAGGGTTATAATCGCAATAATTTGAACTCGCATTTTGAAATTTTGTATATGAATTAAACAGGATTTTTCTCAATATCGCAAAAATTTAAATCGCATTTTATTCTAAAATGACAAAATCGCAATAATAAATGCACGCAATAATTTCTGAATTTACAGTATTATATCATGTATATTGATCAAATGAATACTTTCAGTTGTTTTGCTATTATTTTAGATCTTGTACTGCTGATCTAATCCTTATCTAAATAAATCTAGGTTAGGATGAGGTTTAAACATGTTAAAAGAAAACATTTCTTGTCAACCTTTTACATCAGAGGATCTGATGAACTAGGTAAGAATATGGCCTGACCTCAAAATTATTCTTTTTAAACTAGTAAAATACATTTTTTTACTTCTCTGATGTAAGGCAAATGGAAATTTCACATTAGCATAATACATTTTTATGGGAAAAGGTCAAAGGAGACATGTTTGCATACCTGTGGATGATAAAACACCATTTGGGACAGATGTTAATGCTACATGACTGCTAACAGCTCCCTGAAATTAAAAATGTTCTCTTGTTAGGTTTAATCTATCAGGTTTGAAAAAGGAAAAGACAAGGTTTGAATACACTGTATATATATCAACAACAATGTATTTCAATACTAGTCATTGCTAGTATTATATCGTTTAAAAATACAATTTCTGATATTGCAAGGAATACAAATGTATTTATTCCAAAAATTTTTTTCTTATAATCTTTATGATCTTTGTTTAAATACTCAGAAAATAAAATTTTGCATTACAAATGCTTATTGCGCTACAGGGTTGGCAAAGTATTACCCAGGCAATACTCCCAGAAACATATATATATACAAGTCTAAATTGAAAACAACGTTCAAACCTATGATTGCGTTATATATTTCATTTTTACATAGTTAGAAAATGCTGACAAAGCAATTAATGTTTGCTACTTATTAAATTGTATACTTACTGGTTTAAGTGTATGTGAAGCTAAAATAGGTGTGGTCTGAGGTTGTGAGACATTGCTTGCTATTGAAACTACTGAACTGTTCGACATGGGCGCAAAGGTAACAGGGGCCAGAACGGTTGTCCCAGGCTGAACACCACCACCATCCACAAAGAACTGAGTCACTGGTATTAAATTACTCTTTTGCAAATTTTTCAACTGCTCAAGGTTCATAATCTTGTTTTTATTGACAATGTTGTGTTGTTGCAACATTTTATCGTCAATAGTCTGTGGGGCGGCAGTGAGATTAAGATATTGACCATTCACTATTGATCCATCTAGTCCTGTGAGGACAAGTCCAATATCCTTAAACAACTGATTGTTCTTTGGTTGTTTGGCATTGTTCAAATGACTTAGAGTTGTACTTGAAAGATTCACATTGGGTATTGCAATTAACGGGGTGTTGGTCTGACTATTGATTGTGATATTTCCCATAAAAGTGGGAGCACTAACTGTGTGCATCGTTGAATTTGAGGATACAGTTTGAACACTGTTTGGTAGTGTTGCTGAAGAAGTTAATATTCCGCTGCTGCTGCGTTTACGTTTGGCACTATTTCCAATGGCATTAATTATAGCACTATTTGTTGCATGTCCGGGGCTTTTTGAACCAGAGTTATCCTTCTGTTTATTATGTTTGCTACCACTCGATGACCGTGACTTGTGTTTAGTACTAGAATTGTCCATAGTATTTAATACTGTGTTAAAATGCTGCACTTGTGGGAACCCAGAAGCATCTACCGGTAATGTTGTTTGAAAATCATAGGGATCCTTGGCATTCATTGAAACCTGAGTATCCTTAGGTAGATTTGATTCAACACATCTTTTCCTGTAACATAAATTGTTAAACTGTATGACAATATATAGGTTTTTTGTTAGCTATCCCAATTGTATTATCTAATGATGGTCATAGGTAGGTGTAATCAGCAAAATTTCATAAATTCCTTTCATATTTTGACATGTATTAGTCTAGTCTGGAGGACGAATAATTTAAAAATCATTTTTGAAAAATATTATCTCATTCTGTTCTATTATTTGTATAAGCTTGGACAATTGTCTCATGAATTTTGCTCCATAATTTGAAATAAATGTGGATAGCGTCCACATGTGGACACAGATGATGCCCTCGCTTGCATATCATATAGTTATAAAGGGACATAACTGAAGAACGGTAAAGGTGACGCTACCCAAATTTGAACTTGATCTGAGTTTTGTGGTAAGAAGCATTGTGTGCAAGTCTCATAACATTTGGTTGAACCTAACTTAAGTAGAGAACAGAAACAAAAGTTTTATAACATTTGGTTGAGACAAACTAAAGTTACAGAAAGGAAACGAAAAATTCAGCAATTTTTATGTTTATAAAGGGACATAACTCAAGAATGGTAAAAGTGTCCCCACCAAATTTCGTACTTTATCTGTATTATGTAGTAATAAGCATTGTGTATAAGTTTCATAACATTTGGTTGAGGCTAACAAGAGTAGAGAACAGAAACTAAAAATTCAGCAATTTTTCTATTTGTAAACACGCATGACTCTAGAACTGTTGTGTATAAGTTTTATAACATATGGTTGAGACAAACTAAAGTTAGAGAATGGAAACGAAAAATTCAGCAATTTTTAAGTTTATAAAGGGACATAACTCAAGAATGGTAAAAGTGTCGCCACCAAATTTCATACTTAATCTGTATTATGTAGTAATAAGCATTGTGTTTAAGTTTCATAACATTTGGTTGAGGCAAACTAAAGTAAGAAAACGGAAACAAAAAGTTTGTACTTGATCTTAGTTTTGAGGTAATGAATATTGTGTATAGGTTTCATAATGTTTGGTTGGGGCAAACTTAAGTTACAGAATGGAAACTAAAAATTTTGCAATCTTTCGATTTATAAAGGAGCATTTACTCAATAATGGTTAAAGTGACACTACCCAAATTCAACTTGATCTGTGTTTAATCAGTGGAAGTCAAAATTAAAAATTGCATTGCATAAAGCATTGATTTTGTAGTTGATTCAACTATAGTCATGGACAAAGGAAGATAACTCCAATTTTAAAAATTACTTGATATTTAGAAGAAAATAAAAAAATTGCAATTTTTCCATTATAAAGGGGCATAACTCTAGAACGGTTAAAGTGACGCCACCAAAATTCAAACTTGATCTGTGTTTTGTGGTAATAAGCATTGTGTATAAGTTTGATAACATTTGGTTGAGGCAAACTTAAGTTAGAGAAGGGAAACCAATTTTGGGACGTACATACGTACAGACGGAAAACTTAATGCCCCCACCGCTACGGCGGGGGCATAAACAAAATTTTTAGGTTTCATAAATAACCATGCTCTATATAATATAAGGAGAACAAAACAACTTTCTCACATATGTTAAACTAAACTTTGAAAAATATTTCAATCTACCAGTAGATTAGGAATCAGTTTCACAATTTCAACAAGTCTATCCTTTCCGAAATAGAACATTCTTAAATTGAGTAGCTGTTTAAGCCATCTCAATCAGGTCACATCTATAAAGCAATACATTAGAATTGAGGGCACTGAATCAGGTCAAATCTACAAAGCAATACATTTAAATTAAGGACACCAAATGTATATTTTTTTTCTGTTTTGTTACTTACTTGGAAGGAGGAGGATTGAGATGTTTCTCCAGAGCACTAAGGAATGCAACACGAAACATGTCTGTCCTTCTACTGAATGTGTAACACCTTTTTCCTCCATTATTACTATGAGATCTAGCACCAAATGTACACATCTAAAAAAAGAAAGCAGAGATTATAGAACGAAGATGAAGATTGAAGAAGATATCTTTTGGCTTAAAGCATCTAAATGTATACATCTAATTGCTTTATTTTTAGTTTCATCATGGGTCATATCATAGAAAAAGTAAGCTCAAATGTGAAAGCTGAAAAAAAAATTCCTTCTGTGTGGAAAAAACATTTGCACAAAACTCTTTATACCTAAACAATGTTCAGTGTTCTCCCCAGGCCGCTATGACTCTGAGGTCCCACAGCACCTTTAAAATATGTTTGTTGTAGCCTCAGCGCTTACAATGGCACACAGTTCCTTAAAAGATAAACCTGCAGCCTGTTGATTTTCTTATTTGATTATGAATTGTTGACAACTTTTTATTTGATCAACTCCAGTCTATCCTTTACTTGTATTTGCCATATCACAGGGTGTAATTGCATAGATTATCATTGAATAGATAAAATGTTTTTCTTGAACACCATTTCAGTTTTTCAGGGTTTTAACTTCGATTAAGGGAAAAGATCAAAATACAAATAAAAAACACTTTTATGCATGGCTTTCCCCGAGTAATTGCAGAAATAAATATAGAATTTTCTCATTGGTGAATAATATAAATATATTTTAATACGACCAATGGACATGATAAAAACACTTGGTAACTTTGCAATACAGAACTACAAATATTTATGAATGGAAGTTGTTTCACATAAAAAAAAAAAGTAGAGCAAACAAATATTTATGATAAAATCATAATGTGAATCAATTATTAGAGTCAGAATAAGAAATTTTGTTTTAGCAAAAAAAAATCGTCTTTTTCATGTTTAAAAAAAAAATAAATCAGTTGTTTCTATTTTTGGTCCTTGCACAGGAAAACTATGACAATAACCAACTCGATGTCAATAGTTAGGTACAGAAATGCAGAAACATATGTATAATGTCACTGGTAAATAATTTTGTGAGACTTTACTTTGAAGAATTTGTCAGGATTCTACCTGCCAAAGAAAGGATCGTGACAAATAAACACGGAAACAATCTTGAAATGTCAATTGCAGAAATTGGGCAGCTGTTCATTTTAATTCTTTTGTTTTAAAAATTTGTATTCCAAAAGTTACAAACTGCTTCATAACACAATATCTTTAGAAGGAGCAGATGCACCAGACATGGACATATCTAAAGCTGTTTAGCACTGTAAGGCTCAAAAGAACAGGATAATATTCTTTTTAAATTACTAAATTTGGACTCTTAAATTGAATTATAACTCTATACTGTGGATTCATTTATTTTCGTGGGTACCAATTTTCTTGGATTAAGGAAAACTTACATATTCGTGGATATTTAATTTCGTGGTTTTGCCGAAGTTTGCATACAAGCTGATGGACAATTTGTCATTCGTTGAACATTTAATTTCGTGGTTCACCTGTATCAACGAAATCCACAAAAATTGGTATCCAACGAATAATAATGAATCCACAGTAAATGGACTGTGATATCAATATGACCAATATGTTTTAAATGTGTGTAAAATGATTATATGTTATTTTATGATAACTCATAAATAGTGTTCTTGTCTGTCATAAAACTTTTAAATTCATACTGTATTTCTGAAGAATTGTTTCGCCTCACAATAGTTCTAAAATAAATCGGGAATGTGTCCATGGGACACAGATGTTGCACCCGCTTGCATATCATATAAAGTTATAAAGGGACATAACTGAAGAATGGTAAAAGTGACGCTACCCAAATTTGTACTTGATCTGAGTTTTGTGAAAATAAGTATTGTGTATAAGTTTCATAAAATTTGGTTGATGCAAACTTAAGTTAGAGAACGGAAACGAAAAAATTCAGCAATTTTTCCATTTGTAAAGGGGCATAACTCTAGAACAGTAAAAGCGACGCCACCAAAATTCAAACTAGATCTGTATTTTTGTGGTAATAAGCATTGTGTATAAGTTTCATAACATTTGGTTGAGGCTAACTTAAGTTAGAGTACAGAAACACATTTTGGGACTACGTACGTACAGACGGACAAGGGTAAAACTTAATGCCCCCTCCGCTACGGCAGGGACATAAAAAAAAAGGTCACACCCTACATATCTTTGCGCCTTCAAAATTTCAGGGGAGAACACTGTTGTTCATGGTATAGTAATACTCACAGCAGCAGGTCTTGGATGATACGGTAGATATATACTCTCCTGAACATCATCATCCTCTACTCTGTCCGGGAAATCTGGAGGTTTCAAATCATCTCTAGGACTTGGAGTGGAAAATGAATGTAAACTAGACAAACTTGATCTGAAAATGAATCATACATCCTACATAAACCTGAATTAATATCAATAACTCAAATCAATTATTTTTTACAAAATGGTACAGTTGTTATGCTCTTATGAAGACATAAAATGCCAGATTTTACAGCATTTTACAATTAAGGGACACTGAGGCAACAAGTCAGGAAGATAATGTTCTTCATGCTATATCTTCAATTCACAATTGTGATACTCAAGTTTAATGCAAGATGATACTGTTGTAAAGCAATATGATAGGAGAAACCACTCATTTGAAAAGAATGAGTTACAGCAGATTTCATTGAGTGTGTAGGGAAAGGTAGAATCCTTGGTTAGCTTGCTTGTTAGCTGAACCGTGAAGTCATTATTAGGTTAGGTAAACTACCCTCCTTTAAGAGTAGACTTGTCCGACAGATAACCAATTTATCTGTCTGTAAGACTAGACTACTTCGAAAGGAGGGTAATATACCTTACCTAATAATGACTTCACGGTTCAGCTAACAAGCAAGCTAACCAAGGATTCTACCTTTCCCTACACACTCAATGAAATCTGCTGTAAACATCACAATTTGTTCTGCCATCTTGATATACAAAGTTAGAAAACTAATTTGTGACAACTAATTTGTGACTTGATTTTTCTTTTTTACATGAGATTTAGCTGGAGACAACAATAAAATTTTTATGACACTGAATATGATTTTTTTTACAGAAGGTCAAAAGAGAAACATAAATTAACATTTTAACATTATAACCAAGGTAATAAACTATTTGTCATATTTTAGTTAACACAATGACAAATAAAAGCCTGAAAATCTCACAGTACCAAATCTTTGCAAAAACCGGACTATCAAAGGATCATAATACTAAACTTACCTATGAGAATGTAAACTGTTAGGTTTAACTGGCTTGAAAATGGGAATATGTGAGTCCATATGTCCAGAAGTATTCTCCTTTTCTACCTTAATCTGATTGTGTTTAATGGGTAAATCTGGGACTGTAGGGGTACCAGCTTGCAATGCTGATGCTCCAGTCAGACCTAAAGCAGCAGCTTGTTTCATCTCTTCTTTCTGTTTAAGCAACAGTTCTTTAGCAGCTCTATGCTCTTTCAGTAACTCATCAAAAGGTTTCCTTCTTCCAGCAACTTGTCTTCTCTTTGAAATAGCATGTGTCTGAAAACAGAATTTTCAATTAGAAATGAATCCTGTTTTTTTCCTTCAATTAATACAAAATGAAGCAAGTGACCATTACATTTTGCATAAAGTGCAGAAGTGCTTCTTGCTTAAACTGTGAGTGTCACTTGCGTTTATTTCTTAAATTTTTTTAAAAACACAGCATTCAATTCTTTTATCAGCATGATCAGTCTGAAGCCTGGAATCAGATGTCGAGTGTCTTGTGTTGATATGTTTGGGTTTTTTATTACTTATTTTGCATTTGCTTTAAATTTTCAGATCTAATATAATCTGTTTTACTAACAAATTAATATTTTATGAATCTTCTTCAGTTCTCCCTATTAAGGTGTGCTTATATTTGATAATGTTAAACCTTGCAGATTTCTCTGGAATATTCTTCGGTACATCTACCCTATTCTCTTTCATTTATATTAAACATACAACATAACTGAACATTTTTTGCCAAGGAAATAAACCTTTCATAAGAAGCAGTTAATGTTGGTTATGGTATTCAATTTCTTGGAAGGTGAACTGTCCCGTTGAATAAATACAATACTTAAGTGTCGTCTGTGGAGTTTAAATTTCACCTTGAAAAACGATTAATGTACAAAAAAAATTACAGTTAAGCTGTATCTATCAGAGTTTTTAACTTGATTTGGAAAAGCAAGCCAAGTTTTCAGACCTGTCCAATAATATAAATAGTTTAATGTACCTTGCAGGTGAGTGACCTTGTACAGGGTTTACTATCTTCTCCATTCACACCACAGTGTTTATTTGGATCATATTCTCGATCTGAAAAAAAAAAAAAACACATTAAAAAAATATGTTTGTTTTTCAACTCAACTGAACCTTACTTTCAGTTTATATTTCTATCAATATGATTAAAGCTGTTGAATATTTGTATTTGTAAAAATCATTGTTTTGGTGCGACTATATTCTGGGCCTCTGGCATGGCAGTAATATCAAGTTATAATTGTTGAAAAGAATGTATTTAAAGAACTTATTATGTTGTGCCATCACAAATGATCCAATATATAATTAAATTATGAGATAATATTATCCATTTTATAACTTTGTTGTCAATTTCATTATGTGTTATGAATATATGAATGTATTGTGTATTGTTGTCATTGTTTCCCTTTATAGGAGTCCATAACTGGAAATAAAAGAACTTTAAACGTGTACACAAACTTTATGAAAACTGGTACCCAATCCCATTGAGTCTACACGATAGATACAAGATTTTAAATATGACTTTGTACCTTTACATGGTATACATTTATCAGACTTCACAGTTGATCGAGGGTACTTTTTCTTGCTGCTGCCACTTGCACTGCCAATACTGGTACTACTGCTAACACTGCTGTTTAAACTGTGACCACTAAAACTGTTTAAACTTGTACTACTATAACTATTAAGACTTGTATTACTAAAACTATTAAGACTAGTAACACTGCGACTGTTCATGTTGATTGGCTTTCTATCACTTAATAAGTGACTTTTCAAACTTGAATTTTCAACATTCGTTTTAGTCCTATTTACAACATTTGCAGCACTAATACTAGGTAATTTTGTATCACTTAAGCTAGACAATTTCTGTCCCTTCAAAAGGGCAGCCCTCTGAAAATTGTTTTTCAAGCAAGTATCACTAACACTGTAAAGACTAGATGAATACCCCTCATCAGAACTTCTATCTTCTATTTTGACTGGATTTAGATCTAGATCTTTGATCAGTTCTCTGTCATAGTCATGATCCTCATCATCTGCCTCTAAGTTCTGAAGATTCTTTATATCAAGATCAGTTTTACATGGCTTTCCAAAGCTCATATTACTGAAATTGATTGTTGCAGACACTTGTGGTGCCAAATGAGTAGTTGTCATGGTGGTAGTAACACATGTGGTTGTGGCTGTTGTCAATGTGGGTGTTGCTATAGAAACAGAGGGAGTTGTATTTGTCAAAAACAATACATGTGTAGTTGACTTTGGAGGAGATATTGGTCTTGAAGTAAAAGTTGACTTGAAATTTGGAGGCACAGTTTTCGTTTTCGTTGTGACTGTCGTTATTGCAGTTAATAGTGGGGGGTTTAGATTTTCAGACTTGGTGATTTTAGCAGATAACTCTGTTTTGGGAGGAGATGGTGTTAGTGCTTTTCTCATTTTTTGTTCACAAACTGAATTCCCATTAGTTAATGGTGAAACATCTTTAGCCACCTTAGATGGGGTCACTTTTTTAACATCCATTTTGTTCACATTCATTCTTTCTACTTTGACTACTGGCATTGTATGATTGCGTTTGCTCTTTTCTGGTCCTTTGAGTCTTGCATTAAGTTCAGCTCCCAATTTCCTTGCATTACTTATAGATGGAGGTATTTCTTTCATACTGGCTTTGGTTGGAACAGACAATCCTTTTTTCACTGAGCCAGACTTTGCTGGTGAGGCCTTTAGTGAGCAATTTGGAGGTAAAGTCTTTGCTTTTGTCTGTCCAGACATTGCACTTGTTTCACAGTGTCTGTTACCTGAAAAATGAAATATGAAACTTCAAATCAATCATGACTACATGTAAAAAATAAACATCAAACGTAAACAAATGAAATATGCAAACAGAGCTGTTTTTTTAAGTAAGATGGTAAAAGGTATTTCACAGACCTGCATTCCTAAGCAAACTGTTAATAACAGAAAAATGCTAGAGAAAATAAAATGTTCCGTGGGGCTCAGCTTGATATGACAACAGAGGTTGGACACTGAACAGTTGTGGAAAGTATGGTGACTACATTCATGCTTGATACAGCTCTGAATTTGGATTGTGATTAAACATTTGACACAGCATAGGTTTCTGACACAGAATAAATTTGGCCAAAGAACTAAAAAAATTGACGTTATACTTTTACCAATCATGGTTTAATATCCAAAATATAAATACACAGTTAGATTCAGCTTATCCAAATACATCAAGTATTTAATTTATCAATTCAATAATGGTCAATATTAGGTGAGTTTTTAAAGGGGTTCACTACAAAAAATATATATATACAGCATTCTGAAAATTAATTTATACAGAATAACAAAGTTCTTCAAAAATTTACAAAAAAAAAACCAATTTCCAAAATATCATTCACCATTAATACAATGTCTTTACAAAATTTATAAAACTTACCTGTAATAATTTTTCAAGATTTATATATAATTTCTAAATTTAGAATTTGATGTTATATCTATTTTTAACTATGAATCTACTAACTATTTCTATTAATTGTGCCATACAGCTCTGAATGTGGATTGTGATTTAATATTTGACATAGCATAGGTTTCTGACACAGAATGAATGTGGTTATGATGGTCTAAGAAAATAAAAATTTGAAATTGGACATTTACCTACTATGGTTCAATATCCAAAATCTAAATACATGGTTAGATTCAGCATATCATAGAACCACAAGAATTTAATTTTTGATGAAATCAAACAAAGTTTAATCTTGGACCCTTTGGACCTCAATGTGGACCCAGTTGCTTACAGGGCCCAAAATCTAAATACACAGTTAGATGCAGCATATCAAAGAACCCCATATCTTCAATTTTTTTTGAAATCAAACAAAGTTTAATTTTGGACCCTGATTTCGACCATCGTGAAAACTGGGCCCAAAATCAAAATTATAAATACATGGGTAGATTCAGCAGATCAAAGAACCCTTCAAATTTATTTTTTTAAAAAAATCAAACTTAATTTAATTCTGTAGACCCTTTGGATCTTTATGTGGACCAATTTGAAAACCAGGCCTAAAATCAAAAATCTAAATACACGGTTAGATTCAGTATATCAAAGAACCTAAAGAATTATTTTTTTATTGAAATCAAACAAAGTTTAATTTTGGACCCTTTGGACCTTATTGTGGTCCAATTAGAAAACGGACCCCAAAAATTAATAATCGAACTACACAATTAAATTCAACATATCAGAGGACCCTAAATCTATATACACGGTTAGATTTACCATACAAAAAAAAACTCAAGAATTCAAGACTTTGAATTAACCCACATTGAAATTGGTCAAGAAATAATCAACTTATACCTGTATAAGAAAAGCATTGTTTTTGGCCCCTTTTTCCTATTTTTAGGGCCATAACCCCCAAAATCAATCGCAACCTTCCTTTTTTTTGGTATGAAACCTTGTGGTACAATTTCATAGACTAAGAGATTCATAGACTTATACTCAAGTTATTGTCCTGAAACAAGAGAATGCTTGTTTTTTGGCCCCTTTTTCCTAAACAGTTCGTACAATAACCCCCAAAATTAAATCCCAACCTTCCTATAGTGGTATGGAACCTTGTGGTACATTTACATAGAGACCCATACACTTATACAAAAGTTATTGTCTGGAAACCAAATGTGTTCCAACGCTGACAACGTCATAACATTATACAACCGCGAAAATTGTATAAAAAACTAGTTTTTGAAGCATTCAATAAATCATGCAAATAAGGCCAATGGACAAATATAACTAACATACAGAACATTTGGAACATAAGGCATCTGTTTACAAATTATGAAGGATTCTGGCCTTGCGGTCATAAAACTTTCAAGCACGATAATTGTACCCAGACGCAGAAATCAACCAATCAAAATACTGGATTTGGTGTTTCGAGCACAAATTTTGTACTCCGAGTACTGAGTAAAGTTTTATGACTGAGGGCCCAGGTTTTTTACCTCTTGAAATATAAAGCTTTATAAAAATAGTTTTGAAATCGCAACAAGATGAGCATTCTTATGCCTCCAATTCTGAGACTTTTGTATCAGGCCAGACAATAACTGATCAGTAGATTTTTCTTTGAAATTTATATGCATTTGATACACAAGTTGAACTAAGATTTTGACCATGACTATGTAGTTTTTTTTTCCATGAAAGCTAAATGCTCTAGTTGTGGTGAAAAGGAAAGTCAAGTATCATCTCCAAACTACCTAGACACACTAGATTGAACATCGAAGATGTATTAGTGATTAACTGGTTATATTCTTGATGCTTGATATACTCTCAATAACATATTGTGACGGTGGTCTAACCACAGGAGCAATTTAACTTTGAATAACCAACAGACTCAAAAGGTGAACTTTACTTACGAAGATGTATGTTAAGCGCTTGTGGCTTTAATACTTTATTACACTTCTCGCACTGCACAAGAAAAAACTCATCCTGTGAAGGACACACTCCAAACAATGCACTATCTGTAAGAAAGAAAACAAACTTTATAAAAAGCAATGGAAAAGATATGTCATCTTGTGGACTACATACTCCATTGACCAAACAATGCACTACATGTATCTGTGAAAATAAATTAATTATATGAAATTCTGTATAAACCTTATACAACAATTACAGATACTGAGAAATTTCAGTAAATTTTCCAAAAGACAAAATTTTAAAATAAATATCTGTTTCTTCCTCTTAACCAACCATATGTTTGACATCCAATACATTCTACTGTCTTGCTCAAATTTTTTTTTCTCAAGAAATAGAGTTTTGAGTTGTTCAAGTTGACTACAATTACTTTCTCTGCTGACTTATTCAGAGGATAAAACTGACCATTATTAAGCAAAAATGGTTGACATATCAATGGAATTCGAATTAGAAGCACATGGATGTGTACTGTAAATTTGGATTGAAAACTAAAGTTGAGATAAAACAGGTGATTTTTTTATTTTTCTTTGAAAGGGAAACAAACAAAAAAGAAAAAGCATGTATATAGATTTAAACAGATAGTAGCTACGATTTTCATTAAAATTATTTTTCTAATCTATATGCCGGATTTTGTACAAAAGGTTTATTTAGAATGAATAAAACCATCACTGTTTACTTTCCAATTAGCATTTAGAAGCTTTTCAACGTTTTACACCTGAATTTAATTTTTGTCTATCATGTCTATAGACAAAAATTCGATGTTAAGCCAACCCTTATTCATATGACCTATGTTGACCTTAACTCCGCAGTTCCCAATGCGCAATCGCAAGTTGTCCCTCGAAGGGAAAATGTCGAACAGAGGAATGTTATTGCGGAAATGAAACGTGTGTTTACAGTTTCTGCGAGAAAAAGAAACAGTAAAGAGGTGCAGACAAGTTATTGTAAATTGAAAATAAATAACGGCGATGAGATCAGTCATTAGAATCATTTACAAACACCCGTCACGCAGAAAAAGTCATTATATAAGCAGTCGACATTACGACGGTTTGCGAAATGTAAAAAACATTTCTGAACTTTTCGAATCCAGATCACATGAAAATAAATCGCAACCTGTTCAAATCATTATTGTCCAAAATATCTTTATAAATTTAAGATGATTTCACATTTAGAAGACATTTAAATCAACTTCTTACAATTTAATATTATTCTTCCGGTGTACCCTGCATGAAGGCCCCAATTCAATTCACAAACACGTGTATACGTTATCGGCATTGTTTTGTCATACAAATATAAAACAAGTGTATAATATCGCCATTGTTGGAGAACCTTGGGTTCGAATAATATGCAGGCATTTGGTATATTTTGTTGTATACATAATTTGATAAATGGTTTCAAATATGTACATTTAATCTAAAGAAATTGTCAAATACGTAAGAAAACAAAAGCACATGTTCATATTTATTTATATCTTGGTCATCTCACTCGCTGTGTCTGCAAAGTTCGGGAAGTAAACCCGATGCATAATTAATGAGATGAAAAGGCACGCTACACGATATTAATAATCAATTATTAACACTTCTGTACTTTATCATGTTTATATAAACATTCCACCAATCTTATTGTTAATTTAAAGTACATATCTTCGATTTTAGCAGCTTTAAAACTTGGTCATAATTTTGTCAAAATCGTAGCTACTATCCCTTTAAAAGTGCATAACTTTGGTTTTGTTTTTTTTTCATATTATTCTTGCAGTGTTAAAGAATGACAGTAAAATGTATTATCTTGGCATGCTTAGTACCAGAAACAACAAAATTACTACTTTAGCCCCTTTGAAAGAACTTGTAAGCTTGACAGCTACAAAGAATTTTAGAAACAAAAGTATATAAATCAATGGTGAATAAATAAGAAACAATACATGAACAGGCTCCAAAATTAAAAGTCAAAACCAATTGTGTCATCTTTTGCTAGATTGTAACCAATGTGAAAAGCACATCTAAAACAAGATGTGTCATCTTTTTTTGTTTATTCTGATCTTTTTTATTTAAAATTGGGATTGAACTACATATAAAAGATTCATAAACGAATCTCCATGTCAAACTACACGTTCCAGTCCATGTGTATAAAGTAAGTTTGACCATCTTTTGTGACCAATGTTATTACCTTCAACATTCAGTTTCATACTATCACTGTCGTCAGTAGCTTTAGATTCAGTGCTTTCACCACCTGAATCTGAAAATATATAAGAATTTATTTTGACATTTGTCAGGGAAATTTTGAAAGTAGAGAATACACTGCCTATGGAAAAGTTTTGAACATTCAGAAATATGCTATAGCTAATGGACAATATATGAATCATTCAAACGATGATATTCTATTCTCACCACTATAAGGTGGGGAAGGCACAGTATTGGCCCATTCGGACCATGGTTGGCCCGCAAAATGCGACGGACTACTGTCCAGGGTCGCCATTTTGCAGTTTTTCTTGTTGCTTTCTGCCAGCCCGAAAACCTCCGATGTTTTGTGACGTCAAAGAGGGTTACACTAATGACTGGACCGAATGACAGGACCGAATGACAGGACCAAATGAAAAATGCTAATAACTTTTTTATTTTTCATAGGATTAATTTCAAATTTCACATATAATAAGATTTCATCATTTAATATATAAATTTAAAAAGAAAAAATTATATTTTTTTTCAAAAGCTTGCGAAAACGTGACCTGACCTACGATGACAATGACAGGACCAATATCGAGAATGACAGGACTAAATGAAAATGCTAATAACTTTTTTATTTCTCGAAGGATTTGTTTCAAATTTGAAATTTAATTAGATTTCAACATTTAATACATAAATATAAGAAAAAATAGAAAAAAAAATATTAAAGCTTGCGAAAATGTGACTTGACCAACGTTGACATTGACCTGACCAATATCGACATGACCTGACCGATGAAAAGTCCTAATGTTCTGTTATTTTAATAACAAAATTAGAAAATTGTTAAATTTTGATCATGAATAACTAAGAAATTACTAAATAATCAGAATGGGGTAATAAACTTGACTTGACCAACTTACGTTGACTGTGTCATAATTAACCGTTATCATGACAAGGAAAGATGACTAATTACATATCTATATGTAAAAGTATTTACTTCAAATTTTTCGAAATATTAAGATTTAAACCATTCATTTTATCAAATTTAAAAACTATAAAAAAAATCCTCCTGATCAATGTTCTTATTATTTTCAAGTCCAGACAAATCTAAATTCAATTCTAAAGTCCAGAATAGTTTAATTCCTATATCAAATTTGTGTATAATCTAAATACTGATTCTGTAAAATAATTTTAACTGTTTTGCTAGCATTCTGCATGACATTTATAGTCATCCCAGGGTACAGGACGAGGACCTAGCTAGCAGTGTACCCCACCCTGAAATAAAGAAAAAATAAGTAGGATTACACATGCAAATAGATAATTAAAAATGTACTTGTAAAAAGAAGATATAAAAACTGAAAACTTTAAATTATAGATCACAATAAAAAAAAAACTACGTCTATGTTTGAAAGCATTTAAATCAAAATTATGTGATAGAAATTATCTTACCTAAAAAATAACTGAAAGGTAATGCATGTAAACTATTATCAAACATATTTACAAACGAACATTTATAGACTTTCGGGAAAATTTAAAACTAAGAAAGATATCCTGCACAAGGCTCGGGCATACCTCAAGTAGTCCGCGAAAATGTTTATTTATTTTTTATGTAAATATTTTAAACTACCAAGACATCCTGCACAAGGCTCGGGCATACCTCAAGTAGTCCGCGAAAATGTTTATTTATTTTTATGAAAATATTAAAACTACCAAGACATCCTGCACAAGGCTCGGGCATACCTCAAGTAGTCCGCGAAAATGTTTATTTATTTTTATGAAAATATTAAAACTACCAAGACATCCTGCACAAGGCTCGGGCATACCTCAAGTAGTCCGCGAAAATGTTTATTTATTTTTATGAAAATATTAAAACTACCAAGACATCCTGCACAAGGCTCGGGCATACCTCAAGTAGTCCGCGAAAATGTTTATTTATGTTTATTAAAATATTTAAAACTACCAAGATATCCTGCACAAGGCTCGGGCATACCTCAAGTAGTCAACGGAAATAACTATTTACTGATATGAATTTAAAATATTAAAAAAACCTATATATGATGCTAATTACTGTAATCACAAACTATTTTGGATTTATCAACTTATTTATGGCTTATTTCACACCTATTGTTTGTTACTTTATAATTGTAAATCAAACGTGTCAAATCATGACCGGTAATGTACAACAAAATTTACAACACAGTTAGATACAATATACTACTATAAATACAATAAAAAGTTCAAGTAACACGGTGCTCGTCACAGTACCAATCTTCTAAAACTCCTGAACATGTCTGATGAACCCACTTAGCACAATTGATTCTTCCACGTTTTGCCTCACATCCTATCATGTTCTCAAAAACGTCTGGTTTGCCACATTGACAGTTACTTTCAATCCTTCTTGCATATATTCTCACAAAATCTGAACTTGATGTAATTCCTTGAGGAAATGGTGTAAAGTGACCTTTTTCTAAACAAGAAATTAAATGCGGTCTCATATATTTCTCAATAAAGTTGGTACGTCTCTGTGTGTTGAATTTTCCTTTATCACAATATTCCATCATGTTGGCAATAGCATACACACCACAGTCATATCCGTTTGTTTGCTGTTGTACGTCAGGTAGTTTTACCAGTAAGTTCCTTTTTCCATGACCATAAATTGCTGACAACTGAATTTCCATCGAAGGTGTAAGTTTAAACTCTGTACTTTTACTGTCTAACACATAAACGGCACTTTCCTTTTTAGGTTGAATAGATGTTACCCAGTGCGACTTTCCTGTATGATGAACTTGAACACACGGTGTATCCTTACTGCTGAAATTCCCGAAACTTTCAGCCCAGCACTGTTTGTCTTCATCGTAAATTGGCGATAATCCTGTCGGTTGAAATCCAGATATATGTGGAAACTGTTTCGCTATCATATTTATACTTACATTCACAATTTCGGAACATAACCATGAGTTATTCTCCAGCATAAGTTTGTGTTCAGAATTTAAACTAGAAATCCAAGGCGTATAACTGGTGTTCTTCACGTCTGTATTAACTTTACGTTTTTTCATAGGTAGTTGACAAGACTTGGTACTCGTTGGAGACACTGTATCCACAGAAAATTTCAATATCTTTCCTTTTTTTGGTGTCGCACAACTATCAGTATCCTGTTCCTTGGATTTGAATTTAAGTTTCTTTCTCGATTTCGGGGTTTCTGTTGTTGATGATTGCCTTCCTGGTGTTTCTGGCATAACAGACGGAGCACTTTGTTCAACTATTTCGGAGTCTGGAGCTGGTATAACTTCATCATAATCATTTGGTCGTGGTTTTTTCCTTCCTGACTTTTTGTCGTTCCTTTTCAAATTTCTCTTCGAAAGCATTCTAAGATTCATAATTTTCGGTTTATTCTCACTTTCATCACCTATGAATATTTTCGCTGCCATTATATGATAACACTGCGTAGTCGATGGACACTGACATGTTTCTTTCGGCAGTAAGGTTACAGCATACACAGTACCTTGGGTTCCCTTCACCATAAATGCTTTCTGCTGTTGCACAAATGTAACATTGCCATTTTCGACTGTTAGACGGGCTAGCGATTTTTGTGAAAGATTCGTATCCTTAGAAATCACCACATTCGGAACGTCTTCAGACGACACACTATGTTCAGAGTCGGGAACATTACTATGAATAGTCGGACATTGCTCAGTGGTAGCATCACTTTTAATATCCACACTTTGTTCTTCACTTTCGAATGGCACACTTTCAGATATATTTTCGGATTCTTCATGATCTTTTTTGACACATTCTCCTCTTAACGAATCTATTTCCGACATCACATGTTTCACTATATCATCGGGTTTAATAACACGTTTCGGTATGCAAATTTCGTCTTTCGGAATGCGTGCATGAATAAATTCTGGTCTCAAACGGTAATTTCCCACTCCTGCTAATCCTCTCTGAATTTCGGTAAAGTAGTAACACTGAAGGTAGTACATGGATAACACAAAGCAATCAACGGGAAGCTCCTTATACTTGTTCAGTCGTTTAATAACGGCATTCATACTCTCACACGGATTGTTAGTAACTCCAGAAAACGGATCATAAAGATTATCATACTTACTGATTATCCACTTTCCACAATGATATAATATATCCTTTTCAATTTTGTTGAAGTATGTAACAAACGGTTTGGACCACTTCACTATTAGCAACTGCTTTTTCTCCTTGAATTCTTCATCACTATCACAACGCAGTAATTCCCTAATATTAGATAGATAAAAGGCAATGTTTGTTTGATCGGCACCCATCTTCTGTAGGTTAAATTTGGCATCACCAATCAAATGGTTCCAACACATTATGATATCGCAGTTCGGGAAATTCTTTTCTATTGCATTTGATAATCCTGGTTCACGGTCAGTCACAAACGGTACACACTTCCTATTTAACTTTGGAAACACTGATGACACAAAATCGAAAAATTTCGAATGAACCTTTTCTTTTTTCCTTCCATGTATGAGAAATGCTACTGGCATGATAGGGCGATCCTCAAATATGATATTACGGAACACAAGAGGAGACACATAAAAATCTCCGAGTTTAAATGTTGTATCGTAGAAGAATAGAAACGGTTGATCATCTTCAGTATTTACGTCCAGTAGCTGATTAACTATCGATATCAACTCCGGTAAAGCTATTATAGAAGTTAAGTCAGGGAACACGGTAATTTCTTGAATATAACCCTCCATGTGGTAAGCTAACAACATCAGATTGTAAATGTCATCTTTACTAATTCTCTTCTGTTCGTTCACTTTTCGCACGATATTTTCAACTTGTTTAACGTTTCTTGCGTTCATTACACCTTGTTGTACACCAGGAATATCACTATTTGAAATACTGTCTCTATACACATCCATAGCTGTTTTGCCACCTGTTTGCACAACTTTTTCTATTGCTTTCAACACTGAGGGAGCTGTACGAACATATTCCGGTGCATTATCTCTTTCTTTTCGGTTTCCATGAGTTAAAGGAGTATACACATTCTCGTCACCTTCATAATGCACTAGCACTAAATTCTTCTTGTCTTCGAAGTAAAATGCTGTTCTTCTGAATTCTAATGAACCAACTGGTCTGCTCCTCTTACCTGATTGTTGACTTATAGAACCTGGTTGTTTTATCTTAAAATATTTCTTTTCTAGCACAGCACTACCAATTGTCACTTTTTTTAACCCATATTGTATCCACGGATATTGGTCACACTTCCAATCATCGGAGTTTTCACATTTTATTAAATAGACCTCGTTGGCTTTCGGCTTTGCTGGTGGCATGTCTGAAATACAAGATGTTTCAGGATTACTCAAAATACTTACAATGTCATTGTGATAAAGCTGCTCTGTTACGGTGTAAAGTGTCACACCACCACCTACTAAAATTCGTGAAGGAGAGTTAGAAATAAAAGCATGTGAACTATTAGAAGTGGTAGCAGGTGAACTGTTAGGAGCGGAAGGTGAGCGGTTAGAAGTGGAAATAGGTGAGCGGTTAGCAGTGGAAACAGATGAGCGGTGAGAGATGGAATCATGCGATCGGTTAAAGATGGGAGCAGGTGAAGGATTAGAAGTGTTAATAAGTGAAGACACAAGACAACATACCTCTGGAAGAGCAGGCCACTCTTCAATTACCTGAGTGTCAGCCGACACCTTTGGAGTTGGTGCTGGTGGAAGTGCTGGTACTGGTGTAGTGAGTAGCGCTCTCTTGTACGGTGCTAGGTCAAAATACTTGCCCTTGGCCTGGGAATGGCCAGCAATCATCACTGGAAATGAAGACATAATTAGAATTGAACAATATGAAAAACAAACAAAATATATCCTAACACTATTCTTTATCTGAAATTATTAACACTAAATATACTATTTTATATTAGTCTTTTCTAAATTAATTACAAAAATAATAAATACTTTAAAGTAATACAAAAATATTTGATATAAAACAATATAGCAATTCGAAATGATAAAAAGCACTGTGGTTGTATAGCACTATGAAAACTTATGAAAGGGAAAAAAAAGGCCACACATTTATAACTATATGAGTTCTTTTAATTAAGTTCACTCAAATTTTAAAAGCTGACCAAGTTTCCTTTATTCTTTTATTGAGACAATGATCACCAATTATCCTTCTAATCAGTAGTTGATTGCACTGAATGTTTATTGATATTAATTGGATTAACAAGCCAGTAATCAAATCAGATCTAATCTCATTAAGCTGATAATTAGATTAGTTTCGACAACGTGTGCATTGGTCAGGTCACGTTTTTTAACCTCTAAACTATTTTTTCCACAGTGTTTTTTTTTTATTTGATAATTAACTGTACTGATTTATGATTTTGAAGCAAATCCTTAACAAAACAATAAATATTAATTAGTTTCACGTACAATGATCAGGACACCGTTGGTAGTCAACGTTGGTCAGGTCAAGTTTTTTTTATCCAAAATTATTTTATTATTCTCGTATATTTATGTTTAACATGGTGACATCTTATTATATTTTGAATTTGAGATAAATTCTTTGAGAAATAAAAAGGTTATTAGCATTTTCATTTGGTCCTGTCATCGCCGATGTTGGTCAGGTCATTGTCAACATTGGTCAGGTCACATCTTCGCAAGCTTAAATTATTTTTTTTCTCAATTTTTTCTTTTATTTATGTAAAACATGCTGAAATCTTATTATATTTCAAATCTGAGATAAATCCTTTGAGAAATAAAAAAGTAATTAGCATTTTTTTTCGGTCCTGTCATTGTCAGCGTAGGTCAGGTCACGTTTTCGCAAGCTTTTGAAAAAAAAATATATTTTCTTTTTAAATTTATGTATTAAATGTTGAAATCTAATTAAATTTCAAATTTGAAACAAATCCTTCGAGAAATAAAAAAGTTATTAGCATTTTTATTTGGTCCTGTCATTCTCGATATTGGTCCTGTCATTGTCAGCGTAGGTCAGGTCACGTTTTCGCAAGCTTCTGAAAAAAAATATAATTTTTTTTTTTAAATTTAAATATTAAATGATGAAATCTTATTATATTTGAAATTTGAAATTAATCCTTTGAAAAATAAAAAAGTTATTAGCATTTTTCATTTGGTCCTGTCATTCGGTCCTGTCATTCGGTCCAGTCATTAGTGTAACCCCGTCAAAGATCGGGAAACTCCGTCGTTGGTATTGGTCTTCCGCTTACGCCAATGAAAATATAATTCGTTAAATGACGGTTATAACGGTTCTAAAGTTCTTATTTTACTACAAAGGTTGAAAACAAACTTCGTGTTAAAATAAATAAAATATAAATTAACAAATTAAACGAAAACGTGCCACATATTTTGTGTTTTTTTGTAGTCCTAGATGCTACAAGCGGCGAAAATGGCAGTGAGTGATGGTTAGTGTTTCACGTGCTGCACGCTTTTCACGTTTTATAATGTATATATTGATAGATTGATTAATTAACTTAATTGCGTGCAATACGAGACAAAACATAGACCGAACTTTTCACATAATTCCACTAAATAAGGATTGTGCGGTCCCATTTTAAATCTTTGACTTTTGTTATTTTTTCATTTTACTAATAGGTTTATGAGCCTTTCTTTAGGAAGAAAAAAATATTTTGATTCGACATAAGTCAAATATACAACACAAGCTCTGAGGAGCCTTTGACCTTATATAAAAACATACAAAGTTCAAAGTTTTTTTATTTCCAATCAAGGGCCCCTGATGGTACATAATGACAATAATACACAGTACATTCTCATTCATAACACTAGTCCAAATAATTATGACGTCTTGAAAGGCTATTTTAATATTTTTTTCTGTGACGCCTTCCTACGACATCATAACGCTGAAGCCTTTTTTTCCGTCTGGACTTTGAGAGCGAATTTTGGGGGGAACTTTGAGACCCAATTCTGGCATGAAATTTTCATTGGCAGCTAGAAATTTTTGCATAGTTACAAAGTCCTACCTTTTTTGTGCTTATTGATCAAAATATTTCCAGAAATATCCAAAAGATATGATAAAATAAGATACGATTCCAGGTGAGGTGAGCAAATATTTACTTTAATTTCAAAATGGTTTCCCAGAATTTCTTAAATACGTCACTTCCGGAGAGTGTAAAATATCAAACTCAGTAAAATTTGGCAGACCCGAATTTCCAAATAATACAAATCAAACGTTTTGGAAATTCTGGTCCATCAAATTTTACTGAGTTTGATATTTTATACTCTCCGGAAGTGACATATTTTGGAAATTCTTGGAAAACATTTTTGAAATTAAAGTAAATATTTGCTCACCTCAAATGAAATTGTATCCTATTTTATCATATCTTTTGGATATTTCTGGAAATATTTTGCATCAATAAGCTCAAAAAAGGTAGAACTTTGTAACTATGCAAAAATTTCTAGCTGCCAATGAAATATTCATGTCAAAATTGGGTCTCAAAGTTCCCCCCAAAATTCGCTCTCAAAGTCCAGAGGGAAAAAATGGCTTCAGTGTTATGACGTCGTAGGAAGGCGTCACAGAAAAAAATTAAAATAGCCTTTCAAGACGTCATAATTATTTGGACTAGTGCTATGAATGAGAATGTACTGTGTATTATTTTCATTATGTCCCGTCAGGGGCCCTTGATTGTGTTTTATGATTTTGGATTCTCAAACATTGGTCTTTATTGTTTTTAATGGAGGTAATTTCATGTGGCATACACTGAAATTGTTATAAATTTATTTGACAAATATTAAATGCAGATATAAAGTACAATTACACATTGTTACATAACTTGATTATTTTTATGTTTTAATTTTTTTCTTTAGATGATATTTTTAGGAGGAGATTATTAATAGAAGGTGATGGAGGTGGTGATGATAAAAGAATTGCCAGCTTATTGAAAACATTTTTCCATTGGGCAAGTGAATCAGAGACCAAGGAAGAAAAGTAAACTTGCTTAAATTTGTTGTATTGTCTTTAAATCTTCTTTGATACAGCTTTGTCTGGTGTCCTTAATATTGGAGAACTTAATACTTTGTAATAAATGCAATAATCAATAAATATCATAGTTTTGACTTGGAACAAGCTCTTTCAAACATGTCCAAACTTTCCACGTTTTTGACAGTCATTTCTGACTTGAAAATACTGTACATTTATATATCCAGATTTTCAACACCTACCCCAGGGCTTCCAAAATTATTTTTAGCCAGCCGAACATTTTATATATTATCCTGATTTTAATCCCTTAAGACTAAATAAACAAAAGGCAATTATGGTAATCAGTTGCCGAGTTGGCCATCCCAATGATTGACATTAAAAAAAACTATATTAAACTTTCTTTGATTCAAATTCGAAATTCTGACGTAAACTGTTAAATTGGCAGTGCATCATTCGAAGTGTGCAACATCAGCGTACTTATATCTGCCTTAGACTCTTTATTTGTGCAAAATTACGTTGTCAAAAACTTTACTTTCGTTTTTATACCGGATGTTATCTTGACAATGGTAAAACATGGACCAGAGACGGATACGTAAATTCCGTGTACGTTTGCAAAGCGTGAATGAGTGGAAGTAGCTCTTTCTACGTTATTTCTTCAAGAAAATATTCGAAATAAACGTGAGATAAAGGTATCAATGACAATTTAAGCATTTTTTGAAGAAATTAGGATGCATAATTAAATTTCACACCTGCGGACATGCGCACACATGTACTAGTTCAAACAGAGACATGTCTCTAGGTTTAAACAACGTGGTTATGACGATTTTTCATTTTCACCTTTTTAATTTTTTCATCAAATCATATTTGTAAACGTATTTCTGATAATTTAAATCTTTTTGACTAAATTAATTCGATGCAAACCGCTGAAATGTAAGAAAATAACTTTGAATAGACCGATCAATGTCCGGTTCAAAATAGTTTACCTGTCACCTGAACAGGTAAATTTCAGCTGTTTGACAACTAATTAGCCTTGATTAAAATGAGAAGGTATTAAAGTAGGGGTTGTTTTGATAGTACTTAATGATCATGTCACTTTTATGACCGGAAATGTGTGGCTGTATAAGGCAAAACGTTGGGTCAAAAAGATCGCGAATTATGTTAAAATGACCGTCTCTTAAAGCCTTGAAAACTAAAAAGTAGATGACCGTTTCATGCTTTGCCCAGCCGGACTTTTATCGGACATTATACAAATGTCCGGCATATATGACCGTTTTGGAAGCCTTGCCCCAGTGCCCCATTGGTATGACATACTCTGTATTCTGCAGTAGAACTTGCATTACGGCAAACACTGTATTTCTTATGCAGTTTGTGAGTTACATAATGTAGATCAGCCATTTGATAACCGTATGAATGAGTTATGACTATCATACACAGAGTGACTAATTCTGTAAGTCAGAGCTTTTTTTCTACCCAACTTTTTGTTGAATTATGATAGTAGATTTATAGAAAGAGAGAAAAGATACCAAGGGGTCAATAGAAAATCATAAGTCCAATGCAACAAACAATACTAAAAAAGAAAACAATGAAAAGACAAACTACAATAAAAACATTTCACAGAAAAGTAAAGAATGAACAACACAAACCTCACCAAAAATTAGGGGTGTGATTTTAAGGATTCCCAAGATAACAGAAAATGAAAGTTTGCATCTTTTTCACCCAACAATATTCACTTTGTAGGATGATAAGGATTTCTTACAATGAGAAATATGATTGTACAGTGACTTGGCTGTAATTGTTAGCCCTGCCTTTGCAGTCAGAGAAAATTTTAACCAAATTGCAGTTTTGAACATCTTACCATATTGATCAATATGTGAAAATTATTACTGTGAAAGTAGCACTTGCACATGTGGTCTGTGTTATGTGAATTAATATTTATAAACACGATAAAAAGTTGCTTCTGATCTTCTGTAATGAACAAATTAATTCACATGTAATGTTTTTCAAATAGCAAGAAAAAATCACAATTGGGAGCACGAATAAAAGTTATTTCCTCAGTTTACTGTATGCTATTTTTCTGATTTTTAAAAAGATTAATGGCAGGTAGCTAGCTGTCTTTTGAAAAAATGCTCCCAATCTCTTTACATTACCAGTCTCTGTAAGTTGAGTGGGGGTAATACTGCCTGCAACCAAATCCTTACATGATGTATAATATAAGTAAAGCAACCACCAATCAATCAATATAATATAAGTACTAAAATATTACTAAGTATGCACACTGTATTTTCTTTTAACAAAATGCATTTTCCTTTTTCAGTCATGCCCAGTATGAGAGAATGATGAAAGACCTAGCTCTGTGTGACTGTGCTGCAGGAAAATGTTTAAATGTTTACAAAATGAATTTGAAGGAGCAAGCAAACTATGAAAAATTAAGTAAAGAAATCGGTAAGATATGGAAATAGTGAAAAAGCATGGTTACTAGGTTACACAAATTTTCTCCAATTTGTATTTAATACAAACCTGCATCAGATCCCACATAAAAAAAATCACAGTGCATTTGTAGCTGCATAGATATTGTCTTTTGGTAATACAACAACTAATAATACAGTGTTAGATGGGAAGATTCTATCTCAGCAGAATAAGTACCTTGAGTAAGCTTTCTGTAACTATTAGCATTTTTTAATAATTTTATTCTGAAAAAAACATTGTGTTTAAAACAAATTTTTTTTTATTATGATTGGCTGAAAATCGTCTCTGAAACTAATATGAGAAATGTTTTGACACTTGAGATATTTGATGATTGAAAGATCCTATTCAAACTTTCCTCATTTGATGTTGATTGAGTGGTAAACATGGTGGCATAGGTGGCTCATAGTTCTCATTGAAATCATTTTCATCATCTTGTCTGAAATAGATTGGCAGGAATGATATAAGGAAGGTCATTTGTAACTGATCCTCATTCTGTTCCAATTACATGGAAAATATGGCTTCTAGCGGCTATCATTGACTCTGATCAATTTTTATACGACTGCAAACAAAATTTTGTGGTCGTATATTGGTATGACGTTGGTGTTGTCGTCGTCGTCGTTGTCGTCCAAAGACACATTGGTTTTCGCACTCTAACTGACATTGTACCACAAGATTCCATATCACAAAGGGAGTGCTGGGATTGATTTTGGGGGTAATTGCCTAAAAATTTTAGGAATTAGGGGGCAAAAAACAAGCATTTTTCTAGTTTCATGACAATAACTTGTGTGTAAGTGTATGGATCTTTCTGAAATTGTACTACAAGGTTCCATATCACAAAGGGAAAGCTGGAATTGAGTATGGGGGTAATTGCCCAAGACGTTTAGGAATAATGGGCCAAAAGGGGACCAAAATAAGCATTTTTCTAGTTTCCAGACAATAACTTGTGTTCAAGTGTATGGATCTCTCTGAAATTGTACTGCAAGGTACCATACCACAAAGGGAAGGATGGGATTGATTTTGGGGGTAATTGCCAAAAAAATTTAGGAATTAGGGGCAAAAAAACAAGCATTTTTCTAGTTTCAGGACAATAACTTGTGTGCAAGTGTATGGATCTTTATGAAATTGTACAACAAGGTTCCATATCTCAAAGGGAAAGCTGGGTTTGAGTTTGGGGGTAATTGCCCAAAACGTTTAGGAATTTGGGGCCAAAAAGGGGCAAAAACAAGCATTTTTCTAGTTTCCAGACAATAACTTGTGTTCAAGTGTACGGATCTCTCTGAAATTGTACTGCAAGGCACCATACATTGTAACACAAAGGGAAGGCTGGGATTGAGTTTGGGAGTGATGAATCATAAGGGGGTTCAAAAAATTTGAGGGGGTATTTTTTTCCGTTTTTTTTTTCTTTCAAATTTTCCTTTTTAAATTGGTTATTTCTGATTAATATATAAAAGCAAATAATAATGATATGGTTTGAATAGGTAAATTAAATATTTTTAAGTTCTTAGACCACATTCATTCTGTGTCAGAAACCTATGCTGTGTCAAATATTTAATCACAATCCAAATTCAGTGCTGTATCAAGCTTGAATGTTGTGTCCATACTTGCCCCAACTGTTCAGGGTTCAACCTCTGCGGTCGTATCAAGCTGCGCCCAGCGGAGCATTTTATTAAAAAATCATCTCTAAACCTACGTTGTGAAACTGAAGGGGGTTGATGAAAAAAAGCTTTTTGAAGCGTAACTTGTTAGAAGTTATGAGCTTTTAAGAAATTAAAAGGCAAATTTGTCAGATGAGGGATCAAATTTCCCAGGAATCTCCAGTTGTGTTGTTTGATTGGTCGAAACCCCACACCTTTTATTCCAATAATTGCCGGAAATATTGTTTTTGGAAAAATTTCCTTAACTTACTGGTCTGTGCGTCCATTCCTTCGTTCGTCCGTCTGTCTGTCTGTCCCGCTTCAGGTGAAAGTTTTTCGTCAAGGTAGTTTTTGATGAAGTTGAAGTCTAATCAACTTGAAACTTAGTACACATGTTCCCTATGATATGATCTTTCTTATTTTAATGCCAAATTAAGAGTTTTGACCCCAATTTCACTGTCCACTGAACAAAGAAAATGATAGTGTGAGTGGGGCATCCACGTACTATGGGCACATTCTTGTTTCATTGCTTTTTAAATTTCATTTTAAATGTTGCTTATCTGCTAGAAAATAATTGAATGGGCTCTGTACAAATTGTTTTTTCAGAACAGAAAATAAGTGAAGCAACAGAGAAGATTTCAGAATGTAAAAATGAATTGCAGCAGGCAAAAAGAATTAGGAAAAACCGACAAGGTACAGTATTATTTCAAATCCAGGTTTTATTGTCGAGCCTTCGACTTTAGTCAAAAAGCGAGACATAGCGATCCTACATTCCGTCGGCGTCGTCGTTGGCGGCGTCCACAAATATTCACTCTGTGGTTAAAGTTTTTGAAATTTTAATAACTTTCTGAAACTATCCTGGATTTCTACCAAACTTGGACAGAAGCTTGTTTATGATCATAAGATAGTATCCAGAAGTAAATTTTGTAAAAATAAAATTCCATTTTTTCCGTATTTTACTTATAAATGGACTTAGTTTTTCTGCCAGTTAACATTACATTCACTCTGTGGTTAAAGTTTTTAAAATTTTAATAACTTTCTTAAAATATCACGGATTTATACCAAACTTGGACAGAAGCTTGTTTATGATCATAAGATAGTATCCAGAAGTAAATTTTGTAAAACAAAATCCTGTTTATCCGTATTTTACTTATAAATGGACTTAGTTTTTCTGCCAGTTAACATTACATTCACTCTGTGGTTAAAGTTTTAAAATTTTTTATAACTTTCTTAAACTATCCTGGATTTGTACCAAACTTGGACAGAAGCTTGTTTATGATAAAAAGCTAGTATTTAGAAGGAAATTTCGTAGAAATTTATTTCCTGTTTTTCCGTATATTACTTATAAATGGACTTAGTTTTTCTTCCAGTTAACATTACATACAGTCTGCAGTTGAAGTTTTTAAAAAATTTATTAGATTCATAAACCATCCTGGATTTTTACCAAACTTGGACAGAAGCTTCTTACAATCAAAAGCTAGTATCTAGAGGAAAATTTTTAATAATTTTTTCCCCATTTTTGTTGAGCCTGTGACTAACAGCAAAAGTAGGCGAGACACTGGGTTCTGCGGAACCCTTACGAATTTTCTTGAAAATTGTGCATATTTTGACGCAATTGTTCGTTTGTATGAGTTGTAATCAAATAAAAAAAGGTTCGTTGTAAGGTTTAACAACCAAGGTCAATCCAAATTTGTAAAGTAAAATTGCATGTTTCATTAAATACAATTTGTTAATATCAATAAAATAAAGTTGTAAATGTATGAAGAATAGAATAGTCTGGTTTGTTGTGTCTTAGAAAGTTGAGAGGAAAACCAGTTTTGAGTAATTTGTTTCCATTTTAGAGTATGATGCACTTGCAAAAGTGATACAGCAACATCCAGATAGACAAGAAACTACAAAGTAAGATTGTTGTAATGTAAGAGTGATGTAATATAAGATTGAAAAGTTTCAGCTGCAGAAGACTGGCATGGCATGTGGAAAGCTTCGGATTATTTTAAAGAGTTCTTGTTTTTTATATGTACGGTGTATATGTATGTGGTATTTGTCATTTGCTAATATGAACGTTTTTTGATAAACGGTAAATACTTGGTATTTTTAAAAGTAATACAGAGAAAACTGATATGAAATGTTTCCTAAGCACACTATCTCCAATGGGTTTAAATAACCCAATTACATTGTATTTGTCCATTTTATACAAGAAATATCCAGCCTAATTTTGTGGCTTGTGATAATGATGGAGATAAAATTTGCAGTTTTTCATCTGTTTGAAGAAATTATCTAGGCTGATTATGCAGCTTAAAATAAAAAAATTAATGGCTGATTATCCAATGAGGATAATTGTCCATCAAACTGTTTGACCCTTTACAGCTCTTTTCATAATGCTTGCAAGGCAAAGGTTTGTTTGGCTTGCTTGCTTGGTTTGTATCAATGTTTGCTCTAGCATTGTAATTAAGATTGACATCTGAAAACAACATAAAAAGGTGGATTTAAACTTGTATACAGTATATTTAAATTTGATTGGACATTATCAAATAATCAAATTTACCTTTACACAGGTTTAACTCCACCTACTTATATTGTTTGCAGATGTCAATCTTAATTACAATGCTTGAGCAAACATTGATACAAACAAAGCAAGCAAGCCAAACAAACCTTTGTCTTGCTAGCATTATGAAAAGAGCTGTAAAATGATTATCCAGCCTGATTTTGTTGCTTGTGATAATGAATGGATAATTGTTAATGATGTTATTTATTTACTTAGTTTACAATTGTGTTAAACATATTACAATGATGAATTGAACTCATTTGTATTATATTTCATGAAGTAACTTTGTGTTTTATGTACTGTGAGTTTGTTTTATGTTGTGAAACTGAAAGTAAGAACCTGTACAGTTTCAACTATTAGAGTGTGATTTATAGTTTTATAATTTTCAGTTTATTATTTTAGGCAGCTTCAAGTAATAGACAAGGAGGTGACCAGTTTGGAAGAAAAGAAAAAAAGTCTTGAGCAGAAGGTAATATTTTGACATTGTAGTGCTGTATAAATACAAACTAAATGAGAACCCCCAAAAATGTGTATATTAAAACTCATCAAGTACTTTGGGTTATTGTTCACATTAATTACTCAAGAATTCCAATTTCATTGAAACCTTAAGTACTTATGAAGAGAGATCAAATTTTAAAGATTAAGAACAAACTTCTCCTTTCAATTCATAGGTTTCAGAGGATTTTGAATAAGTTCAAGTTTGTGGAGTCCCAAATTTAAACAATTTTTGTTTGGATTGTACTTCATTCATTTACTTTTCTTTTTTCCAAGCTTAAAGTTCTTCAGATATAAAATCCTTAAATTAAAACACTGAACCTTTCTTTTCCTCAAATACAATTTATCACCAAGTTTGCTTGTCACGCAGCAAGCAAAGCAGGAATTGCTTAGTCTTCTAGAGCACCTGAGGTCTGTGTTCTGTGGAATTTCTATTGGTCATTCGTTAGGTTTTCTGTGTGATGGTTTGTTTAATATTGTTGGGTTGTTTTTTTGCCATATGTCATCTTGCCTTCTTTGACATGATTTTTAATTCTCCCCTAAGAATCTTCTTATTTTTCTTATCATATTTAACCTCTTATACATGTTATATTGCAATATGCAGTAACAGTCTCTTGTAAGCACAACTACTCCTAAAAGGCAGGACAAATAGTGATGAAACTTTACAAAGGTGTAGAATACTACCTGAAGGTGTGCATAAAGGAATATAATTCTGGTCCCTTTTGTTAAAGGGTGAAGTTATCGAACTTACTTACTTAAAAATATAGTATGGTATTGCAAGGAGGAGGTAGATTGTTGCAAGTTCACTCACAATAAACCCATCGTAGATACCAGGATTAAAATTTTGTACCCCAGACTTCAAAAGACTCATCAGTCATGCTCGAATAAAAAAAAAAACTTAAAGGCCAAATAAAGTATGAAGTTTTAAAAAGAGCATTGAGGACTCAACATTCTGAAAGGTTTTGCTAAATACAGATAAGGTAATCTATTCCTGGGGTAGAAAACCTTTAGTATTTGGAAAAATTCAAAGTTTTGTAAACAGCTGATTTATAACCCGTTTATAACAGTATTTACTATTTACATAGGACAAATTTAAATATTCATGTCTCTTTTGTAATCAATATTTATTTGAAATTTTGCAGCTTGGTATGAGAAGAAAACAGTTCCATGTGTTAATAGCAGCCATTCATGAGTTACAGCAGATATTAGATGGTAACTTTTATACTTAAAGAAATATATACTTTATTCTAGTTACTGTGGTAGTCCTTTTGTTCATGGATTGTTCATTTTTTTTGCTTCATTTATATCAATGTTTTTTCAGTTCTTGGTTTCATCACTGTTCACACAAAATAAAGACAAAATATGCCTGTTTAGCTCACCTGGCCTAAAAGGTCAAGTGAGCTTTTCTCATCACTTGGCGTTTGGTGTCCGTTGTCTTCTGTGTTGTTTGACAAAAAACTTCTCCTCTGAAACTACTGGGCCAAATTTAACCAAACTTGGCCACAATCATCATTGGAGTATCTAGTTAAAAAAATGTGCCAACCAAGATGGCCGACATGGCTAAAAATAGAACTTAGGGGTAAAATGCAAGTTTTGCCTATTATTTTGAAAACCGCTTTAAATAAGAAAATCTGACATAGGCAAAAATTTTCAAAATGTTGAGCTCTACTTATTGTTCATTTATGTCAAAACTGTCGGAGGACTTCTTATAGGAGTTATTGTCCATAAATAATGAATTTTACCATTTTTAAAAGTTTTTGCCTATTATCTCAAAAATTAAAAAAGATAGATGGAAACTTTAAATAACAAAATGATCAGCAAGACAAGATATAAAATTAGTCAACAGGACCAAATTTATTAATCGACTCCTTATTGAAGTTATTGCCCTTGTAATAATGAAAATTTATCCCATTTATGCCTATTATTTTGAAAACTGTAATAGCTAGTTAGAATATTTATATAGCTCAAATGATCAGCAAGACAAGATCCACAAATAAGCCAAATGGCAGAAACCTTCAGTTGACTCGTTATTAGAGTTATTGCCCTTTAATGATAATTTTTTAAAAAAAATTTGCATTTTTAGCCTGTTATCTTGAAAACTATAGTAGATAAATAGAATTTTAAAAAGTAAAAATTATCAGCAGGATAAGATCTACAAATATGTCAACTTGACTGAAATTGTCAGTTTACTTTTATTAGAATTATCCCCTTTAATGATGATTTTTATTAAAAAGTGGCCATATTTTTAAGATACAGGTGAGCGATTCAGGCTCTTTAGAGCCCCTAGTTTTACAAAAGACTCGTCAGTGATGCTTGAATCAAAAAAGATAAAAAGGCTGAATAAAGTACGAATTTTTGAAGAGCATTGAGGACCCAAAATTCCAAAAGGTTTTGCCAGATACAGCCATGGTAATCTATTCCTGGGGTAGAAAATCCTTAGCATTTTGGAAAATTAAGTTTTGTAAACAGTTGATTTATAATAATGACCATATCAGTGATAATTCATGTCAACACAGAAGTCCTGACTAGTGGGCTGGTGATACTCTCTGGGAGAAAACAAAAGACAACAATTGCTGAAGAATAAGAGATATTTTATTTGAATATTAAAAATAAATAAAAGCAGAAATGGTGTGGATGTCATTGATACAACAACCGAATAATACAAAAAATGACATGTAGAAGCTGATGGATATATGAAATTTGTTTGTTTATTTGAGATTGCAATAAGAATAAACTGTCAACAATAACTCAAATACAATTTTTATTTAGTATTTATATTGATGTTTATATGATTGAATATTTTTTTTCAGCTGATGAAATTGATGATATTAAGGATGACATTATGGATACCAGCTGAAAGTATTACATGATATCTAGACTTTTTTCTGCTAAGGACCAGTCCTGTGTCAAGTGTTTAACAAATGATAAGATGACATTTATCAATGTTAATATGACACCTTAGATGACAGTGATGTTACTCATTTGACAGTTTTAACAACATGAACAAAGGACTTTAAATCTTGTAAATAACAGAACTCTCACAAAGAAATATCATTCCGCAGTTACGATGTATGTGTTCTGTGAAACAATCTTTATTCATTGATGCCATTTTTTTGTATTTTCTTGTTTGTGCAAACATGTTATGTTTCTGAGGTTTTGATTTTGTGGTTTCAGATTTCAAAAAAGGGGAAGATGTATATTTTGGTGTCATTGGAATCTGATTTTAGGTTTATAATTACACAACCAAAAACTCACATATATTGGTACATATAAAGTAGTAGAATTTAGAATAAGAGCTTGGTTCACGTCTTGAAGAATGGCATTAAAACATCTCTTAATATAAAAATTAGTCTTGAAAATTGTCAGTCAAAATTCTCTTCAGACTGGCAAAATTGCCCACAAAATAAGAATTCATTACTTTCATCACCAAGTCAACTGATTATTCCCATCTTGCTAACATCTGCAAATTAAGTGTTTAAAAATGTTTGAAATAAAACCATAATAAGAAAGTTTTTGTCTCCCCTTCAACAAATGTTGTAAAGGCCTTGACATATGAATGTTTATCACATAGAAGTGACAAGGGTGTTTACTATTTGTATAGAGCTTAATATTCAATAAGTAATCTTTATTCTGTTGCACTGACTTGCTATTAATTCTCCACTTTTAAGGGGGAAATCAGTCATACATGAAAAGGGAGCCAGGATAAGAAAGTCATTCAATTTATTAGTAGATATAATTATTTGGTTTCCATCTGGAATATAATAGTTACATGTGACCTCTATATTGTAACATCAATGTTGTTTTGTGCTAAGTATACTGTAGGACAGTTTCTTAATAAATACAATTCATAAGTCAGCTATAGTTACTTTAATGTACATAATCATTGTAATGTGTTCCTGTCCCTCCGACAGTATTCAGCTGTCCTTGATATAAAAAAAAGAAGATGTGGTATGATTGCCAATGAGACGACTCATTTTTATTAGTTCATTTTCATGTTTAGAAGTCAGTTACTCCGGTATTACAAGTGACAGTTACCTTGATATTGTCTGTAGGATTCTTATGCCCCCACCGTAGCGGAGGGGGCATTAAGTTTTACCCTTGTCCGTCTGTACGTACGTATGTCCCAAAATTGGTTTCCGTTCTCTAACTTTAGTTTGTCTCAACCAAATGTTATGAAACTTATACACAATGCTTATTACCACAAAACACAGATTAAGTTTGAATTTTGGTGGCGTCACTTTTACCGTTCTAGAGTTATGCCCCTTTACAAATGGAAAATTGCTGAATTTATCGTTTCCATTCTCTAACTTCAGTTTGCCTCAACCAAATGTTATGAAACTTATACACAATGCTTATTATCACAAAACACAGATCAAGTTTGAATTTTGGTGGTGTCACTTTAACCGTTCTAGAGTTATGCCCCTTAAGAAATGGAAAAATTGCTAAATTTTTATTTTCTTCTAAATATCAAGTTATTTTAAAATTGGAGTTATCTTTCTTTTTCCATGATTATAGTTGAATCAACTACAATCAATGCTTTATACAATGCAATGTTAAATTTTGACTTCCACTGATAAAACACAGATCAAGTTGAATTTGGGTAGTGTCACTTTAACCATTATTGAGTTATGCCCCTTTATAAATCGAAAGATTGCAAAACTTTTAGTTTCCATTCTGTAACTTAAGTTTGCCCCAACCAAACATTATGAAACCTATACAGTCCTTCACACAGCCCTCAAATTGAAAAGTTTTGCACAACTACTGTTGAGATAAAAACAACATAAAACTGAAGTGGCTGTCAACATTCATTTAATGAAATTTGTCAAATTTATCAGTAAAATTAACATTACACAGGTTGGTTCAGATATCTTAATAGCTACAGTGATAATTTCTGCATCCTTTGCGATAAAACTGGAGTACATAGTTTGGCATTTTCAAAATTCATCTGTTTAGTTAATATTACATTTACATGTATCACAACGTTACGTCATTGGTTGAATTTCCATTGTTTAGAACAATTTAAACTAATCACAATGTTTTGGTGTACGCTTTTGAAAATATTACCCAGAATGCACTATATTCTGAAATGGCAAATTCAAGTTACTAAAATAAAGGAAAAAAAAAGGGGGGGGTTGAAAATATTTTGTCTTGACTTAGAAACTAGTCAAATCCCACCCTATTTGAATCACAACGTCCAGATTCTAAATTCCATGACTAAGATTTCAGTGTTAGATAAACAACCTGTTTGTAAAAGAATACAATTAATAAGCATGAAAATAATTACTTTTCTACTTTCTTTCTTAATTTTTCATGTGAAATCTTCATATATGACAAAACCTGTAGTCAGGTAGTGTTTACATTGTTTGGAGTCATATTACACCATCTTGTACATAGTTTAACTTTTTACAGATAAAAATTGAAACAATAATATATTTAATTGAAAGTGACAAGTACTTAGATAATACTAGCTTATCTGACATTTAATACCAGATGAAAGAGCGCTCCAGAATAGCGAAAAATGGAGGGCTGTGTGGTGGACTGTATACACAATATTCATTACCACAAAACTAAGATCAAGTACAAATTTTTTGTTTCTGTTTTCTAACTTTAGTTTGCCTCAACCAAATGTTATGAAACTTATACACAATGCTTATTACTGCATAATACAGATTAAGTATGAAATTTGGTGGCAACACTTTTACCATTCTTGAGTTATGTCCCTTTATAAACATAAAAATTGCTGAATTTTTCGTTTCCGTTCTCTAACTTTAGTTTGTCTCAACCAAATGTTATAAAACGTATACACAACCGTTCTAGAGTTATGGGTGTTTACAAATAGAAAAATTGCTGAATTTTTAGTTTCTGTTCCCTTCTTAAGTTAGCCTCAACCAAATGTTATGAGACTTACACACAGTGCTTATTACCACAAAACTCAGATCAAGTTCAAATTTGGGTAGCGTCACTTTTACCGTTCTTCAGTTATGTCCCTTTATAACTATATGATATGCAAGCGGGGGCATCATCTGTGTCCACATGTGGACACTATCCACATTTTTATAAGGTGTGTCTGTCCATCTGTAAGGGTTTGCCTGACCTTGTCCTTATTTTCATTTTATTAATCAGTTCTATTTTTATGATAAGCTTTTTAGTTTCTTATTAACTTTAAGTAATAGGTCAACATTTACTTGTTCAATAGTATGTATGCATTCCTGTCCTCCTCACAGAAATCACTTGACCTTGAGCTCATTTTCATGGTACATTGATTCACATTGACCTTGAGCTTGCTTTCATGGTTCATTAATTCACATTGAGTATGGTTATTAGGTCAGTTTCTAACTTTATTGTCAATAATCTATTATATGATTGCAATGCATGATGTTTGATATCAACCTCAGTGAGCTGAGTCTTTAAACATATTTTCAAGTCACAATCAAGCAGGCAAGACATTTCTAAAATTGTTTAAACCCAGGGTAATTTCATGGCCCCTTCTATCACCCATCACGTCCCTTTCAAACATAGTTTTAGATCCATGTGCAGGACCAGAATTTTGGAGAAAGAGGGGTTGGTAGCTCTAGGTTAAATTTTGTTGATTATTACATGAAAAAAATCTAAAGAAACAAGTTTTCAAAAGCAGGAACTCCTTGCTAGATCCATCAATGTAATTGGTCTAAAAATATTGTTATTTGCACAAGTCAAACTAATGTGAACTAGAGATGACAAGGGAACTATTTATTTATAAGTTGATGAAGAGTTGATTCCTTTTCTGTCTTAAAAAAGAAAAAAATATTTGTATTGTTTTGTTTTTAGGAATGTAACATGCATGTGTTGCATCTTTATATTCATCTGGATTTTTGTAGTTAAAAAGTGTCAATGTTTTGTGCTTTACAAAGCACTATTTTAAGTTGCTTACATACTTCTTGATGTGCAGTAAGTTACTATTTTGTTATCAGTGCTTGGTGTTTAACATAAAGGTTTCTCACCTTTAAAAAATCTTTTCACTATTGCGTTTTTTTTTCAAAGAAAAACACCCAACAGAGTCAGAGACAACTTGAGAAAGTAGCTAAACTAAGAAAAATGATAAGAAAAAATATCACCATGCATCTAACTAAAAGAAATGTAACTGAGACATACTGAGGTCAACATACAGTCTTTAAGGTGTCTTTACAATATGTCAAGCTTAAATACACATTTTTTCTATGAAATATTTGACCCCAAAACATTAGACACAGGTTTCTTTGTATACGAATGTGATAAAAGAAGATTTTTTTTAAAGTAAAAAGCTGCAGGTACATATTCGAGAAATAATTTTTAATATTTCTACCCCGGAATATAGAAATCACTATATCTATCTGTTTGTGCAAGCCACATCTAGTTGAAAAATTTTATGCTTTGAAGGATATAATGATACTTGGTATTATTGTTAGACTTCACCAGAGTGTGTTGCAAATAAAGTTGAATTATCTAGAAGGTCAAGCTTGTGAGCTTTTGCTATCAATTTGCGCTCGTCATCCGTATTCAATTTAGTTTTAAAATAATTCAATTGAATCCGATTATTGATGACTTATCAATATACACAATGACTAATTGAGACGATCATACATTTACGTCGTGCCTGCCCCAAGTCAGGAAACTCACCACATGTTGTCTTATGTATATATATTTTTCAATTTAAACTTTTATATTTTTCGTTTGGGCTTGTATTATATTTGCCTTCGGGTTTATATGATCCGTTCATCCTATTTCGACTCTTCAAAATTCAAGAGTCTATCCTAAATTGAGGTAAATTATATGGCCTTCCAAATACCCTTTCGATTCCTAATATCACTGAAGAGACATTAATTGTACTAAGTTTTGCACCTTTTATTTGCGGTATACCATCTTTTCCGCAAGTTTATTGTTTTCTGTTTGATATTAAATTAATAGTTAAGACACTGTATGTTGCCCACTAACAGGATGAATGCTACACAATATTTGTTGCCTACTAACAGGATGAATGCTAGACACTTTGTAGTCTACTTACATGATGAATGCTGAAACTGCATGTTACCCATTTACAGGAAGAATGCTAGACTCTTTATGTTGCCTACTAACAGGATGCCTACTAGACATTGTATTGCCCACTCACAGGGTTTATGCTAGACACAGTATGTTGCCCTCTAACAGGATGAATGCTAGACACAGTATGTTGCCCACTAACAGGATATATGTTAGACACTGTATGTTGCCAACTAACAGAAAGAATGCTAGACACTGTTTTTGCCGATAACAGAAAGAATGCTAGACACTGTATGTTGCCCACTATCGGGATGAATGCTAGACAATGTTTGTTGCCGACTAAAAAGGTGAATGTTAGACACTGTATGTGGCCCACTGACAGACTGAATGCTAGATGTTTACGTTGTCCACTAACAGGATGAATGTTAGACACTGTAGGTTGCTCACTAACGGTGAATGCTAGACACTGTATGTTGCCAACTAGCAGGATGAGTGTTAGACATTGTATGTTGCTCACTAACAGGACTGTATGTGGCCCACCAATAAGACTAATGCTAGACACTGTATGTTGCCCACTAACAGGATGAATGATAGACACTGTATGTTGCTTACTTACAGTGTGAATGCTAGAAATAGTTTGTTCCCACTAACAGAATGAATGCTTGACATTGTATGTTGCCCACTAACAGGCTTAATGCTAGACACTGTATGTTGCCCACTAACAGGAAGAATGCTAGACACTATGTGGCTCACTAGCAGGAAGAATGCTGACACTGTATGTTTCTCACTCACAGGGTGAATGCTAGACACAGTATGTTGCCCACTAACAGGATGAATGCTAGACATAGTGTTGCCCACTAACAGGATGAATGCTAGACATAGTATTGCCAACTAACAGGAAGAATGTTAGACACTGTATGTTTCCAACTAACAGAACGAATGCTAGATGGTGACATTCCATTGTCACCATCTAATGATGTTTATATATCTCAACTTGTTTGATTCGCTCGTGTATGTAACAACGTATTTGATTTTAACGAAAGAAATCTCTGTATTACGGGAAAATTATTACACCAGGGTTTTGGATATCACAAACTAGTCAAAACATTTACTAAATTTTATCATCGGTACGAGGACATCATTCGTAAATATAAATCAACATGCAGACGTCTTCTACGTTCAGGTATTTCACATCCAATATTTTATGGTAATATTCTTTACAAAGCACAAAAATGTCGGCATTCACCTCAAAAGCTTACCAAACCTTTAATCAGACTTATTCAGAAGGGATATAGTTACGATACTGTTGTCAGGTCATAAAAGATGGCATATTTTGGTATTAATATTGATTCACTAATAGGGTCTTTGCATCGGAAATAAACACATTTATTCAAAAACCAGTTGTTGGCATGATACGGGTCATGTTCTTCTCATATATTTTATGATGGTAAGATACTAAACCCCTTTATACGGGAGGGATTGTGCTTGATTTTCATATGATGAAGACATAATCTTTCAATCAGTTAAATTGAGGTCTGGAGCTGGCATGTCAGTAACTGCTAGTAGTCCTTTGTTAGTCCCCTACCGACGAAGTCGAAGTGGACTTTAGGTTTGCACTCCGTCCGTCTGTCTGTCCGTCTGTCTGTCTGTCCATCTGTCAGTCCGGCAAATCAGTTTTCCAGACTTTTTTTCTTCGTGCTTGAAGATATTGATTTGATATTTGGTTTATTGATTTATCATGACAAGTTACAGGTCAAGTTCAATTTTCACGATTTTAGCTTTTCTCTTTGTTCAGTTAAAGCCCTTTCCCTAGAATTAAACTTTTTATGAAATACTTATTAATTAGTAGGTTTCTGTTCAAAGGGAAATAACTCATTTTTTAAAAGACAAAATGACATTTAGGATTTTTTTCCTTTTCTTTGGTAAATTGTTTGAAGAATTTAGTGGTAGGTTTGTTTGTCATTCTTGAAGATATTGATTTTGTTAATAAGTTTTATCATGACAAGTTACAGATCAAGTTGGAATTTTGTTCCAGTCTGATAATTTTGTGCAGAGTTATGGTCTTTGGACATAGAAAATTCACTTAAATAATCAGTTTTCAACAGTTTTTTTCGTCATGCTTGAAGATTTTGACTTGATATTTTTATGTAGTTTACACCATGACAAGTTATAGATCAAGTTAGAATTTCGTTCCATTACAATGAATTTGTAACCGGTAGGGGACTATGTATTACCATGCAATACTCACAGAATGCTTGTTAATTTATGTATCATTGTCATTTTACTTAGTTTTATGTTATCTATTCTGACATCGGACTTGGACTTCTTTTAAACTGAGTTTTACTTTGCGTATTGCTGTGTGTTTGTTTTTTCTACATTGGCTAGAGGTATAGGGGGAGGGTTGATATCTCACAAAACATGTTTAACCCAGCCGCATTTTTGCGCCTGTCCCAAGTCAGGAGCCTCTGGGCTTTGTTAGTCTTGTATGACTTTTAATTTTAGTTCATTTATATGTTTTGGAGTTTAGTATGATGTCCATGTTCACTGAACTAGTGCCCATTGTTGTTTAGGGGCCAGCTGAAGCCCTCCTCCGGGTGCGGGATTTTCTCGCTGTGTTGAAGACCCATTGGTGGCCTTCGGCTGTTTTCTGCTCTTTGGTCGGGTTGTTGTCTCTTTGACACATTCCCCATTTCCATTCCAAATTTTACTGTATTTTGCTCACTATCGGGATGAATGATAGATAATGTTTGTTGCCAACTAAAAAGGTGAATGCTAGACACTGTATGTGCCCCACTGACAGGGTAAATGCTAGACATTATGTTGCCCACTAACAGGATGAATGCAAGACACTGTAGTTTGCGCACTAACGATGAATGCTAGACACTGTTTGTTGCCCACTGGCAGGATAAATGTTAGACATTGTATGTTGCCCACTAACAGGACGAATGCTACACTGCATGTGGCCCACTAATAGGATGAATGCTAAACACTGTCTATTGCCCACTAACAGAATGATTGCTAGACATTGTATGTTGCCCACTAACAGAATGAATTCTAGACATTGTATGTAGCCCACTAACAGGATGAATGCTAGACACTGTATGTTGCCCACTGACAGGGTAAATGCTAGACACTATATGTGACCCACAAACAGGATGAATGCTATACACTGTATGTTGCCCACTAACATGATGAATACTTGACACTGTGTTGCCCACTCACAGGGTGAATGCTAGACACTTTATGTTGCCCACTAACAGGATGAATGCTAGACACAGTATGTTGCCAACTAAAAGGAAGAATGCTAGACACTGTATGTTGCCTACTAACAGAACGAATGCTAGACACTGTATTTTGCCCATAACAGGAAGAATGCTAGACACTGTATGTTGCCCACTATCAGGATGAATGTTAGACAATGTATGTTTTCCAACTAACAAGGAGAATGCAGGACACTGTATGTGGCCCACTGACAGGGTGAATGCTAGACACTTTAAGTTGTCCACTAACAAGATGAATGCTAGACACTGTATATTGCTCACCAACGGTGAATGCTACACACTGTATGTTGCCCACTAGCAGGATGAGTGTTAGACATTGTATGTGGCCCACTTACAGGATGAATACTAGAAATTGTATGTTGCCTACTAGCAGGAAAAATGCTAGACACTGTATGTTGCCCACTTACGGGATGAATGCTAGACATTGTATGTTACCCACTTGAAGGATAAATGTTAGACGCTATATGTTTCCCACTAACCGGATGAATGATAGACACTGTATGTTGCCCACTTGCAAGTGAGTGTTAGACATTGTATGTTGCCCACTAGACGTCCATTTGTGGTTTGTACTGCAGGATTGTTGTTTCATTGACGTATATCCCACATCTCCTTTAATTCGTACATAAACCTTGCAATGCTATATGAAATTAACATTAATATGTGTATACCACTTCACGACTTGATCTTACTTACTGGTTCATTTGTGTTCTTTAAATAGCGAATTGTTTTAAATGCCCGTTATAAACTATTATTCATAATGTTTTGAATTTCATTTTTATTTGTTATTCTATCAATTAACGCAATATTGATATAAATTCACGTACAATCCTTTGTGGTTGAAGAGTGCCTAGCGTTATGCACGTAGACATACCAATAAATCAAACAAGATATTTGGGCCTTCCGAGTTAACAGTATGTCAGTACTTTTATTATTGTCTCGTTTTCACTACATATTTTCTCTTCCTGTGTTCATTACTAATCGAACTGAGGCCTTTCAGGGCAAATAGGCGTTTTTCTCACGTACTGCTCAGAAAGGTAAATATGGTTCGTTATATGACAGGATGATAATGTTCTCTCACTATGTTAAGATTTGTTTTCATCTTTTAAGAAAAATAATTGAAAGAATTTTTCAAACCGTGGGAAAATTGAAAGTTTAAAAAGTAATAATTCCAAACGTTTCTATAGAAATACCAAACATAGGAAGGATCATAAAATGGATTTTTAAAGCTAATATCAATGAAATAAATATTATATTGATTTGTAAAATATATAGTCACAATGAAAGGCCGACCGGAGGAAGGCGGAAATCAAGCTGTAAACTTCGGTAAAGCCTATAGTTCTAACAAATTTCTAAACCCTGTCAAAAACTGATATATGTACATGACTGGCAAGATAAAATTTTGATTATTAAAATTAGTGTTTACTTCAATTCACAAGAAAAAAGTTAATTCCTAGACAAGCGGAAACCTCTTCTCGTGGGAAAAGGCGGAAATGATTTTAAAATAGATGCACTTTGAACTATTATTATTTTACATCATTAAAATAGAAATGTATGCATCAACAACATATCAATTTTAAAGAAAAATCTATACTTTTGTTGATTTGATTATTTAAAGACAAATTTAAGAACGTTTATCGCCGATGTTATGTGCTTTCTGTACAAAAGTGCCCCTATTTTGAAAGAATTACTCAAGTAAATTTTAGAAAATAAAACAGATAAATGCATTTTTTTTGTTCGATTTTCAGTTACAGTTCAACGAGCAAAAGTTGCATGCAAATTTTACCCAAATTTGTGACATAGTTCATTTACTGTACATTGACCTTAATTGAATTAATTGTTTATAAAGACTGCCGACAAAGTGTTACGTATTAGTATTTGTATTGTGTTGTATTTTTGAAAGCTATTACATGAATTGCAACGGAATAGATGGATAACTCAAGTGCTCGATTTCTCACTTGAGTAGAACGGTTACCATCAGTATGGTGTCACACCACCAATTTATCCAGCAGCATTAAGAACATATAAAACATACTCTGACAAAACAGACGTCATTGTTAACTTAAACTAGCATTTAAATTGACATGAATGAAACTTTACTGAATGAGAAATATATTTGAACCTTTTTGAGGCCAAATTTACTTTTGGAACACAAATTTAGGGTAAATATTCTTCTCCGAATGCTTAAATGTAGGAACGATTTTTAGTAGTAAGCGACTTGCGGTATGTCATTGAACTAAAGTATCACTCCTTTGTTCATAATGTAGAGTTATTTAAAAAAATACCCGTAAATGTTACTTTTACCCATCACTACAAACCAAATAAAGTCTGAAATTGGCAGTAATTGAACTCTAATGTACTGATTCTTACTCGACCATTCTGAATAAGTCTCAATTTTACTGGAAATTACTTGACTGAAATCTTAACCATACTTAACTGTATTGATTTGTACTCGTCCCTAATCTAGACAATACTTAAAAGTCTGGACTAGTAAAAAGTAAAATAACAAAAATACCGAACTCCAAGGAAAATTCAAAACGGAAAGTCGCTTATCAAATGGCAAAATCAAAAGCTCAAACACATCAAACGAATGGAATATTCCTGACTTGGTACAGGTATTTCCTTATGTAGAAAACGGTGAACTAAACCTGGTTTTATACCTAGTTAAACCTCTCATTTGTATGACAGCCGCATAAAATTCCATTATATTGACAACAATGTGTGAACAAAACAAACATACATAATAGGAAAAGATGTCAAAAATAGGGGTACAGCAGTCAACGTTGTGTTATAATCTTAATCCCTATAAAACAAACAAATATGTCAACAAAGAAAAACAAAATGGCATATAGACAAAGCACATAAGCAAAAATGAAAGACAAGAATATAAAAAATGACCACAGCACAATAACACAAAGGCGGGATGTATAAGTACATAGCCACGCCAAAAGGATATTAACACAAATGGATTAAACACTTTTTGGTTAATAATTTACAAAGACAAATAAAAGAACACTATAAAACGTAATTAATATGATAAACAACGTCAGTACCTAGAATCTATACTTCAAGACCATCATGTATCATTTGTGAAGTTGAAACGAAATATTTATCAACAAGGTCTTGGTAACTCCCGGTGAACTTTTTTAGAAACAGGACGAGACGTTCTTTGACATAACCCTGGTTCATCAACTTTCTGCTCAGACACTGGTGACGTTTTATAAAGTCTTAGAAGCAGCTGCAAACTCTTGAATACCGAATGAGTTGGGAATGTATATCCCATATGCAGGTGAAGTTGGTATATTGCTACTAAGGTGGGGGAAATTGATAATTTTAAAATTAAAATCGTCTCGTTTGTCACAGATTCTAGTACTGAGATGACCGCTTATGTCAAATTCGAGGTATGAGTCTAAAAATGAGGCGGAGGAAGCCCATCTTCGCTAGCCAAGGGTTACGATCCACTTCCCTGATACCCTTGGCTAGCGAAGATGGAGGAAGCCGTGTCTGTTGTTTCTTTAATTTCTAGTTCTGGAGGATATATTGATGGAACCCAATCAGAAAAGTTTGGATTGTTAATGGAAAGAACATCATCAATATATCTGAATGTGAAATTAAATAATCAGGCTGGCTTCTTTGATCTTCTTGTTTTTTGACAAGTGTCTGAAGGAACTCTGACTCATATGAAAATAAGAAGAGGTCGGCAAGGAGAGGCGCACAGTTCGTTCCCATAGGAATGCTGACAATTTGTTGAAAAGTCTACCTCCAAATTCAACAAATATGTTGCCAATAAGAAACTCCAGCATACTGATCACTTGTTCCTCTGTGTAGCATGTTTTACCTTTTTGTTCACTATTAACAAAATATGCCGTATGGTATCCCAAAATAATAAATTTATGGCGTATGCTTCCATTTTTATATTGAATAGCATTGTGGATTATTTCTGTTAGACGATTTTTTAATTTGACGTGGGGAATGGTGGGTATACAGGTTTGAAAAATCAAAAGTTTTTGATAGAATTTATTTCAGAGAATTTAAAATTATCCAGAAGTTCTTAAGAGTTTTTTTAGAATCCACATATGCTTAGTATCACTACGCGAATCAGTTTCACAGTATTTCTGAAGACCCTCTTTCACTATGAACAGAGTTTTTGTCAATCTAATGGACAATTCCTTTGTAGAAGATGCATAGGAGCCGGTAATAGACCAGTCTGTAACAGTCTTAACTAGTAATCGACCAGTCTATAACAGTCTCAACCTATTGTCGACCTTCTTAACCCATACTGAACCCATTGAACAATACTCGACCAATTCTTAATCAAACTAGACCAGTTTATTTCTATTCTATCTATCTTGATTTTGTGACTTACTATAATTTAAAATTATATAATACCGGTACTTGTCTCTGTTTCATATATACTTATTTCAGTATAAATATTGATTGTGTTATCAAAAAATTAAAACCCAACTAAATATTATTGCTTTACACCTCAGTGTTTGTCGTTTGTTCGTTAATATCATATTTGTCCTTCGGTTTTTTGTTTTGTATATAAATCAGGCCGTTAGTTTTTTTTTGTTTGAATTGTTAATGTTTACATTTGTAATTGCGGTATCTTTTATTGCTTGCTATGCAGTATAGGTTTTGCTCATTGCTGAAGACCACACGGTGACCCATAGTTGCAACCTCCTTTGTCATTTGGTCTCTGGTCGAGAGTTTCTTCATTGGCAGTCATACCTCATCATATTTTCATAAGTTTTGTCAATGTCTGACCAAATGTCAGACATTTTTTCTTCAATTTTTCTATGTGATCTTCGAATCTACAAGGCAAATATTGTTTTGGTCAGGCAAAATTTTTCATTTGTGTGGAGTTTGGCTGTAAATTTAAAGAAAACATTCGCAATATTTTAATATTCATGGAAAAATAAGTCGGTAATACGATTTTAAATGAAAACGGAGAGGAGTGGAACACGAGGAATTCACCTATAGAAAGATCTCAGCTGCAAACTGGTTCAGATTTTCATTTTGACTTTGATACTGAACATAAAATTATATGTTTTTAGTCATAATCATTTTGGTAGTTAAAACATTAGAATGAACGTTGTTAAAAGTTGAAATTAAGATTTCCTGCGAAAATAAGTTGACCGCTGACCGCGTAAGAAAAGTAGCCGCTGAAAAGCGTTAAAATTGTTAGAGACAGGTGACTGCTGAAAAGAGGTGGTCGTTAAGGCAAGTATGACTGTATTGCTCTTTAATGACGATTTTCCCAATTTTTGCATTTTTGTCTATTGTCATGAAGATTTTAAAAGATAAATCGACACTTTGAATATTAAAAAAAATCAGTAAGACAAGATCTGCAAATTAGTCAGCACAGATGAAATTGTTAGTTGTTTTCTTATAGGAGTTATTGCCTGTAAAAGAGGATTGTTTACCCTTTATTTGTAATTTGGGTAAAAACTATAGAAGAAACATAGGCCACTTCCTGTTTGCTGAAATTTTGAAATTATACAACACTCATTGTACAATGAAACTTTCTTTGGATTTTTCTTGGCTTCTATGGAAGGGAATGCTTTAATATTTGATTGACAGTTTGATGATTTTGAGTTATAGCGTGTTAGCAATTTTTACATCTGCTGTGCAGCTACTACCTGTTTGCCAATAGTATTAAATTTTACAACACTCATTGTACAAATTGTCATGAAAGTTTTCTTGGCTTCAATGATTTTATGGAATGATCATTTATGCTTCAGTAAATATGTTACGTCAATCAACTACATGAAGGGACGCAGGTCTATTTGTCTTGTTCGAAGTTAGGGTCTCACAGCATATGCTAGTGCCATTTTCGAAAAAAAGGCTTATAGTTAAGAACTAAGCAACACCTTTAAATATGGCTATATAACAGACCATTTACAACAATATTACTTTACTTTTCAGAGATTTAAATTTATGTGTGCCCAATGATCTGGACCTTTCATTTCTGAGAGGGAACCTCACATTTTGAAAAACAAAGGTCCAATGCCTCCCATCCTTTACGATGGTGCTTTTTGCAGGACCTATGCATTTCTCGAGGAGGGCCTTTCACTTAAAAATTCAAATGGTCCAGGACTTTACATTCTTTTTAGCAAATTTAAAAACTAACTAATTCCAACCTTCAATCCTGTAAGTACATTAAGTAGGCGGAGGTATCTGTAATCATTAGTTTATTTTATTATATGATAATAAGGAGATGAGGTATGATTGACAATGAGAAAATTATCCCTAGACCATAGACAAACATATAAACAATTATAGTTAGCCTAACAGCCTTCAACAACGAGAAAAACCCATACCATATAATCATCTATAAAAAAAAACCTGGTATTATAAAATGTGAACATTTCAAAAGAGAAAATCAACAGCCTACTACAGCAATGAAGGAAAAACAAATATTACAGACAGGTACTAACAACAACCATTTCATTACAGGTCCTGGTTGTGGACAGGCAAATAAGGAATGTGAAAAAAACCCGATTGTATCTAATGGTATTGCTCTGGTTGATTATTGACAGTGTTTTGAGAAGCTTCAATTTGAAAAAAAATATTGCTGTTATGTTTGTCTTCATGCTGGTAAATAAAACTTTTTGAAATTTTCAGGTCTGCGAAAGTGCAATAGATGTTCTTGTGTTGGATGGAAAAAATCACACCATGTTTGTAGAATGCATTTGTACCTCATTTAGGTATGTGATTAGATCTTCAATGTTTTTGATTTCAGTTCATTTAATTCAAATAGTGCAGAAAATTTGAAATAAGTTACTGTTTAAATGCTAGTTTTATTTGAATGAAATTAATTTCTGAAAATATTAGGTCAGTATTTAGGTCCATAAGGATCATGAATGTTAAATTGGTAGTAACAATAATAACTCAATAATAACTCAACAGAATTGACGACTTTCGAATTCGTGCTCTTTACCGTACATTTCCTATGTCACAATGCTTATCATATCTTGTCGATGCTTATATTATTACGTCACAGTGAGAATTGATTGTTTAATGACGTCATTTACACCAATTGACCACTGGTAAACCGGTGTAACTCATTCATAAAAAAAAATTGGTGTATCTATTGAAAATATTTTTTTTTCTATTTTAAGGATATAATGGAAAATTGGAACGAGGTAAGAGTTACTTTATAGTCAAATTGTCATGTGACTTTTTGTTCTCAATTAATTACAGAAAGTAATGATTTGAGAAAAAAAAACCTAGAAGAATTCTACATGAACTACAAAAATAGAAATTCCAAGATCACACAGATCAAACAAATAATACAAGACTGGGACGAAGAAAGATGTACTACAACATTTTACAAACTAAGTTGTGGCTAACAACAACTAATAATATTCATGAAAATCAGTATTTAGTAATTGATAACAAATAATCAGTATTCAGTATCTGATAACAAATGAAAATGCAATTTTAGCAAAAAGTCTTTGAAAAAGTCATATCTTGGTAAATTTTCTAATTCAGTTTTGTATTTTAAATAAAGGCAACAGTAGTATACCGCTGTTCGAAATTCATAAATCGATTGAGAAAAAAAAACATATCTGGGTTACAAACTAAAACTGAGGGAAACACATCATATATAAGAGGAGAACTACGACACAACAGAAACACAACATTAAAATGTAACACACACAGAAACGAACTATAATATAACAATGGCCATTTTCCTGACTTGGTACAGGACATTTTAAGAAACAAAAATGGTGGGTTGAACCTGGTTTAACAGCTATCCAAACCTCTCACTTGTATGACAGTCGCAATCAAATTCCATTATATTGACAACGATGTGTGAACAAATCCAGTTGAATCTGGCAATTATTACTATTTCTGGATATTTAAGGCTTGGTAATACAACAGTGGTGAGATCAGAGGAAATTATGATTATTTTTTTTTCAAGAAGTTATGCCCCTTTGAACTTAGAATTTAGGCTTGAATATACTACTGCAACAGTTTGTCATCGCAACTCCTGTAAAACAACACAACAGGATTTCATGAAATTTTATAGACAACAAGGACAAACTATGTAGATGTGCATATCAACAGGAAATTATGATTCAATTATTTTTCTAGGAGAAATTCCCCTTTGAACTTAGAATTTTGGTCTAAACATACTACTGCAACAGTTTGTTCAGCACAACTCTTCTGTTACCACACAACATAATTTCATGAGACTTTGTAGATAATAAGGACATATTATGTAGATGTGCAAATCGATGGGAAATTATGATTAAAATTTATATAACCGCAAAAAATTTGCGGTCGTATAATGGAATAGTGATGTTGTTGTCATCCTCGTCCGAAGACTTCTGGTTTCCTGACAATAACTTGAGTATAAGTGTATGGATCCCTATGAAACTGTACCACAAGGTTCCATACCACAAAAGGAAGGTTGAATTGAATTTGGGGGTTATGGCTTATCTGCTTAGGAATAAGGGGATAAAAAGGGATTAAAAAAATAATTTGTCTCGCCTTTTTGTCACAGTATGCTTGACATTACTATCCCACGGCGGCTATGTAAACTATTTGTATAAAGCTTTATATTTCAGAAGGTAGAAGACCTGGATGCTTTAAATCCTTGTATGCAGATACCTTATGTTACGAATATTCTGTCCGTCATTTGTCCATTGTCCTTGACGTCATTTTCATGGTTCACCGACTGCTTGAAAAAATATAGTTTTTTATCATTATCATGTGAATTTCTGACTTTTATATTACTATATTTGGTATATTGCAATGCCTACATGTCCGTCAGACAGGGTTCACCTGACCTCGACCACTTTCCATGGACCAGTGATCAAGGTTAAAGTTACGTGATTAGGTCCGTTTCTCAGATTCTATAAGCAGTAGGTCAACTATATGTGGTGTATGGAATGACTGTAAGGAGTACATGTCAGTTTCTTAGGTTTAATCTAACCTTGACCTCATTTTCATGGTTCATTGGTCAATCATAAGATTTTGTTTTTTGGTTTGTTTTTCAAGTACTTTAGGCAATAGATCAACTGTATTTGGTGAATGAATGATTGTAAAGTGTACATGTCTGTCTAGTCGGTACCATCTGACCTTGACCTCATTTTCATTGTTCATTGGTCAAAAGTTTTTGTGTTTTGGTCTGTTTTTCATATACAAATAGCAATAGGTAAACTATGTTTGGTGTATGGAATAATTGTAAGGTGTACATGTCTGTCTAAAAGGATTTTTCTTACCTTGACCTCATTGCCATGGATCTTTTAAAATGTTAAGTTTATGTGATACTTGTAGTTAAACCTTTATCTTGAAGACTTTCAACATAAAACCAATGGTCAGTAAAACAGGCGAGATATTTCAGCGTGTGCAGTCTTGTTTAAACTTTGTTTGAATTGCTTATTTTTTACCAATTTCAATGGGGTTTAAATAATCTTGAAATATTGGGGTTCTTTGATATGCTTAATCTTGCCGTGTTTAGAATTTTGATTTTGGGCCGTGTTGTCAATTGGGTCCAAATTAGGGTCCAAAATTAAACTTTGATTGATTTCAATATGCTGCATCTAATAATGTATTAAGATTTCGGAATTTGGGCCCATTTTTCAAATTGGTCCACATCAGGGTCCAAAGGGTCCAAAATAATATTTTTTTTTGTTTGATTTCAACAAAAGTTGAATGGTATGGGCCTTTGCTATGCTGAATTGCTTATATTTGATCAATTTCTTTTGTTTATTTTTTTTTACATTAAGAGTTTCCTCCCTTACAATATTTTAGCTTATAAGTTATGTCTTATTTTAAGGTATTTAGATTTTGGATATTGGACCTTAATAGTTAAAAGTCCAATTTCAAATTTTTCAGATCTTTGACCACATTTATTCTGTGTCAGAAACCTAAGCTCTGTCAAATAATTAATCACAATCAAAATTCAGAGCTGTATCAAGCTTGAATGTAGTGAACATACTTGTCCCAACTGTTCAGGGTTCAACCTCTGCGGTCGTATCAAGCTGCGCCCCTCTGAGTATTTTATTTTTATGCCCCACCTAGGGCCATTATGTTTTTCGGTCTGTGCGTCCGTTCGTTCGTCCGTCTGTCCGTCCGTTCGTTCGTTCGTTCGTTCGTCTGTCCCTATTCAGGTAAAAAGTTTTGGTTAAAGTTTTTGGTCAAGGTAGTTTTTGATGAATTTGAAGTCCAATCAACTTGAAACTTAGTACACATGTTCCCTATGATATGATATTTCTAATTTTAATCCAAAATTAGAGTTTTGATCCCAATTTCACGGTCCATTGAACATAGAAAATGATAGTGCCCGCTTCAGGTTAAAGTTTTTGGTCAAGGTAGTTTTGATGAAGTTGAAGTCCAATCAACTTGAAACTTAGTACACATGTTTCCTATGATATGATCTTTCTAATTTTAATGCCAAATTAGAGTTTTGACCCCAATTTCATGGTCCACTGAACATAGAAAATGATAGTGCGAGTGGGGCATCCGTGTACTATGGACACATTCTTGTTCTAGCAGTTATAGATATAAGAAGACGTGGTATGAGTGCCAATGAGACAACTCTCCATCCAAGTCCAAATTTAAAAAAGTAAACCATTATAGGTCAAAGTACGGTCTTCAACACGGAGCCTTGGCTCACACCGAACAGCAAGCTATAAAGGGCCCCAAAAATTACTAGTGTAAAATCATTCAAACGGGAAAACCAACGGTCTAATCTATATAAAAAAACGAGAAATGAGAAACACTTATAAACCACATCAACAAACGACAACTACTGAACATCAGATTCCCTTTGAACTTAGAATTTTAGCCTAAATATACTACTGTAACAGTTTGTCATCGCAACTCCTCTGAAACCACACAACAGAATTTGATGGAACTTTGTAGATAAGTTTGATATATCATGTAGATGTGCATATCGACAGCAAACTATGATTCAATTATTTTTAGGAGTTATGCCCCTTTGAACTTAGAAGTTTGACCTTAATTTACTACCTACTTATATAATATATAAGATATCTTATATAATCTACAGTGGCGGATCCAGAAATTTTCATAAGGGGGGCCCGCTCCAGTCATGCTGCAGTGATTCCCTATATAATCATCCAAATTTTTCCCACAAAAGGGGGGGCCCGGGCCCCCCTGGAAAACCCTCTAAATCCGCCTCTGATCTAGTTTTTATAAGATATCTGATATATTATATGAGATATCTTATATACTACATAAGATATCTCATTATATATACTTTATAAGATATCTTTAAATAAGCATAGATAGACTTTTACAACTGTGGATTCATTCATTTTCGTTTGTACCAATTTTAGTGAATTGAGGAAAAAGTGTTTTTTGCGGTTTTACAAATATCTGATACCAGCCTATAGAAAACTTGATCTTCATTGAACATTTAGATTAGTGGTTCACCAGTACCAACAAAAAATTGTATCCCACAATCAATAATGATTCAGACAGTATCTGATATAAACTTAGCTATAGAATAACAAAAGTAGGTGGGCGAGGGGTAACGAAGGGGTCAATTAAGCCATTTATGTGAGAGAAAAAAATCAAACAATTTCATAACCTATAACATGAAAGGACAAAAGGCAAAGTCCACAGAACCCTACACGAAAAGTAAAGATAAGAAGGAACAATCAATGAGTTTGAAAATATGACTTTGTAGTACAAGGATATGCTATGTCTATTTCATGATTCTATTGATGATATTTTAGTACAAGGATATGCTATGTCTATGTCTATTTCATGATTCTATTGATTGTATTTTAGTACAAGGATATGCTATGTCTATTTCATGATTCTATTGATGATATTTTAGTACAAGGATATGCTATGTCTATTTCATGATTCTATTGATTGTATTTTAGTACAAGGATATGCTATGTCTATTTCATGATTCTATTGATGATATTTTAGTACAAGGATATGCTATGTCTATTTCATGATTCTATTGATGATATTTTAGTACAAGGATATGCTATGTCTATTTCATGATTTTATTGATGATATTGTAGTACAAGGATATGCTATGTCTATTTCATGATTCTATTGATTATATTTTAGTACAAGGATATGCTATGTCTATTTCATGATTCTATTGATGATATTTTAGTACAAGGATATGCTATGTCTATTTCATGATTCTATTGATGATATTTTAGTACAAGGATATGCTATGTCTATTTCATGATTTTATTGATGATATTTTAGTACAAGGATATGCTATGTCTATTTCATGATTCTATTGATGATATTTTAGTACAAGGATGTGCTATGTCTATTCCATGGTCCTATTGATGACATTCTGGTACAATAATATGCCATGTCTATTCCATGATCCTATTGATGACATTCATTTATGAAAGGTTGAACATTTCGGTTGATATTGATAATATCAAATGTATAAATTCCAGCAATTATAGATTACTTAAGATTTCATCTCTTCCTGAATGTATATAGTCAATGACGCATTGCCATACAGGAGAATACATAATTATTGACAGTAACGACACTCACTTTTTTTATTACAATCTATTAAATGTAAAAACTATGTTTGACTTACAGAAACTTATAACAGCTGCTAATCGTGGAGATGTAGAAGCCTTAAAATTATGCCTACAAAATGATGCAGACATTGATTATCAAACGGCAAGTAAAATAGTCACAATCAAAACTATTTTAATTGAATACTTCAGAGCAAAATCATTATAAGATACGTCTTCTTATGATACATGTACATCATAAAACACACAACTTCAAGTAACTTAGAAACATGGCAGGTTGTTTATATAAATTATAAACTAACAACTACAAGTTACTTCAAAATATGGCATATTATACATAATTACCAGTATAAATAAAGGCAACAGTAGAATACCGCTGTTCGAAACTCATAAATCGATAGAGATAAAAACAAATCCGGGTTACAAACTCAAACTGAGGGAAACGCATCAAATATAAGAGGAGAACAACGACACAACAAAAACACAACATTAAAATGTAACACACACAGAACCAAACTATAATATAACAATGGCCATTTTCCTGACTTGGTACAGGATATTTTAATAAAAAAAATGGTGGTTTGAACCTGGTTGTGTGGCATGCCAAACCTCCCGCTTTAATGGCAACGTCAAACACAACACCAAAACGACAACATCACATGACAGGACCACAATACAAATAAATGGGAGAACATATAGGACAAAGAAACACACGAATAATAGCTAACAAAAGGTACTAGGCTTAAAACACACAACTAGAAGTTACTTCGAGTCATTGCAGGTTGTACTTAAACTGTGTAAAACACACAACTATATGTTACGTCAAGACAAAGCTGATTGTACATAACCAGTATAAATCGCACATATACTTCAGAACTTGGCAGCTTGTACATCAGCAGTATAAAATGCAAAACTGATTCTACTTCAAAACATGGGATATTGTACATAAACAGTATAAAACTTACAACTGCAAGTTACTTCAAAACATAGCTGATTTTCCTTAAGCAGTATACACAAAAGTATCAAAGCACACCACTGAATTTGAATTATATCTGTTATTAAAGCACACCACTGAATGTGAATTCTACCTGTTATTAAAGCACACCATTGAATGTGAATTTACCTATTATCAAAGCACACCACTGAATGCGATTTTTGTCTTTTATCAAAGCACACCATTGGCTGTAAATTAAACCTGTTATCAAAGCACACCACTGAATGTGAATTCTACCTCTTATCAAAGCACATCACTGAATATGAATTAAACCTGTTATCACAGCACACCATTGGATGTGAATTCTACCTGGAATCAAAGCACTTCACTGAATGTAAATTATAGCTGTTATCAAAGCATACCATTGAAAGAGAATTTTAAATTTTGTCAAAGCACACCATTGAATGGGAATCATACCTATTATCAAAGCACACCATTGAATGTGAATTTTATGTGAAAAATACCTATTATCAAAGCAAACCATTCAGTAGGAATTCTACCTGATATCTAAGGAAACCAGTGAATGTGAAGTTATACCTATTATCAAAGCACCACATTTTATATTAATTCTATAAGAATCTTAACTATTATCAAAGCCCAACATTGAATATGAATTATACCTGTTATCTAAGGACACCAATGAATTGAATTATACCTATTATCAAAGCACACCACTGAATGTGAATTCTACCTGTCATCAAAGCACACCAGTGAATGTGAATTATATCTGTTATCAAAGCACAAAACTGAATGTAAATTTAAACTGTCATCAAAGCAAACCACTGAATGAGATTAATACCTCAATATCAAAACGCACAATTTAATAACAGGTAGAAGTAACAATTCAATGGTGTGCTTTGGTAACAGGTACAATATCACATTAAAAAGTAAAATCACAAAAATACTGAACTCCGAGGAAAATTCAAAAAGGAAAGTCCCCAATCAAAAGGCAAAATCAAAAGTTCAAACACATCAAACGAATGGATAACAACTGTCATATATTCCTGACTTGGTACAGGCATTTTCTTATGTAGAAAATGGTGGATTGAACCTGGTTTTATAGCTAGCTAAACTTCTCACTTGTATGACAGTCGCATCAAATTCCATTATATTGACAACGATGCGTGAACAAAATGAATAATAAGAGTTCAAAAAGTGACGCGACCCAAATGCGAACTTGATCTGTATTTTGTGATAATAAGCGTTGTGTACAAGTTTCATAACATTTGGTTGAAGCAAACTAAAGTAAGAGAACGGAAACCAATTTTGGGACGGACAGACAAGGGGAACACTTACTTAACAGGTACAATTCATATTCAATGTTGGGCTTTGATAATAGTTAAGATTCTTATAGAATTAATATAAACCTTCCATCCTTTATGGGTGGATTTTACATAGATAAATAAAATCGTATAATATAAGCAAAATGAGGATGTTAAATTTGATGTTTGCCTTTTTGTGCTTCTTCGTTACATTTGTTTGTTTTTATAGTGATTAAGATGATAACACAATGTTGACTGCTGTACCCCTATTTTGACATTTTTACCTATTGTGTCTGTTTGTTTTGTTCACGCATCGTTGTCAATATAATGGAATTTGATGCGACTGTCATACAAGTGAGAGGTTTAGCTAGCTATTAAACCAAGTTCAATCCACCATTTCTACATAAGAAAATGCCTGTACCAAGTCAGGAATATGACAGTTGTTATCCATTCGTTTGATGTGTTTGAACTTTTGATTTTGCCATTTGATTGGGGACTTTCCTTTTTGAATTTTCCTCGGAGTTCAGTATTTTTGTGATTTTACTTTTTAATGTGATATTCTACCTGTTACCAAAGCACACCATTGAATGTGACTTCTACCTATTATCAAAGCACACCAGGTTGTCTGATTTGATACAGGCTCAAAATGTGGAGATTTTAAACCATTATTGTTTTTGCACAATCCACTCTTTACATAACTTAACCATTGGTATTAAAAGAAAAACACATGGTGAATAAATGGAGAATGTGTCCATGGGACAAAGATGATGCCCCCGCTTGCATATAATGTTATAAAGGGTCATAACTCGAGAACAGTAAAAGTGACGCGACCCAAATTCGAACTTGATCTGTATTTTGTGATAATAAGCGTTGTGTACAAGATTCATAACAATTGGTTGAAGCAAACTAAAGTAAGAGAACGGAAACCAATTTTGGGACGGACAGACAAGGGGAACACTTAATGCCCCCTCCGGTGACGGCGGGGGCTTAAAAACCTGCACAGTTTAACTACCATTGGTCTGTATGGAAACTGATACACACATCATTAGACTGAATCAACATTAGATCTAAATTCTGTTTTTAATCAGACAATTTTAATGGATGAATTGCATGAAGGGGTTTTCATTAAATACTTGTCTTTCTGTTCTGAACTATAGATGGTGAAAGTTGTTATTTTGCTTTTTGACAAGAAACATTTTTTACTCTAAGATTTTACTTAATATTGTGTTAACAACTTTAGTTAGCTTAGTTGTATTTATACAGATCTAATGATACAACATCTTGTAAAAATGATAAATAGTCGTTAGATTCATATAACGTGTGATCCCATTTTACTCATAATATTTTTCTGAATCAGAAAATATAACCTTTTTTCGTGTTTCTTTGAAAAAATTATTTTATCACAATCAATTATTATACTGAATCTGCACTAAATTCTGCTGTTATTCATAATCAGAAAGTTTTAATTAGTGTGACTGTTCATTTTTGTTTATATTTATTACTCAACATTGTCCAGTTCAGCAATCAAGTTTTGAAGTCAGTTGTATTATTCCAGGGTAGAGGATTAACTGCATTAATGTGGGCTGCCAGGGGAGGACACCTGGAGGTAACTCAACTACTCCTTGAGAAAGGATGTCAAAAAGAAACCACAACGGTATGTTAGATATTATCTCCTCAGTCTCATCACATTCAGCTTAAGAAAATCAACACAAAATCATGTTGGTGATTAGACAAGTTTAATAGACTGTTAACAAATACTCATTAGCATCATATAAATATGGGTCTCCTTTTACTTGTTGAATTGTTCTGAATCAGGAAATTTAACTCTTTTTACATTTCAGTGTTACTGTTTAAAAAAATGATCATTATTCTGAATTATTTCAATCAGACATATCTAATCATTATATAAAAAAATACTTGCTAGAATTATATAAAATGAGGTCTCATTTTTATCCTTCAGTTGCACTGAATCCATTTATATTAATATTCTATACATTTCTTCAAAAAGAATTTTTTTTAACTGGACTGTTCTAAATGAAAGTTCAAACATCTCACAAAAACATGTTGTTTATTTGTTATTTATGTAGAATATAAAAACAAGTGTGACTAGTCATTTTATTCATTTTGACCACTGATTCATGTGATATATATTTCGTTTATATTTATTATACATCATTGTCCAGTTTACATCAGACATGTTTTAATTTCAGCTGTAGGATATATTGTAAATTATTGATATTTATAGCAAAGTATTGTCCATAATATTTACATGTTATTTGGTACTATTAAAGGATGATGGAAGTACAGCTTTACATTTTGCTGCACAGTATGGATATCTACAGGTCACAAGATGTCTAGCAGAAGAAGGAGGTATCAGTCCCTTTGTTAAGACAAATCGGCGGGTAATATTTTATAGTATATGCCAAGTATTTAATAAAGTTATGAATCACTTAGATGATGTTTAAAATCTGTTCGGTCCAATGTGTGTTTTATTACTTTTTGAAGGTTACTGTTAACTAAGATAAAACACATAACTCATATTTCTTGCAAATTAGAATATTACGGACCAGTCTATATGCTTTGAACATTGCTGTTTGTATAGAATTCAGTTACTGGTGAACAATCATGTTGCATCTTATGAAAATAATAATAAACTACATGGTTGATCTAATGATAGCCAGCTGTTTCCTTACAGTGCCTGTGTTAAACCTGACTAAAGAGTTAGTATTCTGTGTCCATCTAATTTGTTGATGGAAAAAAGCTTAGACTTATTGGCTCCGAATCAAAATTATATTGCTGCATACGATGAAGTGATGAAAAGAGTTGAGGGCTCAAAAACTAAGATGAAATACAACTCAGCTGTTACTGGTATAAAGTGATGATCAGAACTGAGGGGTCATGGAATGTAATAAAATACTACTCGGCTTGCACTGGTATGAAGTGATGATCAGACCTGAGGCTCACTAAATGAAATAATATACCACTTAGCTGTTACTGGTATGAAATAATGAATAGAGCTGAGGGGTCACAATATAGAATAAAATACAACTCAGCTGTTACTGGTATGAAGTGATGATCAGAGCTTAGGGGTCATTAACTAGAATAAAATACCACTCAGCTGCCACTGGTCTGAATTGATAACCAGATCTAAGGGATCACAAAATGAAATAAAATACCACACAGCTGCTATTGATATTAAGTTATGATCAGAGCTGAGAGGTCACACACTAGAATGAAATACCACTCAGCTGTCACTGGTATGAAGTGATGATCAGAGCAGAGGGATCACAAACAAAAATGAAATACCACTCAGCTGTTACTGGTATGAAGTGATAACCAGATCTATGGGATCACAAAATGAAATAAAATACCACACAGCTGCTATTGATATTAAGTTATGATCAGAGCTGAGGGTTCACAAACTAAAATGAAATACCATTCAGCTGTCACTGGTATGAAGTGATGATAAGAACTGAGGGGTCACACAATAGAATGAAATACCACTCAGCAGTCACTGGTATGAATTGATGATCAAACCTAAGGGGCCACACTCTAAAATTAAATACCACTGAGCTGTTACTGGTATGAAGTGATGATCAGAACTGAGGGGTCATGGAATGTTATAAAATACCACTCGCCTTGCGCTGCACTGGTATGAAGTGATGATCAGGTCTGATGCTTACTAAATGAAATAAAATACCACTCAATTGTTACTGGTTTGAAGGGATAATTAGAGCTGATGGGTCACAAAATAAAATAAAATACCACTCAACTGTTACTGGTAAGAAGTGATGATCAGAGCTGAGGTGTCACAAAATAAAATAAAATGCTACTCAGCTCTTACTGTTAAGAATTGATGATCAGAGCTGAGTTGTTATGAAATAAAATAAAACACATTTCAACTTTACTGATATGAAGTGATGATCAATGCTGAGGGGTCACAGAATGAAATAAAATACCATTCAGCTGTTACTGGTAAGAATTGATGATCAGAGCTGAGGGGTCATAAAATAAAATAAAACACATTTCACCTGTTACTGGTATGAAGTGATGATCAGAGCTGAGGTGCCACAGAATGAAAAAAAATACCACTCAGCTGTTACTGGTAAGAAGTCATGATCAGATCTGAAGGGTCACAGAATGAAATAATATACCACTGACCTGACACTGGTATGAGGTAAGGATAAGAACTGAGATGCACTAAAGGAAATAACATACCTTTTAGCTGTTACTTGTATTAAGAATATAAATGTTTCAAAACAGATCTGTTATATTTATATAACTCGAATTAAAATTTGTAAAACTGCCGATATTTAATATTCTGAATTACATGATTAAATTTCACAATGTTAACGATAACGTCCCAGGGATAATCCCTGATGATCGAAGGTGAAACCGGTAGGATAGTGTACGTAATCGTTAAATTTTGTGAAATTTGATTATGTTATTCAGAATATTAAATATCGGCATTTTTACAAATTTTAATTTTATTTATATTTACGCAAGTTTATGAACATTTATCTATATATATGATATATATATTTATATTTTGCACTGATTTTAGGGTAAAACTCCATATGATTTAGCAGCAGCCAGACTTGAGAATGATCCAAGTAACAAAGAAGTAATGGAATACTTGCAGGTACAAATGTTTGTCTGAATTACAAATTCTTACTTTAATAAAAAGGTTACATAGTTGTTATAACAGAATTACACGATATCACACAATATTGATTTGATGCACCATATGGACATAATTTTACTTTGTGGCGTTCAAAATAAAATTTTAGAAATATCAAAGTGTAAAGAGTAATACAAGCAAATATAGCAAAAAGGAGAATGCTTAAACCAATTTTTGCACTTCATGTTACGCCCTCTGTAAATTTTTTAATATCAAAAGTAAAATCCATATAGTTCACCTGGATTTGTTACCATGTTTAATGTACTCTTTGGGATTTGCAGCCAACCAAAGTGTCCATCCAAACTGTGGTAGAAAACAAAATTACAGTTTATGATGTTAAGTAATGGTAGGTCAATTATATTTGGCATGCAGTTGTATTAGCATCGACACGTCTCATTTTCTTGGTGAATCCCTCAGTCATGGTCTAATAACTTTTGAACTTTTGTTTATTTTACATGTTTTAGTTTGTGATTAGGTCTGTTTAAGGGGAACCATAAGTGGTAGGTCAATGGTATATTATATGCAAATGTATTAATTAGCATCGGCCTATCTCGTTTCCATGAAGATTATTTGGCTGTGCCCCCTTCGTTATGGGCTATAGATTTACTATGTAGATGTGCATATCCACAAGAAATCTTTATCAGTTGACTTTTGTAGCAGTTATGAGTCTTTGAACTTAGGAATCTGGTGATATTTTGTTTGCCTAGTGACAATGTGGAGGCGTGGTGTGTGTGAGCGTGCTCACAAAGGTTTTTTAATTTTTATAGTAATTTCAGTGTTCAAACAGGTTGATTGCAAAAATAGATAAAAATATGAAAGTAAGTGTGTCACAATAACAGAAGCTCTCTTCTAGCTGTTTGGTAAATTTCTGGCCAGTGTAATATTTTTTATTTGATGAAACTTCTGTGAGTTCATATTTTTCAGTGAATCCCAATAGATGTCGTCACAGAAAAGTCAGTGACAGAATTAAATATAACCTAGTTTTGTGATATGGTTGTATGATGATCAGGGTTATTTAATTGTTTGACTTTATAATTTTTACTCTTGTATTATGCTAGGTAAATGATTTCAGGTCATTTTGTTACCATATAAAAATTCCACCATTATAACACTATGTATTGAATGTATTATTGACGGTATTTTTATTTTACTTTTGTAGTCTCTGATGTCAAAAGATGGGCAAGATGTCAGCCAGAACACCTCTGGGAAGATACAGGAAATACAAACAGTTGAAGGTTGTACTTATTAACATTCTATTCTAATCTATTTGACCGTCATAGAGGAGATGTATTATGGTACACCCTTGTCCGTCTTTCTGTTCACCCACTACTGTTATGACTCGCTGTCTCTCGTCCAGAGAATGCTTTAATCAAATCTCATGAAACATTTACGGAATATTTAAAACGATGGAATAGATGTTCACTTTGATTTTCAAGAATGTGTTTGTTTGTCGTTCTCCCTTAGATCTATGCTCCTTTGTTATTATCTAAATTTGTACCGCTTTTACTCTATCCTCTATGGTGCCTGTAATTTATGACCTGGTTTTATCTTGCATCAGCAACATCACCAATGTCACATGTGGAGCAGGACATAGTACACTTCCTAGAGCACCTGAGTTCACACATGTATTTGATAGGTTTTATGTCTGGTCTGCGACGACCATGATTACCTAATCTATTTGAATAAAGCTTCATATTTCAGAAGGTGGAAGACCTTGATTCATTCTTCAAAGCATGAATACAGACGATGCTCTGTGTTACGAAATTTCTGTCAGCCATATGTCCTATGTCCTTGAACTCATTTTCATGGTTCATTAAGTGCTTAAAAAATTGTTTAACACATGAATTTCTCGCTTATGAGTAATAATGATTTTTTTTCATTTTTTTTCTGAGTTATGGGACTTGACTAGAAGATTTAAGGAAACATTTTACATGTTGTGAAATTGATCAATTAACTCACTACAAGTGTTCATTTCATTTAAATGGTTGTTGGTATTAGGGAAAGTAAGTACCCTTTTGTTTTTACTGATTCTTATATAAAACGCCTATAATTTTCCATTTTATTCTTGCAACCATTTTAATATTCATACAAAGGTTGTATCTTTCTCTCCTGTTGCAACTGTTCACTTTGTTATGATCTTATTTCTATTATAATGGAAAAGAAAGGATGTAGTATTTCAAATAAAAACACAAAATCAACACTGCAACTGAAAAAACTAAAAGCAAAGTAAGAACGCTTTTATTGCCGTTTTTCATTTCACAGTTAGGCCTTCAACTTTAAACCAAAACTCTTCTCCTAATCACTGCAAAGTCAAGATGGCTTTTATCACAGAATCTCTTTACTAGAAGTTCGATGACACTTCATCAGGTGAGTGCATTTAGGAAAACAACTGCAGGATAATATCAAATTATGAAATATATTTGGCAAAGAAATCTTAAAAATACTTTCATGAATTGCCCTACACTTTCACTGTAAAATGGGAAAACCATTTAAAGGTAAATACAGTGCATATAAAGATAAAAGTTAGATAACTTGACAGTAAACATATATGAAAAGGACATAATAGGCACCTTTATTGCTGTTTCTCATCTCAAACAGTCATAATGAAGCCTTCAACAAAAAGTCTCATATGACTGTAAGTTTAAGATAGCCCTTAACTATTGTTTAAACGTTTAATTTTGCTAAAATTTAAATATTTAATATTTACAAACAATGAAAACAGGTACACAACAGAATGCTTATATCAAAAGAATTTGAGTAAGACATTTTTCTTTGTTATAAAAATAACTCCATATCTTTGTAGATCAAGTTCCAACTGAAATAAAACTAATGACTGACAAAAGATCTGTTGAATTGTACCTTAAATTACTTGAGTCAGGCTCTGAGAAAAAGAGAGACATACGTTTAGTTATAGTTGGGAAGAAAGGTGCTGGAAAGACCTCATTGATTAAAAGATTGTTTGGTGAAGATAGTACAGATGTTACCAGTACAAATGGCATTGAAATTCACAAAATTAAATGCAAAGCAAAATCGGATGATGGAATATGGAATAAATTAGATAGTATGAGGGTTAAAGTTAAAACAGATATTTCTCTATTCTCAACTATGTAGAGTTTTGAATCTATGAATTGAACAAGTCCGACATACTGCATGTTAAAATCAGAGCTGTATAGACAAAATGTATCTTTTATGGACACCTATGGACACAATTGAGATCAACAAGCTGTGGAAAATCATATGTCAGGTTTAAGTTTTATTGTCCCGCCTCAGAAAGCAGTATACTTGTCAAACGGTGGTAACGCCACAGTAGCTCTTTTATAAAGCTTCATATTCCAAAAGGTTGAAGAGTTGGTTTGTTATTATCTAGTATACTAATGCCTAATGATCTGAGTTTTCAGTCTGGCATATATCTGTTGTTTTAGGCTCTGGGGTTTCAGACTGGCATACATCTGTTGTTTTATGATCTGGGGTTTCAATCAGGCATATATCTGTTGTTTTAGGCTCTGAGTTTTCAGTCTGGCATATATCTGTTGTTTTAGGCTCTGGGGTTTCATTCTGGCATATATCTGTTATTTTTAGGCTTTGGGGTTTCAGTCTGGCATATATCTGTTGTTTTGTGCTCTGGGGTTTCATTCTGGCATATATCTGTTGTTTTAAGATCTGGGGTTTCAATCTGGGGATATATCTGTTGTTTTAGGCTCTGAGTTTTCAGCCTAGCATATATCTGTTGTTTTAGGCTCTGGGTTTCAGTCTGGCATATATCTGTTGTTTCTAAGGATCTGGGGTTTCAGCTTGACATATATCTGTTGTGTTTAAGCTCTGTTAAGTTTCATTGTAAGATATACCTGTCCAACCTACAGGATTCCCCTCATTAAAATATTCATGTAATGGTAATGTGATTAACTTTAAGTTTTCATATTATGTCCTTTTCTCAGATACTGAAGGTACCAGGTCAACCTCTTTTTTGTAGGGTTTATCTGAGCTTGACTTCCATTTTCTGGTTCTTTGGCCAACATTACTTTTTCATGATTAGGTCTATTCTTTGATACTATAAGTAATGAGTCAACTACATTTGGTGTATAGAACAATTGTATGGTGCACATATCCATATGGATGGGTTTATCTGACCTTGACCTTATTTTCATGGACCATTTATTGTGCAAAGATTATTTATACCTGTATTATGACATTAACATAGATGTAAAGAAATATGGTCATCTGTTAAATTGGTTTTCTTCTGACCGGAAGTGTAACCCTTGCCAAAGTGGGGTGTCCATTGGCTATGCGGGATGAATAAATTCGCAGCCCGTTCGGTCAGAATGGGGATGTTAAATCCAACGTTTCTTGTAGAGAGAATGCTATGCTTTCTGCACACTAAGAACCCATGTAACAAAACTTTACAGGGTCTGTATGTGACCTGATGCAAGACTAACTTTCTGTCCCTGTCCAATGTAGCATCATTTACCAGTGTCATTTCAAAATTGATACCTATCATCCCAATCAACCCCCTATTGGAGGACCTGTATACTGTATGTATTGTTAATTTGTTCTCGTCCTGAACATGCATGAAATATTTACCTCTGAATGTTAAGCAAACAGCAATCAATCAGTTAATCTTAACGACATTCAACATCAAATTCAATCATATCAGTTACACAGGCTAGACATTTCATTGTATGCAATTTTTTATATTCATCTGACCTAACCTTACCCCTATACATAGTTGGCAAAACTTCAATATTTCTGTCAGACACAGGACTAGACATTTCAGTGTATTCACATCTGACCTTTACCTAGACCCTTATACATAGTTTGCAATGCTTTATTTCTTTCTGTCATACACAGGACTGACAAAAAGAAAACTTTTGCTGGTCCTTCAATTTTAGTTTACACGGCCTTTAGGGCCAAGTGAGCTTTTCTCATTTGGCGTCCGTCGTCGTCGTCCATCGTTGTCTTCCATCAACTTTTACAACAATCTTCACCTCTGAAACTACCAGACTAATTTAACCAAACTTAGCCACAATCATCATTAGGGTATCTAGTTTAAAATTGTGTCCGATGACCCCGTCTGCCGACCAAGATGGCCGACATGGATAAAAATAGAAAATAGGGGTAAAACGCAAGTTTTGTCTATTATTTGTAAACCATTATAAATAGAGAAAATCTGACAGGGGCAAACATGTTCAGAATGTTGAGCTCTACCAATTGTCCATTTATGTCAGAACTGTCAGGGGACTTCTTATAGAAGTTATTGCCCTTGAATGACACATTTTACCATTTTTTCATTTTCCCTTTTATCTTGAAAACTATAATAGATAAAGAGAAACCTTAAATTGCTAAAATGCAAGACAAGATCTACAAATAAATCTACATGGTAGAAATCGTCAGTTGACTCCTTTTTAATGTTATTGCCCTTTGATATACTTTTTTTTTTTTTTTTTTACTTTTTTGCCTTATATCTTAACTAAGGGCTCTAAAGAGCCTGTGTCGCTCACCGCTCATCTTGGTTTATGTGCATATCAAACAAAGGACACTCTCCAACATTGTAGACGAGAATAGACTGCATGACAAAAATCTCTATTGTGTTGATCTTTTATTACTGATCTTTTAGTCTGTTTAGTTTCTCTCTATCTTCTTTAGTTTTTGCTCAAAATGCAAAAGAGGGTTAAAAAAAACATCATTTAAGGGCAATCACTCCTATGAAGAGTGACAGTCTACTAACTGTATCGGCAAAATTTGACTTTTTAATAGATCTTGCCTTGCTGATCATTTTTGTGATTTAAAGTGTTTATTTATCTTTTATAATTTAAATCATATAAGGAATAACGGGGGAAAATGTTTCTCTCTAAATATCATAGTTTTCATGATAATAGGCAAAAATGAAAAAAATGGTAAAATTTGTCATTTATGGGCAATAACTCCTATAAGAATTTGTCTAACAGTTTTGACGTAAATGGACAATTGGTAGAGCTAATTATTTTGAACATTTTTGCTCCTTTCAGATTTTCTCTATTTATAACGTTTCAAGAAATAATAGACAAAACTTGCATTTTACCCCTATGTTCTATTTTTAGCCATGTTTTGGTTGGTAGGCGGGGTCATCGGACACATTTTTAAACTGGATACCCTAATGATGATTGTGGCCAATTTTGGTTAGATTTGTCTCAGTAGTTTTAGAGAAGATTTTTGTAAAAGATTACAAAAAATTTACAAAAAATTGTTAAAAATTGACTATAAAGGGCAATTATTCCCTAAGGGGTCAATTGACCATTTTGGTCATGTTGACTTATGTGTAGTTCTTACTTTGCTGAACATTATTGCTGTTTACAGTTTATTTCTACCTATAATAATATTCAAGATAATAACCAAAAACGGCAAAATTTACTTAAAATTACCAATTCAGGGGCAGCAACCCAACTACGGGTTATCTGATTTGTCTGAAAATTTCAGGGCTGATAGATCTTAACCTGCTGAAGAATTTTACTGAATCAAATTTGCTCTAAATGCTTTAGTTTAAGAGATATAAGCCAAAATCTGCATTTTACTCCTATGTTCTATTTTTAGCCTAGTCGACCATGTTGGTTGGCAAGCGGGGTCATCGGACACATTTTTAAACTAGATATCCTAATGATGATTGTGGCTAAGTTTGGCTAAATGTGTCTCAGTAGTTTCAGAGGAGAAGATTTTTTTAAAGATTACAAAAATTTACAAAAAATTGATAAAAAATTACTATAAAGGGCAATAACTCTTTAAGGGGTCAATTGACTATTTAGGTCATTTGCCTTATTTGTAGATCTTACTTTGCTGTACATTATTGCTGTTTACAGTTTATCTCTATCTATAATAATATTCAAGATAATAACCAAAAACGGCAAAATTTACTTAAAATTACCATTTCAAGGGCAGCAACCCAACTGCGGGTTGTCTGATTTGTCTGAAAATTTAAGGGCATATAGATCTTGGCCTAATTAACAATTTTACTGAACAGATTTGCTCTAAATGCTTTGATTTCAGAGATATAAGCCAAAATCTACACTTTACCCCTATGTTCTATTTTTAGCCATGGCGGCCATCTTAGTCGGCGGGCCGTGTCATCGGACATATTTTTCAAACTAAATACCCCAATGATGATTGTGGCCAAGTTTGGTTAAATTTGGTCCAGTAGTATCAGAGTAGAATATTTTTGTAAAAGTTGACCTTATCAATGTTCAAGTCCTTCAAACTATTGGGGTCGTTTTTATTTTCATGTGCCTACGGCGAAAGTAGCCCGCCACTCCGCCATTTCTTCAACTAGCTCTAAATTCTAAATGACCACAATTAGTATGGGTAAAAAACAATGACCCTTTTTATCTTTACGAAAAAATCGTAATCAGTCCGGCTCAAATGAGAAATAGGAGGACCTGGTGAAATTTTGGTGGTCAGGAATGACAGGTGTGACGATTTTCGCAAAGTCTGCCTATATATATTTAGCTCACCTTGCCCATTGGAGCAAATATACTCATTTCATAACTTGGCATTCGGCATACTCTGTTAACTTTTGCAAAAATCTTTTCTAAAACTACTGGGCATATAGGAACCTAATTTTGCCACAATCATCATTGGTCTATTTACTTTATAAAATGTGTCTTATGATCCTGTCTTCCAACGAACATGGCAAACAAAAATAAAAATTGAACATAGGGGTAAAATGCAAGTATCGTCCATATTAACATTAAGATCTACATACTGTATATTTGACAAGTTTGAGTTGTTGCCCTTATATAAAGATTTGGTCGATTTTATTTTGGCATTTTCCAAAATAAAAAAAAATATTGTGTAACTGTTTATTGCTTATTTTATACCTTTATCTGAATAAACATTTTTTCTGCGGGGAGTCTAAATTAGAATTGATAGATTTTTTTAATAATTTGCCAAAATTATGTGTATATTATGCTTTTTTCAAAATTCTGATAAAAAGTATGTGTCACAGAACTTTTTTGAAGGTTCAGGTTGTACCAAATTGTCAGATTTTCTATAGATTATACATGTCAAAACTAATTTTGAATGATAGAAAGTAAACTAAAAGATAGAATTTTAAGATGAAATATGAGAAGATAGCCCTGATCATGCCGATAATGAATGCTTTCAAAAAATCAAAATTGGGGTGACAGGACTCATTTTCTTGCTACCGAACAAAATATGTAAATTTACTACACATTCTATTTTAATAGTTTGGTAATCTGAGTTATCACCCCTTATATGGCAATGTTGAAAAAAATTGAATCAAACAAAAATATTCTTTAAATGTGAAACAGTTCTAATAATAAGATAAAACACATAAATTTCCTCATTTAGTATGTTTAGATGAAAAATCTTACAAATGAATTGCATTCCTATCTCAAAATTTGCATGTATATGAATATTTCATTAAAGATGTTGGCCGATTGTTTTTCTGCTATTTTACAATCCAAGATGACAAAAGACACCCGATCTATTTTAAACAGAATATCAGAAAGAAAGAAAAAACAATAAGTGTATTTTCTAATGGTAGGAAACTATGAAGAAACTGAAACGCATGCAAGACTATTGAAAGAATATGAGGAAAAACTTCATGACAAAGGAACAAAAGAAGAACCAATAGAATCCCACATTGCCATTAAGGAAAATACACCAGCAACATCTTTTGATGAGTCAAAGAAATCAGGGACAGTACAGTACCAACAGCCTGAAATGATAAAATCTCGAGAAGCAACTAAACATCAAACAGAACCTCCAGTAACCACCCAGCAGCCAAACCAATCATTTGAACAAGCAGAAAGGGATTTTGAAACCATGATTTACGCTGAATCTGTTGATTTACATGACAAAGAGGAGTATGCTACATTACTGTTATGGGATTTTGCAGGAGATGAAGAATTTTACCACACACATCAAACATTTCTCTCCCCAGATGCAATTTATTTTGTTGTTACAAAACTCAATGAGGCTGATGACCCTAATGCACAAGGTAATTTTTCATCTAGATCAATAATTAAGTAATTAAATTGATATTTGGTATTGTTTCTAAAATTTAAAGATAACAGACCTAAAGAATAATCAGTTCATTTGTAATTATAAAGTTTGCTAATTGTAATCAAGTTTCTGCGATATGGGCTGATATTTAAAGCTTCATTCAAGTTTCAAAATCTTAATAAATATATTGTGACTTGAAAGGATTATAATGTGTGACTATCATTCTTTTAATATTGTTCTATAAAATGGACCTTAAGTTTGAAATTTAAATTAATTACGTTACTAGATGTTTCTTAACACTTAAAATTATATTACTGCGGATTCATTAATTGTCGTGGATTGTGGAAAACTTGCATTTTCGTGGACATTTTATTTCGTGGTTTTGCAGATCTCTGCATACAAAGCCTATAGTAAATTTGTAATTCGTTGAACATTTGAATTCATGGTTCACCTGTACCCACGAAATCCACGAAAATTGGTATCCAACAAATAATTATGAATCCACAGTAGTTTATTTTTATGGCCCGCTACAAAGTTGTCAGGGCCATATAGTTTTACCCTTATCCGTCATTCCGTCATTCTGCAACGAACAGTTATACCGACTTTTTTTCAAAACGCCTTCACATATTGTATAGCCCCGCAATAAAGTTGTCGGGGCCATATAGTTTTACCCTTATCCGACATTTCGTCATTCTGTCATTCCGCAACGAACAGTTATACGGACTTTTTTCTAAACGCCTTCACATATTGAGCCGATTTTTAGAATGTGAGTCTGCTATGATGAGTTACAGATCGAGTTTATATTTGGTTCCGCTCCGCTTCTTTCGCCGAAATTACGGTCTTTGGACTTTGAAAATTTTGTGAAAATAACAGTTATACGGACCTTTTTTCTAAACACCTTCACATATTGAGCTGAATTTTAAGTATGTAAGTCTACTCTGATGAGTTACAGATCGAGTTTACGTTTGGTTCCAATCCATTGATTTTTGCCGAAATTACGGGCTTCGGACTTTGAAAATTTTGTGAAACAATTATATCGACTTTCATTCTCAAATTTCCACTCCTAAAAATGGCTTCAAGCTTTTTTTGCAAGCGGGGCCATTCGTGTCGTTCCGACACGTCTAGTTATAAAAGAAAGGTGACGTGATAAACTGGTTGTATACATTGTACAGGCATATAAAGCAACAATGTTAGGTGTAAGTTTTCGTCAAGTCGGTTGTGTTTGATGAAACTGACAGCTTATAAATGAAATAAAAAAATGAAATAATGAATAAAGTATCAGAGAAAATAAGTTAGTTTACAGTAGTTGGATTAAGTGATATATTAATTATAGGAATCCATAATACATTGTAGACATTGGCTATTTTAAAGCAAGATGGCTTTAATAATTCCATAATTATTCTGGGTGAATTTTATAACTTCTTCCACTCCTGTTATCTGTACAAAGCACCTTGTAGGATTAAAAAACAGTGGTAAAATAATAAAGAAATTTTAGGATATTTAATCGAATATCAATTCACGGTGGCCTTTAGCTGTATATTACATCCTTGTCCTTTGGGCTTTGGAGGATTGTTGCAATATTAGCAATCATACCTCATCTCCTTACATCTATAAAGAACCTTGTTTAAAGCTAAAACAGGAGGGGTTATATGTCCTGCTGACCTAAAATCTCACATGAAAAAATTCCTAACATAATTAAAAATGCAATAATACTTAAAACAAAATATTTAGCATTGTGAATTTTCAGTTATAAATTTAAAATTGTACATGCGTGTGTACTACAGATAGGAATTATTAGGTACAGTAATTCACAGTTATAACTATAATTTTCATAACAATATTTCAAAGAATCCAGAAACACTCTCACAACTTCTTTGAGGAGGAATCCTCCAGGAGAACATAATTTAATTAGGAAATATTTTCGTGGACAGTATTCCACAGTGAAATATTTTTAAGCCGAATTGGACAAAATTTAACCGAGAAGGACACTATTTCATATTGAAATATTGTCCTGGACAGTTTTCACAGTATTTCAACATATCTTTATCTTTAACGGGAAGCTAAATACCAAAATTTATGATAAAAGAGATGATTTTTCATTTCCTATTGTTAATTATCCATTTTTAGATGGTGACATTCCCTTGTCGCCATCTATTTGTGTTTATATATCTCAACTTGTTCGATTCGCTCGTGTATGTAACAACGTATTTGATTTCAACGAAAGAAATCTCTGTATAACTGAAAAATTATTACACCAGAGTTTTCGATATCACAAACTAGTCAAAACATTTACTAAATTTTATCATCGGTACAAGGAAATCATTCGTAAATACAAATCAACATGCAGACATCTTATACGTTCAGGTATTTCACATCCAATATTTTATGGTAATATTCTTTACAAAGCACAAAAATGTCGGCATTCACCTCAAAAGCTAACCAAACCTTTAAACAGACTTATTCGGAAAGGATATAGTTACGATACTGTTGTCAAGTCATTAAGGATTGCATGTTTTGGTATTAATATTGATTCACTCATAGGGTCTTTGCATCGGAAATAAACACATTTATTTTAAAACCTGTTGTTGGCATGATACGGATTATGTTCTTCTCATATATTTTATGATGGTATGATACTAAACCCCAAACAGGAGGGATTGTACTTGATTTTCATATGATGAAGACATAATCTTTCAATCAGTTTAATCGAGGTCTGGAGCTGACATGTCAGTAACTGCTAGTAATCCTTTGTTCATTTATGTATCATTGTCATTTTGCTTTGTTTCTTTTGTTACCTATTCTGACATCGGACTCGGACTTCTTTTTAACTGAGTTTTACTGTGCGTATTGCTATGTGTTTCTTTATTCTACATTAGCTAGAGGTATAGGGGGAGGGTTGAGATTTCACAAAACATGTTTAACCCCGCCGCATTTTTGCGCCTGTCCTAAATCAGGAATCTCAGGCCTTTGTTAGTCTAGTATGTTTTTTAATTTTAGTTCATTTATATGTTTTGGAGTTTAGTGTGACGTTCATTTTCACTGAACTAGCACACAATTTTAGTTAGGGGCCAGATGAGGACCACCTCCGGGTGCGGGATTTTCTCGCTGCATTGAAGACCCATTGTTGGCCTTCGGCTGTTGTCTGCTCTTTGGTCGGGTTGTTGTCTCTTTGACATATTCCCCATTTCCATTCTCAATTTTGTTCTATATAAATATTGTCTGCAAACAATATTTTGCATGAAATTTATAGGTTACATTATTTAATGTTACAATTACACTTGAATAAATGCTGATATGAAATTGTTGTACATTTGTACTATTACTTTTTAGATTTATTCCGATTATGGATGGACTCAATACATTGCTACAGTAGACTGGAAGAGGACAAAACTAATTCTGATGAAAACAAAAGAATGTCAGATGATATTGATCCACCAGTAGTTATTGTTGGCACTTGGAAAGATGCTGTGATCGCGGAACCAGAAGAAGTATAAAATATTTCCGAATTTTAAATTATTTAGATACACATCTACTGTTTGTTTTGATTGATATAGAAACAGATACTGCTATCTTTATGTTGTTTTTAACATGAATGAAATATCTGCCACTGGACGATAAGCAAACAACAACCAATCAAGTTTCTCTTAAATTAATTAATGAGTTTTATCCCTGTGGTATCTTCTGCCATATTTCTTTGTAGTATATCAGACAATTAATTTTTTAATTTCAATGAAGCTTATGTATGAGAACCCAATATTTTTCTCTTTACACCAAATGAGTTTTCATTAGTGTTTGTGTCCCTGGCTATTGTTTACAAAAAATTAATGCAATTACACTAGGTAAGGGGCTTCTCAATGGGATGTAGATAATTACTATATACCCTTCTGTTTACACATTTTCATTTATAAAATGAAGTTTTTTGCATGATAGTTTAGAGGAATTTGTTTTAAATATTCTTTATATAATCAAATCAAAAAGTTCCATTTGATAGAGTCATAACTGTTCAAAGGTGATATAATCTATTAATCGAGAAAAACAATTTTTGTTCAAAACTTCCAAGTTCCGAGGCTCATTTCACAATTAATCATTCAAGAAAACATATTCGTACGTAATTAATATTTAAGAATATAAATCTACGACCAATTTCAGTCGTAAGATATATTTGCAAGAAAAGAGCCTGAACGTTGAAAAACATGATGTTCTTCTTCCAAACTACATATTTTTTAATGGAACAAAAGTTTGAATCATGCAGTCACATAGAAGACTCCAATGTTAAGATTTTAGGAAATATTCAATTATTGTGCTAATCTAAATCATTGAAATATCACAAAAACAGGTCATGAAAACGTATAACAAAAGTGATGGGATCATTATTGTTTTATTAAAAATCAAGGAGAGATTTCAGTCAGTGTGGTCTATTTACACTTAAAACTTAATTTTCAGATTAGACGATGCCATTTTTATATTCTGTGTGTAAGGGGAGAGCACAAACATATATTTTCAATCATTGTGAAGAACGAATACTTACTTTCTGAGACAATGTTGCATGAATGTTTATTTTCATTTTTCATGCAGTACTATTTCCAAATGTTGTGGCTCAGGATGTTTGTTTTCAAGAGAGATTTGTATACCCCTGCCTAGAAGGGGTATTGGTGGTATATATTGCTGTACGTGTCTGTCCGTTTATCAGTCCATCACATGTTTGATTTCCAGATTGTGATTTAAGTAAAATTTAGGTATCGCTTGACCACATCTTTTGAAAAGTTAAAACAATGTCATGGACAATAAATTACTGGTGAAGAATAAATTTCATGCTTTTAACATTGTCTGTTCAAAAGTTGTGCATCTTAGTCACCTTAAATGTTTTGTTTTTTCTTTGATTTCCAGATGGCTTTGTCATTTACAGTTCAAGAGTTATTCCCTTTAGTTAACCTAGCATTTAAATTAATTTTAGCTCACCTTGCATGGCCGATTTCATATCTGTCATCTTGATATATTATGGGACCATTTTTGGTAGGATTTTTATTGAATTGGTACCAATAGAAGCAGAATTGTCACAAGTTTTATTTTGACCCCTCTCCAGCTTGTCTGAAACGGTAACAGAGGTAACAGGGTCAAGGTCACTTACAATAGCATACTCATATTTCTGATTGGAGTTATTCTGACCATTTCTTTGGAGTTTTTAGACAGCACAGACAAACTTGTTTGATAGATAGCATAAAATCATATCTTGCTTTACTGACCATATTTTTCTTTCCAGGAGTAAAAGAGATAACTAGCATAAATAAGGACGCACATTTTTTATCCCTAATTCTGTAATGTTGTCATTTTATTGTTATATTTAACATTGCCATAAAAGCGGGAGGTTTGGCTAGCCACAAAAACAGGTTCAACCAACCATTTTTTTCTTAAAATGTCCTGTACCAAGTCAGGAAAATGGCCATTGTTATATTATAGTTCGTTTCTGTGTGTGTTACATTTTAATGTTGTGTTTCTGTTGTGTCGCAGTTCTCCTCTTATATTTGATGTGATTCCCTCAGTTTTAGTTTGTAACCCGGATTTGTTTTTTTTCTCAATCGATTTATGAATTTCGAACAGCGGTATACTACTGTTGCCTTTATTTCTGCTAGAGGCATGCAAATACTATACTTCGCCTTAATTGGAAATAATTCTTTCATGTCATGCTCCATTATCATTTAAACATGGGTAGGCACTATATTTGTCCACATTTAACATCTCGCTGACACTTGATGTAGAGATTTAGACAAATATAATGCCTACCCATGTTGAAATGAGCACAGAGCATGACATGAAAGAATCATTTCTTAAGTAAATGCTGGTTGTGTATGGTGTAAAAGAAACCTTAAAGCGTAAAAAAGAGAGTTGAAACCTACCTACAATTAAAAATCTGGTGAATTAAGCTGTTTTGCAACTAATAATAAAGTTTTTTCAAAACTTAAGGTTTGCTTCTATAATATATTTTGAATTTGCGTCATTCATTGGTGTTGAAAACCTTTAGTGACTCCATCATTTTTAATGTAAATTGTGAATTCAAAGAAGTTAGTGGGCTTAACGAGCAAATATTAACCTTATTTAAAACAATCAATGAATAGCCAAACCGGCACATGATAATATTACAATATCAATTTAAAAAGTTTGAATTGAAACCAGGACTTAGAATTGAAATATAATATATTTTATATATGGTTTTTGTAATATAAACATAAAAAAGGGATATTGTCTATATGTTCATAGCATTTGATTCTTTTAGAGTTTTTTATGAAGTCTTATTAACGAAAACAAATATTTCATTTTAAAGTTGGAGGAGGCATGCAGAAAAAACCTTTTAAAGTTTGCTGAGAATTTGTCAGAAGATGAACGTGGACATGTGAGGTGTGAATACCTTATTTCTAATAAAGATGATGATCACAGTGTATTCCAGCAAATACGACAAGACATTGTGAACTTAGCCAGAAAAATGAAAACGTGGAACAAAGACTATCCTTTAAAATTTATTCAGCTGGAAAAAATACTTCAAGAGAAAAAGAAGGAGTTACCGATTATTTCCTATCATGAAATTAAGCGCATTTCTACTGATACACCCATGCCTTTAAATGAGAAAGAACTGAGTTTATTCCTGGAATTTCACCATGAAATCAGAGCTTTAGTTTATTTCAAAGATCTTCCCGATTATATTATTCTAGATACACAATGGTTGTCGGATGCTTTTAAATGTATAGTAACAGCAAAAAAATTTCGGGCTATTAATATTAGAAATCAAAAAAGATGGGAGGAATTTTACAACAGAGGCAAATTACATAATGAGGTTATAGAAGATATTTTCAGAAATGAGACAAACATTTTGAATCAACATAAAGACTATATCCTTAAAGTAATGGAGAAATATGATATCATAATCCGTCCAACTATATCAGATACAAATGCTGCTGATAAAAAACCTCGCTATTATGTACCGTGCCTCATTAAAGATAAACATGAGTGTGATATATACAAAATGTTTAATGTGGCAGAAGGCATCTGTAACAAATCCACTTGGTTGTGTTTCAAGTTTAGGTTTCTACCACCACATTTGATAAATCATTTGATTGCTGCACTGTCCCGGACGTATGAAGTTGCAGAAGTTGCCTCTAAGCAAAAGAAAAGGCAAATTGCTCTTTTCAAAGGCTTTGCTGTATTTGAGTTACAAAAGACCTCAAAGTTACGAAAATTACTTGTAATGAAATGTCCAAATGCTATTCATATTCAGGTTTGGCAATTTGGGAAACAAATTGAAGGAGGTTTTTACAAATACATGGCTGACTTTGTGACGGAGGAAATAATCAAAATAATAAGTACAAGATTTAAGATGTCTAATGTCAAATTTGAGAAAAAGTGGGAATGTGGCCAAACAAAACCAGAGTCTGTGACAGGATCTTATGACTTTAGTGAAGATCAGGATTCAATATATTACTGTGAGACATGTACTACTATACATGAGTTCATTGGTGAATGGTCAGATCTACAACAGGTACAAAGTAGAGGACCTTATGTAAGTGAAATTATTATAATTTACATAGAAACTATGACGGTAACTACTGTTGATTCATTTATTTCGTGAGTATGAATGTTCGTGGATTGAGATTTGATTTTGTGGTTTTAACAGCATACATTCCTATAAAAAAATTTGTAATTTATTGAACATTTAAATTCGTGAATCTCCTGTACACATGAAACCCACGAAAATTAGTATCCATCGAATTATATTAAACCCACAGTATATGTTAGACTGGTTTTTTAACTCTATCTGTCCCTCCATTGCCTGCCTCATAACAATTTTTTATCGCTTTTTCATTGGAACCTTATAATAAAAGGAAAGGTTAAAGTAGTGTATAAGGATATATAGTTCCTGCAGATGTAGTATTTAAAGAGTAAATCGATTTAAAGTCGACACTTGCATGAAAAGAAAAAAGTACATAATTTGCATTTAATGGTCGGCTAGTCAGACAGTATATCTAATTGATCGTTGAAATAATATGTAAGTTGTAATGCGTTGCCATAATGTTTTAAAGAGTTAAGTAGAGTGATGTCTTATTCAAATATTTTATTGGATAAAGCACATATGAAAAATATGACATTGCGTGATCCAAGTATACAACATACATGACATATACAATACTGATAAATTAACTTTTAGTTTGCAAATTATTTTAGTTGTCAGAGAGTTCTGAAGATGTTCTAAGATCGAATCCTTGCACAAAAAGCTCCAGTAAAATCCAAACTACTGCTACATCCACCAAGGTAACAAACTACTGTTTGTAACATATAAGTTAGCATTGTGTTAATATTTGTATAACTGGCAGTAATTATTAATATGTAGGTATAGATATAAGATAAATTAATTAGTATTACTTGTATTACTGTATAACTCATTTTTGAAGAAAAAAATAACAATATTTATTCGTCAATGCTTGTAACTATGTTTAGATTGATTAAGGATACTATGAAATATTGACATGTTGAAATGAAAACCAGTCAGACAACTCATGTAAATCCAAGCTGTCTCTCATGAACATTTTTAGCTAATCTGACTATGTGAATATGAAAAGAAGATGTAGTATGATTGCCAATGAGACAACTCACCAGAGGAGACCAAATGACACAGAAATTAACAACGATAGGTCACCGTACGACCTTCAACAATGAACAAAGCCAATACCGCATAGTCAGCTATAAAAGGCCCCGAAATGACAAATGTTAAAACAATTCAAACGAGAAAACTAACGACCTAATTTATGTACAAAATAATGAACAAAAAACGAATATGTTACACAGCAACAAACGACAACCACTGAATTACAGGCTCCTGCCTTGGGACAGGCACATACCATGGAAGTATTATATTGTCAATATAATGCTTCCATGCACATACATAATGTGGCGGGGTTGAACTAGTTTGTTGGCGCCAACCCCCCTCCCCCCCCCCCCCCCGGGACAGTAGTGTAACAGTGCAACATAAGAACAAACTATAAAAACCAGTTGAAAAAGGCTTAACTCATCAGATGAGCTTATATAGCTATTGTCAAGTTTTCTCTTGAGACTGTTCATGAAGTTTACCAATTATTTTTTTATTTGGTATGAATGACATACCTTTTTTAATTACAGGTACGTGTTCATGTCCAAGCTGGTAAGAGAGTATTTTCAAATGTCAATGAAAAGGCACCAGGAACAGCCAGTTCGGCAGTGGTATGTAACATCTATTGTATTTTAATTCCATTTTCAGTTGACAAAAATAAAAAATGAATAGAATAGGAGTTGTTCAGTAAATGTGAAGGAAACAAACACAAAGAGCTTTAATTAAAAAGACAAAGTATTAACACATGTAATAGGTGAAGTGAGAAGCATTGGACGTAAACTTTCATCGGGTCGATAAACATAAACAAACAGCTTCACTGTACAATTATTCATGTGAAGTAAGTAGTGGGTTCAGCATTGAAAGTAAACTGTCATCGGGTTGATAAACATACATATGGTCTCTTGTGTAGAGTTGTCTCATTGGCAATCATACCACATCTTCTTATTTTTATATAAACGGCCTCGCTCTACTAGTATTCACGTGAAGTGAGCAGTGTGTGTTCCTCATTGGACGTTAACTTTCATATTGTCGATAAACATACATAATCTGTGGATACCTATATTTTGACATTGCAACGTTACAAGGTCATGTTTTTTCTGACTGTTAATGACGTCTTTACACTAAATCTATTGGATGTTTGATGTGTACTGATTGATATTTTAGTCTCAGATACATGATTTTTCTATTAATGTTATTGGCTTTGAACTATCGGTCAGTAACTGTGAGTACTCCCAGATCCTACTTAGGGTCTTTTTTGTTGTGGGATGTATAGATACGCTGCCACGTCTGGTCAGTGCTTTCATTAGATGTTTTCTGCTTTATATCGATCTGATGAGTTAAGCCCTTTTCAACTGATGTTTATGGTTTGTTCTTATTTTGTACTGTTACACCACTGCCCCAGGTTAGGTAGGGGTGGGGTTGGCGCCAACAAACTAGTTTAACCCCGCCACATTCTGTATGTGCCTGTCCCAGGTCAGGAGCGTGTAGTTCAGTGGTTGTCGTTGGTTCTTGTCTGTCATATTTGTTTTTCTTAAAGTGTTTTGTTATTACTTACCTATATTTATTACTTATTTTTTGTTTATTCAGTTATTGAGTGGTTATATGTGTTATATAAAGGCAGGAAATGCGCTTCGTTTTGTTTGAAAATGATGTGTATACAAGCATACAAATTGAAATTATGTTAGAATCACAAAGAAAAGAAATAAAATAAATTAATACACACAATTTTCACTAACAACACAAAGAAAAAGACATTCAATTAAATTGAGTTCAATAAAGATAAGTTTTAAAAGCACAATTTAGTTACGATTACCTACCACAGTAGAAAATATTCATCCTATAGGAGTAAACACTATACAATATTTTTCAATACATGATAATACACATGACACAAACTACAACTCATCGTAACCCAATACAATATGCTACAAACTACAATACATCATAAAACAATACATTGAAACATAATACAATACACGATACAATATGATACCAAGTACAATACAAAACACAATACAATACACACTACAATATGATACCAAGTACAATACAAAACACAATACAATACACACTACAATATGATACCAAGTACAATACAAAACACAATACAATACACACTACAATATGATATCAAGTACAATACAAAACACAATACAATACACAATACAATATGATACCAAGTACATTACAAAACACTATACAATACACAATACAATAAAAAATTTATCAGGATAAGTTCGACAATGGTCGGGTCAATATTTTTTTTTTAGCCTTACAATATTTGTACACATTTTTTCTTATAGTCATTTAAATATTTAATAAAATATTGATAGATTTTAAATTTTAAGTCATTTATTTAAGAAATGAACAAAGTCATTTCATTTTTCAAACGATCGTGTCATTATCAGTTGGTCAGGTCGAAGTTTTCTAACTCTTAAAAATTATTTTTTTTGAATTTTTTTCTTGTATTTATCAAACAAATGTTGTCATCTTGCTTGGTTTCAAATTTGAAGTAAATCCTTCTAATAATAAAAAAAAATAATTAGCATTTTCATATCGGTCAGGACATTTGTCAGGGCATTGTCAGGACATTAGTGTACCGGTAACCCAATAAAAGGTCAAAAATCGGGATGCCAACATGCAGTTGTGACAGCTCATTGCCGTGGACAAGTAGTTATTGAACACACTTTTATCTGAAATGCATCTCGTTTTACCTTTGAAGACCTGTTCTAGGAGTCAAAAATTAAAAATCTTTCTTTAGATGACCACAGTCACATTAATATTGGTTAGAACCATCGTCATTCCCGATCCTTCTTTCAACAGGCATAGATCTATCTTGGATGAAATTAATAGTAAATTCCCAACTTTTAAAAAATCACAGAATTATTTTATTTTGATGAAACCCAATATCCCCTTGTTAGTCTAATGGCATGCAAGCAGAACTCTTTTGTAAGTGGAAATTTAAGAGTTCCAATTTACGAGACCAAGGACGGCAAGGTGTTGATATTGTGATTGGCTTGCTCATAATAATAAGGGATGTGTAATTGGTTCCCACTTCTAGTCAAGCTAAAGAGTTTTAAATGCATTGCAGCTTTTTATGAGCAAAAGGATAGAGTATTTTGCTCAGTCAGAATAATGCATGTGAATGTGGTGACTTGTATTTAATACAATGAGATCTACATGCATAGTAATATAACTACCTTAATCAGGATGTTGTTTTAGTACAAAGCAAGAAATATTTCTTTATATTTTATAAAACTTATACACAATGCTTATTACAACAAAACACAAATCAAGTTTGAATTTGGGTGGTGTCCCTTTTACCTTTCTAGAGTTATGCCCCTTTACAAATGGAAAATTGTTTCCGTTCTCTAACTTAAGTTTGCCTTAACCAAATGTAATGAAACTTATACATAATGCTTATTACCACAAAACACAGATCAAGTTTGAATGTGGGTGGTGTCACTTTTACCTTTCTAGAGTTATGCCCCTTTACAAATGGAAAAATTGCTAATTTTTTTGTTTCCATTCTTTTACTTAAGTTTGCCGCAACCAAATGTTATAAATCTTATACACAATGCTTATTACCACAAAACACAGATCAAATATGAATTTTGGTGGCGTCACTCTTACCGTTCTAGAGTTATGCCCCTTTACAAATGGAAAAATTGCTGAATTTTTCGTTTCCGTTCTCTAACTTGAGTTTGCCTCAACCAAATATTATGAAACTTATACACAATGCTTATTACTACAAAACTTAGATCAAGTACGAATTTGGGTAGCGTCACTTTTACCGTTCTTCAGTTATGTCCCTTTATAACTCTATATGCAAGCGGGGGCATCATCTGTGTCCCATGGACACGTTCCCCATTTATTTTTGTTTGCTTACGGTACCATGACAAAACATTGAAGAAATTTTCTCTAGATTTTTTTCATGATTTTTTTTGACAGAATTCCCAGATTTTGTTTGTGAAAATTTCTTCAGAGCAAGAGTTGGTTTTAGATGCTAGGTGCTTGATTGTACTTTTGCTTTTTTTGGCAGGATCGTCTTGATCAAGTTTACAGACAACTAAATCAAGCAAAACTTATTTTAAGCCTTATCGTAGATTATCTTGGCCTTTTTTGTATTTTATATCACAATAAATGACGACTCTTATCTTCTTTTTAGTTCACCAAAGAGGAAATCAATTTTACAAAGATGGGAATGATAGTGCTGAATATTCTTGCCGATGCTTTATATGACCTATTAAAACAAGATAAACCAAATCTACGTCCAAGAAACGATTGTGATATAACATACTTATACAGTGAGCACAGGAAACTTAGTAAACATATTCCAAGTAATTCAAGCCACCGACGATGTCCCCCTGGACCATGGGGTGGGAATTGGCAAGATATTCAGAATACAGACATAGCTATTGGGGATGATATAGAGCGTATTAGACTTACAAGAAATGAACTACAACACTCTCAGATATTTAAACTTGAAGATAAACGTTTTACTGAGTTAAGTAATATAATAAGTGACCTTTTAAGACGGTTTAATCAACATAACAAACCAACAAGGCTGTATATAGATGTGCTGAATGAGATTTTGGTTAAAACTATTTCTGAACAAGAAGTGAAATCAATTGAAAATGAAATATTAGGTAAATATGCTTTAAACAGTTGGATTAATGAGCCTTTTTCTTGTTTTTTCTTGTAATATTTAATGTCCATTACTATTTTATTAGGGCCCCGCTGAATGGCGGACGCCCTAAAGTGATCAGTCTGTCCGTCCGTCCGTCCGTCCGTCCGTAACAAATTGTGTCCGCTCTATATCTAGAGAACCGTTATGATTTCAAAGTTTATACTTGACATGTATATTTACCAACACCAGAGGGTGTGTCATAATTTATGTACAACTTCCTAGGTCAAAGGTCAAGGTCAAAAACTTTGGTTTAAGTTGACAACCCCATGTCCTATGGTAAAGATCGTGTCCACTCTATATCTTGAGAACCGTTATGATTTTAAAGTTTATACTTGACATGTATATAAACCAACACCAGAGGGTGTGTCATAATTTATGTACAACTTCCTAGGTCAACGGTCAAGGTCAAAAACTTTGGTTTCAGTTGATAACCCCATGTCCAATGATAAAGATACAAATTTTTTGCCACACATTATTCACAGCGGGGCCCACAGAGATGGCTCCCATCTCAATGATATCTAGTTCCGACTTGTTTGTATTAAAGGTTTGAGTGTTACATGCAGACTTGCTTGTATTAAATGATGTGTGTATGCAGACTTAGGTATTTTTTAAACAGTTTAGTTATGTCTGTTGACTGTGGCCATATTTCAGGAAAAGCATTCCTTTGCCTGATACTGATAGTCTTTCAAGCTTTGTTTATTGGTTTTGCCAGTAAAAAAGTGTAATTCTGTAAAACATTTATTTTGAAGTAGAATTTCAAACAGTAACAACCAAGAGTGACTAGGGAAAATAGATATGGCCACTTTTGGTCTTCTTCAAAGTGTCTGATTGGTTGTGCGAGATATATAAATGAGAGTGGTAAAGGGTTATTTTCGTGCAACGTGTTTTGCCATTTTTATTTCACGTGGCAGATACCCGGGTCCCCCCTTTGCGCCCCTCATAAATACGCAGCCACATCTGGTCAGAATGTGGACGTTAAATCAGATGCTTCGTGTAAGAACCCTTGCAACAACTTCTCGGGGGTCCTTATGTGACCTTAAGCTGTTACAAGGTTATTCTTGTCTTTTTCATATGCACCTTTATTTATTAGTGGCAATCCAAATTTCCTGTAATTCAGCCTGGTGGATGCCTATTACAGGACCTATCGGTTGTACTTATTATTAATTTGTTCTCGTCCTCAACATGAATTAAATAAGTGCCACTGTACGTTATGTAAACAACAATCAATCAATCAATCAATCAGTAACTTTTATTTTATCTACCCAATTGTGATTTATTTTACTTTATTTTAGGGATGACGATTGAAGTTGAAATTGAACACTAAATCAATGTTCCACCATAATAGAGAAATAAACTCATCTTCACAATTTTTATGGAAAACAGTTATTTATACACATTATAAGAAATACACATACTACCATAGCAACAGATTTGTAGAAGACCAATACTTTTTGGACACAAGGCAATCATCTATACGTAATTCTGTTAATTAAATATGTTAAAATCAGATTGATGGAAGGAAATGGCCAAGATGAAAAAGTGGACCAAAGTGAAAATATTAGACAAAAGTTAAAGCTTAGACCAATATTGGACTGTTTAAGTGCTATTTTTAAAATGTAATCACATGTAGCAAAAACTGTAATGTAGATTTTGCCAATACCATATTAATTATATAATCATTATGTACATAATATTAAATATCTGTTTATAAACATGTATTTAGGTCTTACAATGAAATCAAAAGAAGTTGTATAGTACAGTGAGAAACAAGAGACAAAACAAGAAAGCATTTAGGAAAATTTCCTCCATATTTTTGTTGAAAAGGATAATGAATTATTTGATTTTTTTTCCTTGTAGGAATTAGGTGTAGATGTTAAATTTGTTAGATTTCGTGAAATATTTTCACACTCTCTGCTTTTTTTTTTATACTACAGTGTAGGCACGACTTTATGACTGGCATATTGTCTTGTTTTTTGTCTGTCGGAGAAAGCTGTATTTTGAATATTTAAATTTGTGCCGTTTTCCTTTAAGTCGGCAAGTTAAATAACAATACAACATAAGCTCTGAGTGAGCTTTTGAACCGACATATCTTATCTTGACTCCTGTCTGGATGCAGTGTCCCTTCACTCAGAGAAATTGAATTGTTTGATGTATGCAGAAGATATTGTGATTATGTCAACATCAGCCACAGGTCTCCAAAGTAGACTAAATCAGCTAGAAAAATATTGTGCTGATTGGTGCCTGGAAGTTAATATTACAAAAACTAAAGTTATTATTTTTAAGTTCAGGCTGATTTCCTGCTACAGAATAACTTGATTGATTGTGTCTCTCATTACAAATACTTAGGTGTTCACTTCACTGCATGTGGAAGTTTTCATCTAGCTAAAACTGAACTATACAATAAGGCTCTTAATGCCTATTATAAACTAACAAAGGATTTTATAAATTTGTATCCTGGAATAAAATCCTGTGTTCATATTTTCTATTATACCTTTAAACCCATTCTGTTATATAATTCAGAAGTAAGGGGAGGTTATAAATTACATTACAATCCTCCTTATTTAGTCTGGAAAATATTTATAAAAATCTTCAGTGTGAGAAACTTCATCTCACGTTCTCTAAATTTATACTTGGTGTACACAAAAGGAGTGTAAATTTTGTTGTATTATCAGAACTGGGCGTTTCCCCTTACATTATGATATTGTAAAGTCAATTGTTAAATACTGGTATAAATTTGACAATCTTACGACTGAATTCAGTGTGTTGAAAGACACTTCTAAATGCAGCCAAGAGCTTCACAAATCTAACATAACTTCTTGGTTCTCATTTGATAAAAAAATATTAGAAGTTGTTGAAATTAAACAAGAAGTAAAACATTTTGGACAATATAAATTTTTGAATATATCTAACAAATTAATTCAGATGATCTCTTTGACTTCGTATGCCAAAAAATTCCAAACTTTTCTTTACTGGACAATCAGCAAAAATTCATTTATTTATTAAGCTGTGAAGACAATCAGGTCCTTAATGGTGTTGGAAAATTTATTAAAGTCAATATGACTTAAAATTATTTATTTTTCATATAAATATATCATAAACCATAAACCAAGGGCTTTATTACAGTCTAATTGTATTGTGATTGTGTACTTAAATTCTATGTATCTATGATAATCAATGTTCTTTTTCCTTATACATGTATTCTCTATATAATTTGGTAATAAAATATGATCTGTTCTGTTCTATACGATTTAAAACTTGACATATTAAGTAGACAACTGTCTATTATTAAACACTATAATTATGTTGCCCTCTGGATGTGCTTAGGTGGTTTTTGTCGTTTGATTGCTGTCTTATTGGCGTATAACCCACATCTCCTACAGTCTGATGTACTTTTAAATCAGTTTATGACAAATTGTAAATGAAAGGGTTATTGAGTAAACATTAGTTTCTTTTCTTTTCCTCACGCATATGCTCAGAGGAAGATTAACCGAAGAGCAATGTAATTAGATTTACAGTAAACAAAACAAAAACACATTTCGTTTTTAAATTTTTAACTTCCTCTCTCCCCTCCCTTATTTTTTATTTTTCATTCTGAAGACATATTCCATCTCAACGAAGTCCAACTTACTAGTATATTGTTTTTCTGTTTTCTCATACTTGAATATAAATTTCATCAAATTCGATCCCAAAAAAGTCCCTGACAACAACAAGACTGACAACAACAAGTCGTTCAGATGCTCGCTACGTCTACGCATAGCAGTTGTTGATGGAATGCGCAACATGTACTATGACTACGCTCACCAGAAAGCCGAATTCGTAGCCGAACTAAGGCAAGAACTGTTTGGGGAAGTTGTCGACATTATTTCAGAAGATTCTTCAGCAGACATTGAGATGTATGACTAGAGGAAAAGCACCAGACTACTTCAAAAACGATACTTTTCAGAGCCACACACATTTTTCAAAAAGAGTCTGAAATTGTTGTCATCAGTTTATCTATAGTTCTGTACCCAAATATTATAACTGCAGCTCTTAACTCCACAACTGGTTTAAAAAAAATGAAAATTGCAGTTTATATCCATACCTTTTTTTATTTTAACTAGCGTACACCATATTCTGAAGTGATGTATGCTTCAAATTTCGAACGTGTGTTTTTTTTTTGGTGGGGGTGACCTAAATAAATCAGTGAATTTGAAGTAGAATAATCGAGAAGGTAATGTTTCGAGCAAAATCCTTTTCTCATAAAACGAATTAAATATTTTCAAAATATAAGAAAATTTACGCAATAAATTTATACAAATGATGAAAGACAGAAGGAAAAACAAGGTAGAGACGGGAGAAAAGAAAATCCGCGCTTTTTTGTGTATCTTATTACTTGAAATAATTTATGATTATTTTTTATCAATTTTTCAAATGAAATTATTTTTTGATTAAAATAAAATTTTGCAATACACAAACTACATTTAGTAAATTGTAAGATGATTTAATCAATTTCATGATTGGATTACAATAAATCGTGATTAATAAACAAAGATGTTTGACAATATACACAAGCCCACGAGACGAGACTGTTTTGACAATGGACTCGTGCCTAACCTAGAAACTCAAATTAATTACTCTGTGGTGTCATTACCCTGACGTTACTCAATTTCAGGTGCCACTAAAAAGAGCTATATAACCAATCCTTTCCAAAGAATCACCAGAACTTGTTTCAACCCGCATAGTGCTAACAACTACATATTCTTTATCAATCATGAAAGCTAAAGTACAAATGAGAAACCTCAACAAGAGGTCTAAACTGGTTGAGAGTGAACGTCGATTCAAGAGAGCCTGTGAACAGATTGTCCAATTGAATTATTCTTTAGACGCACTTCAAAAGAGATACAACAGAGCCAAGACTGACAACAACAAGTCGTTCAGATACTCGCTACGTCTACGCATAGCAGTTGTTGATGGAATGCGCAACATGTACTATGACTACGCTCACCAGAAAGCCGAATCCGTAGCCGAACTGAGGCAAGAACTGTTTGGGGAAGTTGTCGACATTATTTCAGTAGATTCTTCAGCAGACATTGAGATGTATGACTAGAGGAAAAGCACCAGACTACTTCAAAAAACGGTTCTTTTCAGAGCCACACACATTTTTCAAAAAGAGTCTGAAATTGTTGTCATCAGTTTATCTATAGTTCTGTACCCAAATATTATAACTGCAGCTCTTTACTCCACAACTGGTAAAAATAAAATAAAAATTGCAGTTTATATCCATAACTTTTTTTATTTTAACTTGCGTACACTATATTCTGAAGTGAAATATGCTTCAAATTTCGAACGTGGTTTTTTTTTGGTGGGGGGGGGGGGGGAACCTAAATAAATCAGTGAATTTAAAGTAGAATAATGATGAAAGTAATGTTTCGAGCAACATCCTTCTCTCATAAAACGAATTAAATATTTTCAAATACAAGAAAATTTCCGCAATAAAAATATACAAATGATGAAAGACAGAAGGAAAAACAAGATAGAGACGGGAGAAAAGAAAATCTGCGCTTCTTTGTGTATCTTAATACTTGAAATAATTTATGATTATTTTTTATCAATTTTTCAAATGAAATTATTTTTTGATTAAAATAAAATTTTGCAATACACAAACTACATTTAGTAAATTGTAAGATGATTTAATCAATTTCATGATTGAGTTACAATAAATCGTGATTAATAAACAAAGATGTTTGACAATAAACACAAGCCCACGACACGAGACTGTTTTGACAATGGACTCGTGCCTAACCTAGAAACTCAAATTAATTACTCTGTGGTGTCATTACCCTGACGTTTCTCAATTTCAGGTGTCACTAAAAAGAGCTATATAACCAATCCTTTCCAAAGAATCACCAGAACTTGTTTCAACCCGCATAGTGCTAACAACTACATATTCTTTGTCAATCATGAAAGCTAAAGTACAAATGAGAAACCTCAACAAGAGGTCTAAACTGGTTGAGAGTGAACGTCGATTCAAGAGAGCCTGTGAACAGATTGTCCAATTGAATTACTCTTTAGACGCACTTCAAAAGAGATACAACAGAGCCAAGACTGACAACAACAAGTCGTTCAGATACTCGCTACGTCTACGCATAGCTGTTGTTGATGGAATGCGCAACATGTACTATGGCTACGCTCACCATAAAGCCGAATCCGTAGCCGAACTGAGGCAAGAACTGTTTGGGGAAGTTGTCGACATTATTTCAGAAGATTCTTCAGCAGACATTGAGATGTATGACTAGAGGAAAAGCACCAGACTACTTCAAAAAACGGTTCTTTTCAGAGCCACACACATTTTTCAAAAAGAGTCTGAAATTGTTGTCATCAGTTTATCTATAGTTCTGTACCCAAATATTATAACTGCAGCTCTTAACTCCACAACTGGTTTAAAAAAAATGAAAATTGCAGTTTATATCCATACCTTTTTTTATTTTAACTAGCGTACACCATATTCTGAAGTGATGTATGCTTCAAATTTCGAACGTGTGTTTTTTTTTTTGGTGGGGGTGACCTAAATAAATCAGTGAATTTGAAGTAGAATAATCGAGAAGGTAATGTTTCGAGCAAAATCCTTTTCTCATAAAACGAATTAAATATTTTCAAAATATAAGAAAATTTACGCAATAAATTTATACAAATGATGAAAGACAGAAGGAAAAACAAGGTAGAGACGGGAGAAAAGAAAATCCGCGCTTTTTTGTGTATCTTATTACTTGAAATAATTTATGATTATTTTTTATCAATTTTTCAAATGAAATTATTTTTTGATTAAAATAAAATTTTGCAATACACAAACTACATTTAGTAAATTGTAAGATGATTTAATCAATTTCATGATTGGATTACAATAAATCGTGATTAATAAACAAAGATGTTTGACAATATACACAAGCCCACGAGACGAGACTGTTTTGACAATGGACTCGTGCCTAACCTAGAAACTCAAATTAATTACTCTGTGGTGTCATTACCCTGACGTTACTCAATTTCAGGTGCCACTAAAAAGAGCTATATAACCAATCCTTTCCAAAGAATCACCAGAACTTGTTTCAACCCGCATAGTGCTAACAACTACATATTCTTTATCAATCATGAAAGCTAAAGTACAAATGAGAAACCTCAACAAGAGGTCTAAACTGGTTGAGAGTGAACGTCGATTCAAGAGAGCCTGTGAACAGATTGTCCAATTGAATTATTCTTTAGACGCACTTCAAAAGAGATACAACAGAGCCAAGACTGACAACAACAAGTCGTTCAGATACTCGCTACGTCTACGCATAGCAGTTGTTGATGGAATGCGCAACATGTACTATGACTACGCTCACCAGAAAGCCGAATCCGTAGCCGAACTGAGGCAAGAACTGTTTGGGGAAGTTGTCGACATTATTTCAGAAGATTCTTCAGCAGACATTGAGATGTATGACTAGAGGAAAAGCACCAGACTACTTCAAAAAACGGTTCTTTTCAGAGCCACATACATTTTTCAAAAAGAGTCTGAAATTGTTGTCATCAGTTTATCTATAGTTCTGTACCCAAATATTATAACTGAAGCTCTTTACTCCACAACTGGTAAAAATAAAATAAAAATTGCAGTTTATATCCATAACTTTTTTTATTTTAACTTGCGTACACTATATTCTGAAGTGAAATATGCTTCAAATTTCGAACGTGGTTTTTTTTTGGTGGGGGGGGGGAACCTAAATAAATCAGTGAATTTAAAGTAGAATAATGATGAAAGTAATGTTTCGAGCAACATCCTTCTCTCATAAAACGAATTAAATATTTTCAAATACAAGAAAATTTCCGCAATAAAAATATACAAATGATGAAAGACAGAAGGAAAAACAAGATAGAGACGGGAGAAAAGAAAATCCGCGCTTCTTTGTGTATCTTAATACTTGAAATAATTTATGATTATTTTTTATCAATTTTTCAAATGAAATTATTTTTTGATTAAAATAAAATTTTGCAATACACAAACTACATTTAGTAAATTGTAAGATGATTTAATCAATTTCATGATTGGGTTACAATAAATCGTGATTAATAAACAAAGATGTTTGACAATAAACACAAGCCCACGACACGAGACTGTTTTGACAATGGACTCGTGCCTAACCTAGAAACTCAAATTAATTACTCTGTGGTGTCATTACCCTGACGTTTCTCAATTTCAGGTGTCACTAAAAAGAGCTATATAACCAATCCTTTCCAAAGAATCACCAGAACTTGTTTCAACCCGCATAGTGCTAACAACTACATATTCTTTGTCAATCATGAAAGCTAAAGTACAAATGAGAAACCTCAACAAGAGGTCTAAACTGGTTGAGAGTGAACGTCGATTCAAGAGAGCCTGTGAACAGATTGTCCAATTGAATTACTCTTTAGACGCACTTCAAAAGAGATACAACAGAGCCAAGACTGACAACAACAAGTCGTTCAGATACTCGCTACGTCTACGCATAGCTGTTGTTGATGGAATGCGCAACATGTACTATGGCTACGCTCACCATAAAGCCGAATCCGTAGCCGAACTGAGGCAAGAACTGTTTGGGGAAGTTGTCGACATTATTTCAGAAGATTCTTCAGCAGACATTGAGATGTATGACTAGAGGAAAAGCACCAGACTACTTCAAAAAACGGTTCTTTTCAGAGCCACACACATTTTTCAAAAAGAGTCTGAAATTGTTGTCATCAGTTTATCTATAGTTCTGTACCCAAATATTATAACTGCAGCTCTTAACTCCACAACTGGTTTAAAAAAAATGAAAATTGCAGTTTATATCCATACCTTTTTTTATTTTAACTAGCGTACACCATATTCTGAAGTGATGTATGCTTCAAATTTCGAACGTGTGTTTTTTTTTTTGGTGGGGGTGACCTAAATAAATCAGTGAATTTGAAGTAGAATAATCGAGAAGGTAATGTTTCGAGCAAAATCCTTTTCTCATAAAACGAATTAAATATTTTCAAAATATAAGAAAATTTACGCAATAAATTTATACAAATGATGAAAGACAGAAGGAAAAACAAGGTAGAGACGGGAGAAAAGAAAATCCGCGCTTTTTTGTGTATCTTATTACTTGAAATAATTTATGATTATTTTTTATCAATTTTTCAAATGAAATTATTTTTTGATTAAAATAAAATTTTGCAATACACAAACTACATTTAGTAAATTGTAAGATGATTTAATCAATTTCATGTTTGGATTACAATAAATCGTGATTAATAAACAAAGATGTTTGACAATATACACAAGCCCACGAGACGAGACTGTTTTGACAATGGACTCGTGCCTAACCTAGAAACTCAAATTAATTACTCTGTGGTGTCATTACCCTGACGTTACTCAATTTCTGGTGCCACTAAAAAGAGCTATATAACCAATCCTTTCCAAAGAATCACCAGAACTTGTTTCAACCCGCATAGTGCTAACAACTACATATTCTTTATCAATCATGAAAGCTAAAGTACAAATGAGAAACCTCAACAAGAGGTCTAAACTGGTTGAGAGTGATCGTCGATTCAAGAGAGCCTGTGAACAGATTGTCCAATTGAATTATTCTTTAGACGCACTTCAAAAGAGATACAACAGAGCCAAGACTGACAACAACAAGTCGTTCAGATACTCGCTACGTCTACGCATAGCAGTTGCTGATGGAATGCGCAACATGTACTATGACTACGCTCACCAGAAAGCCGAATCCGTAGCCGAACTGAGGCAAGAACTGTTTGGGGAAGTTATCGACATTATTTCAGAAGATTCTTCAGCAGACATTGAGATGTATGACTAGAGGAAAAGCACCAGACTACTTCAAAAAACGGTTCTTTTCAGAGCCACACACATTTTTCAAAAAGAGTCTGAAATTGTTGTCATCAGTTTATCTATAGTTCTGTACCCAAATATTATAACTGCAGCTCTTTACTCCACAACTGGTAAAAATAAAATAAAAATTGCAGTTTATATCCATAACTTTTTTTATTTTAACTTGCGTACACTATATTCTGAAGTGAAATATGCTTCAAATTTCGAACGTGGTTTTTTTTTGGTGGGGGGAGGGGAACCTAAATAAATCAGTGAATTTAAAGTAGAATAATGATGAAAGTAATGTTTCGAGCAACATCCTTCTCTCATAAAACGAATTAAATATTTTCAAATACAAGAAAATTTCCGCAATAAAAATATACAAATGATGAAAGACAGAAGGAAAAACAAGATAGAGACGGGAGAAAAGAAAATCCGCGCTTCTTTGTGTATCTTAATACTTGAAATAATTTATGATTATTTTTTATCAATTTTTCAAATGAAATTATTTTTTGATTAAAATAAAATTTTGCAATACACAAACTACATTTAGTAAATTGTAAGATGATTTAATCAATTTCATGATTGGGTTACAATAAATCGTGATTAATAAACAAAGATGTTTGACAATAAACACAAGCCCACGACACGAGACTGTTTTGACAATGGACTCGTGCCTAACCTAGAAACTCAAATTAATTACTCTGTGGTGTCATTACCCTGACGTTTCTCAATTTCAGGTGTCACTAAAAAGAGCTATATAACCAATCCTTTCCAAAGAATCACCAGAACTTGTTTCAACCCGCATAGTGCTAACAACTACATATTCTTTGTCAATCATGAAAGCTAAAGTACAAATGAGAAACCTCAACAAGAGGTCTAAACTGGTTGAGAGTGAACGTCGATTCAAGAGAGCCTGTGAACAGATTGTCCAATTGAATTACTCTTTAGACGCACTTCAAAAGAGATACAACAGAGCCAAGACTGACAACAACAAGTCGTTCAGATACTCGCTACGTCTACGCATAGCTGTTGTTGATGGAATGCGCAACATGTACTATGGCTACGCTCACCATAAAGCCGAATCCGTAGCCGAACTGAGGCAAGAACTGTTTGGGGAAGTTGTCGACATTATTTCAGAAGATTCTTCAGCAGACATTGAGATGTATGACTAGAGGAAAAGCACCAGACTACTTCAAAAAACGGTTCTTTTCAGAGCCACACACATTTTTCAAAAAGAGTCTGAAATTGTTGTCATCAGTTTATCTATAGTTCTGTACCCAAATATTATAACTGCAGCTCTTTACTCCACAACTGGTAAAAAAAAATAAAAATTGCAGTTTATATCCATAACTTTTTTTATTTTAACTTGCGTACACCATATTCTGAAGTGAAATATGCTTCAAATTTCGAACGTGGTCTTTTTTTGGTGGGGGGAGAACCTTAATAAATCAGTGAATTTGAAGTAGAATAATGATGAAAGTAATGTTTGGAGCAACATCCTTCTCTCATAAAACGAATTAAATATTTTCAAATACAAGAAAATTTCCGCAATAAAATATACAAATGATGAAAGACAGAAGGAAAAACAAGATAGAGACGGGAGAAAAGAAAATCCGCGCTTCTTTGTGTATCTTAATTCTTGAAATAATTTATGATTATTTTTTATCAATTTTTCAAATGAAATTATTTTTTGATTAAAATAAAATTTTGCAATACACAAACTGCATTTAGTAAATTGTAAGATGATTTAATCAATTTCATGATTGGATTACAATAAATCGTGATTAATAAACAAAGATGTTTGAAAATATACACAAGCCCACGACACGAGACTGTTTTGACAATGGACTCGTGCCTAACCTAGAAACTCAAATTAATTACTCTGTGGTGTCATTACCCTGACGTTTCTCAATTTCAGGTGTCACTAAAAAGAGCTATATAACCAATCCTTTCCAAAGAATCACCAGAACTTGTTTCAACCCGCATAGTGCTAACAACTACATATTCTTTGTCAATCATGAATGCTAAAGTACAAATGAGAAACCTCAACAAGAGGTCTAAACTGGTTGAGAGTGAACGTCGATTCAAGAGAGCCTGTGAACAGATTGTCCAATTGAATTACTCTTTAGACGCACTTCAAAAGAGATACAACAGAGCCAAGACTGACAACAACAAGTCGTTCAGATACTCGCTACGTCTACGCATAGCAGTTGTTGATGGAATGCGCAACATGTACTATGACTACGCTCACCAGAAAGCCGAATCCGTAGCCGAACTGAGGCAAGAACTGTTTGGGGAAGTTGTCGACATTATTTCAGAAGATTCTTCAGCAGACATTGAGATGTATGACTAGAGGAAAAGCACCAGACTACTTCAAAAAACGGTTCTTTTCAGAGCCACACACATTTTTCAAAAAGAGTCTGAAATTGTTGTCATCAGTTTATCTATAGTTCTGTACCCAAATATTATAACTGCAGCTCTTTACTCCACAACTGGTAAAAAAAAATAAAAATTGCAGTTTATATCCATAACTTTTTTTATTTTAACTTGCGTACACCATATTCTGAAGTGAAATATGCTTCAAATTTCGAACGTGGTCTTTTTTTGGTGGGGGGAGAACCTTAATAAATCAGTGAATTTGAAGTAGAATAATGATGAAAGTAATGTTTGGAGCAACATCCTTCTCTCATAAAACGAATTAAATATTTTCAAATACAAGAAAATTTCCGCAATAAAATATACAAATGATGAAAGACAGAAGGAAAAACAAGATAGAGACGGGAGAAAAGAAAATCCGCGCTTCTTTGTGTATCTTAATACTTGAAATAATTTATGATTATTTTTTATCAATTTTTCAAATGAAATTATTTTTTGATTAAAATAAAATTTTGCAATACACAAACTGCATTTAGTAAATTGTAAGATGATTTAATCAATTTCATGATTGGATTACAATAAATCGTGATTAATAAACAAAGATGTTTGAAAATATACACAAGCCCACGACACGAGACTGTTTTGACAATGGACTCGTGCCTAACCTAGAAACTCAAATTAATTACTCTGTGGTGTCATTACCCTGACGTTTCTCAATTTCAGGTGTCACTAAAAAGAGCTATATAACCAATCCTTTCCAAAGAATCACCAGAACTTGTTTCAACCCGCATAGTGCTAACAACTACATATTCTTTGTCAATCATGAATGCTAAAGTACAAATGAGAAACCTCAACAAGAGGTCTAAACTGGTTGAGAGTGAACGTCGATTCAAGAGAGCCTGTGAACAGATTGTCCAATTGAATTACTCTTTATACGCACTTCAAAAGAGATACAACAGAGCCAAGACTGACAACAACAAGTCGTTCAGATACTCGCTGCGTCTACGCATAGCAGTTGTTGATGGAATGCGCAACATGTACTATGACTACGCTCACCAGAAAGCCGAATCCGTAGCCGAACTGAGGCAACAACTGTTTGGGGAAGTTGTCGACATTATTTCAGAAGATTCTTCAGCAGACATTGAGATGTATGACTAGAGGAAAAGCACCAGACTACTTCAAAAAACGGTTCTTTTCAGAGCCACACACATTTTTCAAAAAGAGTCTGAAATTGTTGTCATCAGTTTATCTATAGTTCTGTACCCAAATATTATAACTGCAGCTCTTTACTCCACAACTGGTAAAAAAAAATAAAAATTGCAGTTTATATCCATAACTTTTTTTATTTTAACTTGCGTACACCATATTCTGAAGTGAAATATGCTTCAAATTTCGAACGTGGTCTTTTTTTGGTGGGGGGAGAACCTTAATAAATCAGTGAATTTGAAGTAGAATAATGATGAAAGTAATGTTTGGAGCAACATCCTTCTCTCATAAAACGAATTAAATATTTTCAAATACAAGAAAATTTCCGCAATAAAATATACAAATGATGAAAGACAGAAGGAAAAACAAGATAGAGACGGGAGAAAAGAAAATCCGCGCTTCTTTGTGTATCTTAATTCTTGAAATAATTTATGATTATTTTTTATCAATTTTTCAAATGAAATTATTTTTTGATTAAAATAAAATTTTGCAATACACAAACTGCATTTAGTAAATTGTAAGATGATTTAATCAATTTCATGATTGGATTACAATAAATCGTGATTAATAAACAAAGATGTTTGACAATATACACAAGCCCACGACACGAGACTGTTTTGACAATGGACTCGTGCCTAACCTAGAAACTCAAATTAATTACTCTGTGGTGTCATTACCCTGACGTTTCTCAATTTCAGGTGTCACTAAAAAGAGCTATATAACCAATCCTTTCCAAAGAATCACCAGAACTTGTTTCAACCCGCATAGTGCTAACAACTACATATTCTTTGTCAATCATGAATGCTAAAGTACAAATGAGAAACCTCAACAAGAGGTCTAAACTGGTTGAGAGTGAACGTCGATTCAAGAGAGCCTGTGAACAGATTGTCCAATTGAATTACTCTTTAGACGCACTTCAAAAGAGATACAACAGAGCCAAGACTGACAACAACAAGTCGTTCAGATACTCGCTACGTCTACGCATAGCAGTTGTTGATGGAATGCGCAACATGTACTATGACTACGCTCACCAGAAAGCCGAATCCGTAGCCGAACTGAGGCAAGAACTGTTTGGGGAAGTTGTCGACATTATTTCAGAAGATTCTTCAGCAGACATTGAGATGTATGACTAGAGGAAAAGCACCAGACTACTTCAAAAAACGGTTCTTTTCAGAGCCACACACATTTTTCAAAAAGAGTCTGAAATTGTTGTCATCAGTTTATCTATAGTTCTGTACCCAAATATTATAACTGCAGCTCTTTACTCCACAACTGGTAAAAAAAAATAAAAATTGCAGTTTATATCCATAACTTTTTTTATTTTAACTTGCGTACACCATATTCTGAAGTGAAATATGCTTCAAATTTCGAACGTGGTCTTTTTTTGGTGGGGGGAGAACCTTAATAAATCAGTGAATTTGAAGTAGAATAATGATGAAAGTAATGTTTGGAGCAACATCCTTCTCTCATAAAACGAATTAAATATTTTCAAATACAAGAAAATTTCCGCAATAAAATATACAAATGATGAAAGACAGAAGGAAAAACAAGATAGAGACGGGAGAAAAGAAAATCCGCGCTTCTTTGTGTATCTTAATACTTGAAATAATTTATGATTATTTTTTATCAATTTTTCAAATGAAATTATTTTTTGATTAAAATAAAATTTTGCAATACACAAACTGCATTTAGTAAATTGTAAGATGATTTAATCAATTTCATGATTGGATTACAATAAATCGTGATTAATAAACAAAGATGTTTGAAAATATACACAAGCCCACGACACGAGACTGTTTTGACAATGGACTCGTGCCTAACCTAGAAACTCAAATTAATTACTCTGTGGTGTCATTACCCTGACGTTTCTCAATTTCAGGTGTCACTAAAAAGAGCTATATAACCAATCCTTTCCAAAGAATCACCAGAACTTGTTTCAACCCGCATAGTGCTAACAACTACATATTCTTTGTCAATCATGAATGCTAAAGTACAAATGAGAAACCTCAACAAGAGGTCTAAACTGGTTGAGAGTGAACGTCGATTCAAGAGAGCCTGTGAACAGATTGTCCAATTGAATTACTCTTTATACGCACTTCAAAAGAGATACAACAGAGCCAAGACTGACAACAACAAGTCGTTCAGATACTCGCTGCGTCTACGCATAGCAGTTGTTGATGGAATGCGCAACATGTACTATGACTACGCTCACCAGAAAGCCGAATCCGTAGCCGAACTGAGGCAACAACTGTTTGGGGAAGTTGTCGACATTATTTCAGAAGATTCTTCAGCAGACATTGAGATGTATGACTAGAGGAAAAGCACCAGACTACTTCAAAAAACGGTTCTTTTCAGAGCCACACACATTTTTCAAAAAGAGTCTGAAATTGTTGTCATCAGTTTATCTATAGTTCTGTACCCAAATATTATAACTGCAGCTCTTTACTCCACAACTGGTAAAAAAAAATAAAAATTGCAGTTTATATCCATAACTTTTTTTATTTTAACTTGCGTACACCATATTCTGAAGTGAAATATGCTTCAAATTTCGAACGTGGTCTTTTTTTGGTGGGGGGAGAACCTTAATAAATCAGTGAATTTGAAGTAGAATAATGATGAAAGTAATGTTTGGAGCAACATCCTTCTCTCATAAAACGAATTAAATATTTTCAAATACAAGAAAATTTCCGCAATAAAATATACAAATGATGAAAGACAGAAGGAAAAACAAGATAGAGACGGGAGAAAAGAAAATCCGCGCTTCTTTGTGTATCTTAATTCTTGAAATAATTTATGATTATTTTTTATCAATTTTTCAAATGAAATTATTTTTTGATTAAAATAAAATTTTGCAATACACAAACTGCATTTAGTAAATTGTAAGATGATTTAATCAATTTCATGATTGGATTACAATAAATCGTGATTAATAAACAAAGATGTTTGAAAATATACACAAGCCCACGACACGAGACTGTTTTGACAATGGACTCGTGCCTAACCTAGAAACTCAAATTAATTACTCTGTGGTGTCATTACCCTGACGTTTCTCAATTTCAGGTGTCACTAAAAAGAGCTATATAACCAATCCTTTCCAAAGAATCACCAGAACTTGTTTCAACCCGCATAGTGCTAACAACTACATATTCTTTGTCAATCATGAATGCTAAAGTACAAATGAGAAACCTCAACAAGAGGTCTAAACTGGTTGAGAGTGAACGTCGATTCAAGAGAGCCTGTGAACAGATTGTCCAATTGAATTACTCTTTAGACGCACTTCAAAAGAGATACAACAGAGCCAAGACTGACAACAACAAGTCGTTCAGATACTCGCTACGTCTACGCATAGCAGTTGTTGATGGAATGCGCAACATGTACTATGACTACGCTCACCAGAAAGCCGAATCCGTAGCCGAACTGAGGCAAGAACTGTTTGGGGAAGTTGTCGACATTATTTCAGAAGATTCTTCAGCAGACATTGAGATGTATGACTAGAGGAAAAGCACCAGACTACTTCAAAAAACGGTTCTTTTCAGAGCCACACACATTTTTCAAAAAGAGTCTGAAATTGTTGTCATCAGTTTATCTATAGTTCTGTACCCAAATATTATAACTGCAGCTCTTTACTCCACAACTGGTAAAAAAAAATAAAAATTGCAGTTTATATCCATAACTTTTTTTATTTTAACTTGCGTACACCATATTCTGAAGTGAAATATGCTTCAAATTTCGAACGTGGTCTTTTTTTGGTGGGGGGAGAACCTTAATAAATCAGTGAATTTGAAGTAGAATAATGATGAAAGTAATGTTTGGAGCAACATCCTTCTCTCATAAAACGAATTAAATATTTTCAAATACAAGAAAATTTCCGCAATAAAATATACAAATGATGAAAGACAGAAGGAAAAACAAGATAGAGACGGGAGAAAAGAAAATCCGCGCTTCTTTGTGTATCTTAATACTTGAAATAATTTATGATTATTTTTTATCAATTTTTCAAATGAAATTATTTTTTGATTAAAATAAAATTTTGCAATACACAAACTGCATTTAGTAAATTGTAAGATGATTTAATCAATTTCATGATTGGATTACAATAAATCGTGATTAATAAACAAAGATGTTTGACAATATACACAAGCCCACGACACGAGACTGTTTTGACAATGGACTCGTGCCTAACCTAGAAACTCAAATTAATTACTCTGTGGTGTCATTACCCTGAAGTTTCTCAATTTCAGGTGTCACTAAAAAGAGCTATATAACCAATCCTTTCCAAAGAATCACCAGAACTTGTTTCAACCCGCATAGTGCTAACAACTACATATTCTTTGTCAATCATGAATGCTAAAGTACAAATGAGAAACCTCAACAAGAGGTCTAAACTGGTTGAGAGTGAACGTCGATTCAAGAGAGCCTGTGAACAGATTGTCCAATTGAATTACTCTTTAGACGCACTTCAAAAGAGATACAACAGAGCCAAGACTGACAACAACAAGTCGTTCAGATACTCACTACGTCTACGCATAGCAGTTGTTGATGGAATGCGCAACATGTACTATGACTACGCTCACCAGAAAGCCGAATCCGTAGCCGAACTGAGGCAAGAACTGTTTGGGGAAGTTGTCGACATTATTTCAGAAGATTCTTCAGCAGACATTGAGATGTATGACTAGAGGAAAAGCACCAGACTACTTCAAAAAACGGTTCTTTTCAGAGCCACACACATTTTTCAAAAAGAGTCTGAAATTGTTGTCATCAGTTTATCTATAGTTCTGTACCCAAATATTATAACTGCAGCTCTTTACTCCACAACTGGTAAAAAAAAATAAAAATTGCAGTTTATATCCATAACTTTTTTTATTTTAACTTGCGTACACCATATTCTGAAGTGAAATATGCTTCAAATTTCGAACGTGGTCTTTTTTTGGTGGGGGGAGAACCTTAATAAATCAGTGAATTTGAAGTAGAATAATGATGAAAGTAATGTTTGGAGCAACATCCTTCTCTCATAAAACGAATTAAATATTTTCAAATACAAGAAAATTTCCGCAATAAAATATACAAATGATGAAAGACAGAAGGAAAAACAAGATAGAGACGGGAGAAAAGAAAATCCGCGCTTCTTTGTGTATCTTAATACTTGAAATAATTTATGATTATTTTTTATCAATTTTTCAAATGAAATTATTTTTTGATTAAAATAAAATTTTGCAATACACAAACTGCATTTAGTAAATTGTAAGATGATTTAATCAATTTCATGATTGGATTACAATAAATCGTGATTAATAAACAAAGATGTTTGACAATATACACAAGCCCACGACACGAGACTGTTTTGACAATGGACTCGTGCCTAACCTAGAAACTCAAATTAATTACTCTGTGGTGTCATTACCCTGACGTTTCTCAATTTCAGGTGTCACTAAAAAGAGCTATATAACCAATCCTTTCCAAAGAATCACCAGAACTTGTTTCAACCCGCATAGTGCTAACAACTACATATTCTTTGTCAATCATGAATGCTAAAGTACAAATGAGAAACCTCAACAAGAGGTCTAAACTGGTTGAGAGTGAACGTCGATTCAAGAGAGCCTGTGAACAGATTGTCCAATTGAATTACTCTTTAGACGCACTTCAAAAGAGATACAACAGAGCCAAGACTGACAACAACAAGTCGTTCAGATACTCGCTACGTCTACGCATAGCAGTTGTTGATGGAATGCGCAACATGTACTATGACTACGCTCACCAGAAAGCCGAATCCGTAGCCGAACTGAGGCAAGAACTGTTTGGGGAAGTTGTCGACATTATTTCAGAAGATTCTTCAGCAGACATTGAGATGTATGACTAGAGGAAAAGCACCAGACTACTTCAAAAAACGGTTCTTTTCAGAGCCACACACATTTTTCAAAAAGAGTCTGAAATTGTTGTCATCAGTTTATCTATAGTTCTGTACCCAAATATTATAACTGCAGCTCTTTACTCCACAACTGGTAAAAAAAAATAAAAATTGCAGTTTATATCCATAACTTTTTTTATTTTAACTTGCGTACACCATATTCTGAAGTGAAATATGCTTCAAATTTCGAACGTGGTCTTTTTTTGGTGGGGGGAGAACCTTAATAAATCAGTGAATTTGAAGTAGAATAATGATGAAAGTAATGTTTGGAGCAACATCCTTCTCTCATAAAACGAATTAAATATTTTCAAATACAAGAAAATTTCCGCAATAAAATATACAAATGATGAAAGACAGAAGGAAAAACAAGATAGAGACGGGAGAAAAGAAAATCCGCGCTTCTTTGTGTATCTTAATACTTGAAATAATTTATGATTATTTTTTATCAATTTTTCAAATGAAATTATTTTTGGATTAAAATAAAATTTTGCAATACACAAACTGCATTTAGTAAATTGTAAGATGATTTAATCAATTTCATGATTGGATTACAAAAAATCGTGATTAATAAACAAAGATGTTTGACAATATACACAAGCCCACGACACGAGACTGTTTTGACAATGGACTCGTGCCTAACCTAGAAACTCAAATTAATTACTCTGTGGTGTCATTACCCTGACGTTTCTCAATTTCAGGTGTCACTAAAAAGAGCTATATAACCAATCCTTTCCAAAGAATCACCAGAACTTGTTTCAACCCGCATAGTGCTAACAACTACATATTCTTTGTCAATCATGAATGCTAAAGTACAAATGAGAAACCTCAACAAGAGGTCTAAACTGGTTGAGAGTGAACGTCGATTCAAGAGAGCCTGTGAACAGATTGTCCAATTGAATTACTCTTTAGACGCATTTCAAAAGAGATACAACAGAGCCAAGACTGACAACAACAAGTCGTTCAGATACTCGCTACGTCTACGCATAGCAGTTGTTGATGGAATGCGCAACATGTACTATGACTACGCTCACCAGAAAGCCGAATCCGTAGCCGAACTGAGGCAAGAACTGTTTGGGGAAGTTGTCGACATTATTTCAGAAGATTCTTCAGCAGACATTGAGATGTATGACTAGAGGAAAAGCACCAGACTACTTCAAAAAACGGTTCTTTTCAGAGCCACACACATTTTTCAAAAAGAGTCTGAAATTGTTGTCATCAGTTTATCTATAGTTCTGTACCCAAATATTATAACTGCAGCTCTTTACTCCACAACTGGTAAAAAAAAATAAAAATTGCAGTTTATATCCATAACTTTTTTTATTTTAACTTGCGTACACCATATTCTGAAATGAAATATGCTTCAAATTTCGAACGTGGTCTTTTTTTGGTGGGGGGAGAACCTTAATAAATCAGTGAATTTGAAGTAGAATAATGATGAAAGTAATGTTTGGAGCAACATCCTTCTCTCAAAAAACGAATTAAATATTTTCAAATACAAGAAAATTTCCGCAATAAAATATACAAATGATGAAAGACAGAAGGAAAAACAAGATAGAGACGAGAGAAAAGAAAATCCGCGCTTCTTTGTGTATCTTAATACTTGAAATAATTTATGATTATTTTTTATCAATTTTTCAAATGAAATTATTTTTGGATTAAAATAAAATTTTGCAATACACAAACTGCATTTAGTAAATTGTAAGATGATTTAATCAATTTCATGATTGGATTACAAAAAATCGTGATTAATAAACAAAGTTGTTTGACAATATACACAAGCCCACGACACGAGACTGTTTTGACAATGGACTCGTGCCTAACCTAGAAACTCAAATTAATTACTCTGTGGTGTCATTACCCTGACGTTTCTCAATTTCAGGTGTCACTAAAAAGAGCTATATAACCAATCCTTTCCAAAGAATCACCAGAACTTGTTTCAACCCGCATAGTGCTAACAACTACATATTCTTTGTCAATCATGAATGCTAAAGTACAAATGAGAAACCTCAACAAGAGGTCTAAACTGGTTGAGAGTGAACGTCGATTCAAGAGAGCCTGTGAACAGATTGTCCAATTGAATTACTCTTTAGACGCATTTCAAAAGAGATACAACAGAGCCAAGACTGACAACAACAAGTCGTTCAGATACTCGCTACGTCTACGCATAGCAGTTGTTGATGGAATGCGCAACATGTACTATGACTACGCTCACCAGAAAGCCGAATCCGTAGCCGAACTGAGGCAAGAACTGTTTGGGGAAGTTGTCGACATTATTTCAGAAGATTCTTCAGCAGACATTGAGATGTATGACTAGAGGAAAAGCACCAGACTACTTCAAAAAACGGTTCTTTTCAGAGCCACACACATTTTTCAAAAAGAGTCTGAAATTGTTGTCATCAGTTTATCTATAGTTCTGTACCCAAATATTATAACTGCAGCTCTTTACTCCACAACTGGTAAAAAAAAATAAAAATTGCAGTTTATATCCATAACTTTTTTTATTTTAACTTGCGTACACCATATTCTGAAATGAAATATGCTTCAAATTTCGAACGTGGTCTTTTTTTGGTGGGGGGAGAACCTTAATAAATCAGTGAATTTGAAGTAGAATAATGATGAAAGTAATGTTTGGAGCAACATCCTTCTCTCAAAAAACGAATTAAATATTTTCAAATACAAGAAAATTTCCGCAATAAAATATACAAATGATGAAAGACAGAAGGAAAAACAAGATAGAGACGAGAGAAAAGAAAATCCGCGCTTCTTTGTGTATCTTAATACTTGAAATAATTTATGATTATTTTTTATCAATTTTTCAAATGAAATTATTTTTTGATTAAAATAAAATTTTGCAATACACAAACTGCATTTAGTAAATTGTAAGATGATTTAATCAATTTCATGATTGGATTACAAAAAATCGTGATTAATAAACAAAGATGTTTGACAATATACACAAGCCCACGACACGAGACTGTTTTGACAATGGACTCGTGCCTAACCTAGAAACTCAAATTAATTACTCTGTGGTGTCATTACCCTGACGTTTCTCAATTTCAGGTGTCACTAAAAAGAGCTATATAACCAATCCTTTCCAAAGAATCACCAGAACTTGTTTCAACCCGCATAGTGCTAACAACTACATATTCTTTGTCAATCATGAATGCTAAAGTACAAATGAGAAACCTCAACAAGAGGTCTAAACTGGTTGAGAGTGAACGTCGATTCAAGAGAGCCTGTGAACAGATTGTCCAATTGAATTACTCTTTAGACGCATTTCAAACGAGATACAACAGAGCCAAGACTGACAACAACAAGTCGTTCAGATACTCGCTACGTCTACGCATAGCAGTTGTTGATGGAATGCGCAACATGTACTATGACTACGCTCACCAGAAAGCCGAATCCGTAGCCGAACTGAGGCAAGAACTGTTTGGGGAAGTTGTCGACATTATTTCAGAAGATTCTTCAGCAGACATTGAGATGTATGACTAGAGGAAAAGCACCAGACTACTTCAAAAAACGGTTCTTTTCAGAGCCACACACATTTTTCAAAAAGAGTCTGAAATTGTTGTCATCAGTTTATCTATAGTTCTGTACCCAAATATTATAACTGCAGCTCTTTACTCCACAACTGGTAAAAAAAAATAAAAATTGCAGTTTATATCCATAACTTTTTTTATTTTAACTTGCGTACACCATATTCTGAAGTGAAATATGCTTCAAATTTCGAACGTGGTCTTTTTTTGGTGGGGGGAGAACCTTAATAAATCAGTGAATTTGAAGTAGAATAATGATGAAAGTAATGTTTGGAGCAACATCCTTCTCTCATAAAACGAATTAAATATTTTCAAATACAAGAAAATTTCCGCAATAAAATATACAAATGATGAAAGACAGAAGGAAAAACAAGATAGAGACGGGAGAAAAGAAAATCCGCGCTTCTTTGTGTATCTTAATACTTGAAATAATTTATGATTATTTTTTATCAATTTTTCAAATGAAATTATTTTTGGATTAAAATAAAATTTTGCAATACACAAACTGCATTTAGTAAATTGTAAGATGATTTAATCAATTTCATGATTGGATTACAAAAAATCGTGATTAATAAACAAAGATGTTTGACAATATACACAAGCCCACGACACGAGACTGTTTTGACAATGGACTCGTGCCTAACCTAGAAACTCAAATTAATTACTCTGTGGTGTCATTACCCTGACGTTTCTCAATTTCAGGTGTCACTAAAAAGAGCTATATAACCAATCCTTTCCAAAGAATCACCAGAACTTGTTTCAACCCGCATAGTGCTAACAACTACATATTCTTTGTCAATCATGAATGCTAAAGTACAAATGAGAAACCTCAACAAGAGGTCTAAACTGGTTGAGAGTGAACGTCGATTCAAGAGAGCCTGTGAACAGATTGTCCAATTGAATTACTCTTTAGACGCATTTCAAAAGAGATACAACAGAGCCAAGACTGACAACAACAAGTCGTTCAGATACTCGCTACGTCTACGCATAGCAGTTGTTGATGGAATGCGCAACATGTACTATGACTACGCTCACCAGAAAGCCGAATCCGTAGCCGAACTGAGGCAAGAACTGTTTGGGGAAGTTGTCGACATTATTTCAGAAGATTCTTCAGCAGACATTGAGATGTATGACTAGAGGAAAAGCACCAGACTACTTCAAAAAACGGTTCTTTTCAGAGCCACACACATTTTTCAAAAAGAGTCTGAAATTGTTGTCATCAGTTTATCTATAGTTCTGTACCCAAATATTATAACTGCAGCTCTTTACTCCACAACTGGTAAAAAAAAATAAAAATTGCAGTTTATATCCATAACTTTTTTTATTTTAACTTGCGTACACCATATTCTGAAATGAAATATGCTTCAAATTTCGAACGTGGTCTTTTTTTGGTGGGGGGAGAACCTTAATAAATCAGTGAATTTGAAGTAGAATAATGATGAAAGTAATGTTTGGAGCAACATCCTTCTCTCAAAAAACGAATTAAATATTTTCAAATACAAGAAAATTTCCGCAATAAAATATACAAATGATGAAAGACAGAAGGAAAAACAAGATAGAGACGAGAGAAAAGAAAATCCGCGCTTCTTTGTGTATCTTAATACTTGAAATAATTTATGATTATTTTTTATCAATTTTTCAAATGAAATTATTTTTGGATTAAAATAAAATTTTGCAATACACAAACTGCATTTAGTAAATTGTAAGATGATTTAATCAATTTCATGATTGGATTACAAAAAATCGTGATTAATAAACAAAGTTGTTTGACAATATACACAAGCCCACGACACGAGACTGTTTTGACAATGGACTCGTGCCTAACCTAGAAACTCAAATTAATTACTCTGTGGTGTCATTACCCTGACGTTTCTCAATTTCAGGTGTCACTAAAAAGAGCTATATAACCAATCCTTTCCAAAGAATCACCAGAACTTGTTTCAACCCGCATAGTGCTAACAACTACATATTCTTTGTCAATCATGAATGCTAAAGTACAAATGAGAAACCTCAACAAGAGGTCTAAACTGGTTGAGAGTGAACGTCGATTCAAGAGAGCCTGTGAACAGATTGTCCAATTGAATTACTCTTTAGACGCATTTCAAAAGAGATACAACAGAGCCAAGACTGACAACAACAAGTCGTTCAGATACTCGCTACGTCTACGCATAGCAGTTGTTGATGGAATGCGCAACATGTACTATGACTACGCTCACCAGAAAGCCGAATCCGTAGCCGAACTGAGGCAAGAACTGTTTGGGGAAGTTGTCGACATTATTTCAGAAGATTCTTCAGCAGACATTGAGATGTATGACTAGAGGAAAAGCACCAGACTACTTCAAAAAACGGTTCTTTTCAGAGCCACACACATTTTTCAAAAAGAGTCTGAAATTGTTGTCATCAGTTTATCTATAGTTCTGTACCCAAATATTATAACTGCAGCTCTTTACTCCACAACTGGTAAAAAAAAATAAAAATTGCAGTTTATATCCATAACTTTTTTTATTTTAACTTGCGTACACCATATTCTGAAATGAAATATGCTTCAAATTTCGAACGTGGTCTTTTTTTGGTGGGGGGAGAACCTTAATAAATCAGTGAATTTGAAGTAGAATAATGATGAAAGTAATGTTTGGAGCAACATCCTTCTCTCAAAAAACGAATTAAATATTTTCAAATACAAGAAAATTTCCGCAATAAAATATACAAATGATGAAAGACAGAAGGAAAAACAAGATAGAGACGAGAGAAAAGAAAATCCGCGCTTCTTTGTGTATCTTAATACTTGAAATAATTTATGATTATTTTTTATCAATTTTTCAAATGAAATTATTTTTTGATTAAAATAAAATTTTGCAATACACAAACTGCATTTAGTAAATTGTAAGATGATTTAATCAATTTCATGATTGGATTACAAAAAATCGTGATTAATAAACAAAGATGTTTGACAATATACACAAGCCCACGACACGAGACTGTTTTGACAATGGACTCGTGCCTAACCTAGAAACTCAAATTAATTACTCTGTGGTGTCATTACCCTGACGTTTCTCAATTTCAGGTGTCACTAAAAAGAGCTATATAACCAATCCTTTCCAAAGAATCACCAGAACTTGTTTCAACCCGCATAGTGCTAACAACTACATATTCTTTGTCAATCATGAATGCTAAAGTACAAATGAGAAACCTCAACAAGAGGTCTAAACTGGTTGAGAGTGAACGTCGATTCAAGAGAGCCTGTGAACAGATTGTCCAATTGAATTACTCTTTAGACGCATTTCAAACGAGATACAACAGAGCCAAGACTGACAACAACAAGTCGTTCAGATACTCGCTACGTCTACGCATAGCAGTTGTTGATGGAATGCGCAACATGTACTATGACTACGCTCACCAGAAAGCCGAATCCGTAGCCGAACTGAGGCAAGAACTGTTTGGGGAAGTTGTCGACATTATTTCAGAAGATTCTTCAGCAGACATTGAGATGTATGACTAGAGGAAAAGCACCAGACTACTTCAAAAAACGGTTCTTTTCAGAGCCACACACATTTTTCAAAAAGAGTCTGAAATTGTTGTCATCAGTTTATCTATAGTTCTGTACCCAAATATTATAACTGCAGCTCTTTACTCCACAACTGGTAAAAAAAAATAAAAATTGCAGTTTATATCCATAACTTTTTTTATTTTAACTTGCGTACACCATATTCTGAAGTGAAATATGCTTCAAATTTCGAACGTGGTCTTTTTTTGGTGGGGGGAGAACCTTAATAAATCAGTGAATTTGAAGTAGAATAATGATGAAAGTAATGTTTGGAGCAACATCCTTCTCTCAAAAAACGAATTAAATATTTTCAAATACAAGAAAATTTCCGCAATAAAATATACAAATGATAAAAGACAGAAGGAAAAACAAGATAGAGACGAGAGAAAAGAAAATCCGCGCTTCTTTGTGTATCTTAATACTTGAAATAATTTATGATTATTTTTTATCAATTTTTCAAATGAAATTATTTTTGGATTAAAATAAAATTTTGCAATACACAAACTGCATTTAGTAAATTGTAAGATGATTTAATAAATTTCATGATTGGATTACAAAAAATCGTGATTAATAAACAAAGATGTTTGACAATATACACAAGCCCACGACACGAGACTGTTTTGACAATGGACTCGTGCCTAACCTAGAAACTCAAATTAATTACTCTGTGGTGTCATTACCCTGACGTTTCTCAATTTCAGGTGTCACTAAAAAGAGCTATATAACCAATCCTTTCCAAAGAATCACCAGAACTTGTTTCAACCCGCATAGTGCTAACAACTACATATTCTTTGTCAATCATGAAAGCTAAAGTACAAATGAGAAACCTCAACAAGAGGTATAAACTGGTTGAAAGTGAACGTCGATTCAAGAGAGCCTGTGAACAGATTGTCCAATTGAATTACTCTTTAGACGCACTTCAAAAGAGATACAACAGAGCCAAGACTGACAACAACAAGTCGTTCAGATACTCGCTACGTCTACGCATAGCAGTTGTTGATGGAATGCGCAACATGTACTATGACTACGCTCACCAGAAAGCCGAATCCGTAGCCGAACTGAGGCAAGAACTGTTTGGAGAAGTTGTCGACATTATTTCAGAAGATTCTTCAGCAGACATTGAGATGTATGACTAGAGGAAAAGCACCAGACTACTTCAAAAAACGGTTCTTTTCAGAGCCACACACATTTTTCAAAAAGAGTCTGAAATTGTTGTCATCAGTTTATCTATAGTTCTGTACCCAAATATTATAACTGCAGCTCTTTACTCCACAACTGGTAAAAAAAAATAAAAATTGCAGTTTATATCCATAACTTTTTTTATTTTAACTTGCGTACACCATATTCTGAAGTGAAATATGCTTCAAATTTCGAACGTGGTCTTTTTTTGGTGGGGGGGGAGAACCTTAATAAATCAGTGAATTTGAAGTAGAATAATGATGAAAGTAATGTTTGGAGCAACATCCTTCTCTCATAAAACGAATTAAATATTTTCAAATACAAGAAAATTTCCGCAATAAAATATACAAATGATGAAAGACAGAAGGAAAAACAAGATAGAGACGGGAGAAAAGAAAATCCGCGCTTCTTTGTGTATCTTAATACTTGAAATAATTTATGATTATTTTTTATCAATTTTTCAAATGAAATTATTTTTTGATTAAAATAAAATTTTGCAATACACAAACTGCATTTAGTAAATTGTAAGATGATTTAATCAATTTCATGATTGGATTACAAAAAATCGTGATTAATAAACAAAGATGTTTGACAATATACACAAGCCCACGACACGAGACTGTTTTGACAATGGACTCGTGCCTAACCTAGAAACTCAAATTAATTACTCTGTGGTGTCATTACCCTGACGTTTCTCAATTTCAGGTGTCACTAAAAAGAGCTATATAACCAATCCTTTCCAAAGAATCACCAGAACTTGTTTCAACCCGCATAGTGCTAACAACTACATATTCTTTGTCAATCATGAATGCTAAAGTACAAATGAGAAACCTCAACAAGAGGTCTAAACTGGTTGAGAGTGAACGTCGATTCAAGAGAGCCTGTGAACAGATTGTCCAATTGAATTACTCTTTAGACGCATTTCAAAAGAGATACAACAGAGCCAAGACTGACAACAACAAGTCGTTCAGATACTCGCTACGTCTACGCATAGCAGTTGTTGATGGAATGCGCAACATGTACTATGACTACGCTCACCAGAAAGCCGAATCCGTAGCCGAACTGAGGCAAGAACTGTTTGGGGAAGTTGTCGACATTATTTCAGAAGATTCTTCAGCAGACATTGAGATGTATGACTAGAGGAAAAGCACCAGACTACTTCAAAAAACGGTTCTTTTCAGAGCCACACACATTTTTCAAAAAGAGTCTGAAATTGTTGTCATCAGTTTATCTATAGTTCTGTACCCAAATATTATAACTGCAGCTCTTTACTCCACAACTGGTAAAAAAAAATAAAAATTGCAGTTTATATCCATAACTTTTTTTATTTTAACTTGCGTACACCATATTCTGAAATGAAATATGCTTCAAATTTCGAACGTGGTCTTTTTTTGGTGGGGGGAGAACCTTAATAAATCAGTGAATTTGAAGTAGAATAATGATGAAAGTAATGTTTGGAGCAACATCCTTCTCTCAAAAAACGAATTAAATATTTTCAAATACAAGAAAATTTCCGCAATAAAATATACAAATGATGAAAGACAGAAGGAAAAACAAGATAGAGACGAGAGAAAAGAAAATCCGCGCTTCTTTGTGTATCTTAATACTTGAAATAATTTATGATTATTTTTTATCAATTTTTCAAATGAAATTATTTTTGGATTAAAATAAAATTTTGCAATACACAAACTGCATTTAGTAAATTGTAAGATGATTTAATCAATTTCATGATTGGATTACAAAAAATCGTGATTAATAAACAAAGTTGTTTGACAATATACACAAGCCCACGACACGAGACTGTTTTGACAATGGACTCGTGCCTAACCTAGAAACTCAAATTAATTACTCTGTGGTGTCATTACCCTGACGTTTCTCAATTTCAGGTGTCACTAAAAAGAGCTATATAACCAATCCTTTCCAAAGAATCACCAGAACTTGTTTCAACCCGCATAGTGCTAACAACTACATATTCTTTGTCAATCATGAATGCTAAAGTACAAATGAGAAACCTCAACAAGAGGTCTAAACTGGTTGAGAGTGAACGTCGATTCAAGAGAGCCTGTGAACAGATTGTCCAATTGAATTACTCTTTAGACGCATTTCAAAAGAGATACAACAGAGCCAAGACTGACAACAACAAGTCGTTCAGATACTCGCTACGTCTACGCATAGCAGTTGTTGATGGAATGCGCAACATGTACTATGACTACGCTCACCAGAAAGCCGAATCCGTAGCCGAACTGAGGCAAGAACTGTTTGGGGAAGTTGTCGACATTATTTCAGAAGATTCTTCAGCAGACATTGAGATGTATGACTAGAGGAAAAGCACCAGACTACTTCAAAAAACGGTTCTTTTCAGAGCCACACACATTTTTCAAAAAGAGTCTGAAATTGTTGTCATCAGTTTATCTATAGTTCTGTACCCAAATATTATAACTGCAGCTCTTTACTCCACAACTGGTAAAAAAAAATAAAAATTGCAGTTTATATCCATAACTTTTTTTATTTTAACTTGCGTACACCATATTCTGAAGTGAAATATGCTTCAAATTTCGAACGTGGTCTTTTTTTGGTGGGGGGAGAACCTTAATAAATCAGTGAATTTGAAGTAGAATAATGATGAAAGTAATGTTTGGAGCAACATCCTTCTCTCAAAAAACGAATTAAATATTTTCAAATACAAGAAAATTTCCGCAATAAAATATACAAATGATGAAAGACAGAAGGAAAAACAAGATAGAGACGAGAGAAAAGAAAATCCGCGCTTCTTTGTGTATCTTAATACTTGAAATAATTTATGATTATTTTTTATCAATTTTTCAAATGAAATTATTTTTGGATTAAAATAAAATTTTGCAATACACAAACTGCATTTAGTAAATTGTAAGATGATTTAATCAATTTCATGATTGGATTACAAAAAATCGTGATTAATAAACAAAGATGTTTGACAATATACACAAGACCACGACACGAGACTGTTTTGACAATGGACTCGTGCCTAACCTAGAAACTCAAATTAATTACTCTGTGGTGTCATTACCCTGACGTTTCTCAATTTCAGGTGTCACTAAAAAGAGCTATATAACCAATCCTTTCCAAAGAATCACCAGAACTTGTTTCAACCCGCATAGTGCTAACAACTACATATTCTTTGTCAATCATGAAAGCTAAAGTACAAATGAGAAACCTCAACAAGAGGTATAAACTGGTTGAGAGTGAACGTCGATTCAAGAGAGCCTGTGAACAGATTGTCCAATTGAATTACTCTTTAGACGCACTTCAAAAGAGATACAACAGAGCCAAGACTGACAACAACAAGTCGTTCAGATACTCGCTACGTCTACGCATAGCAGTTGTTGATGGAATGCGCAACATGTACTATGACTACGCTCACCAGAAAGCCGAATCCGTAGCCGAACTGAGGCAAGAACTGTTTGGAGAAGTTGTCGACATTATTTCAGAAGATTCTTCAGCAGACATTGAGATGTATGACTAGAGGAAAAGCACCAGACTACTTCAAAAAACGGTTCTTTTCAGAGCCACACACATTTTTCAAAAAGAGTCTGAAATTGTTGTCATCAGTTTATCTATAGTTCTGTACCCAAATATTATAACTGCAGCTCTTTACTCTACAACTGGTAAAAAAAAATAAAAATTGCAGTTTATATCCATAACTTTTTTTATTTTAACTTGCGTACACCATATTCTGAAGTGAAATATGCTTCAAATTTCGAACGTGGTCTTTTTTTGGTGGGGGGAGAACCTTAATAAATCAGTGAATTTGAAGTAGAATAATGATGAAAGTAATGTTTGGAGCAACATCCTTTTCTCATAAAACGAATTAAATATTTTCAAATACAAGAAAATTTCCGCAATAAAATATACAAATGATGAAAGACAGAAGGAAAAACAAGATAGAGACGGGAGAAAAGAAAATCCGCGCTTCTTTGTGTATCTTAATACTTGAAATAATTTATGATTATTTTTTATCAATTTTTCAAATGAAATTATTTTTGGATTAAAATAAAATTTTGCAATACACAAACTGCATTTAGTAAATTGTAAGATGATTTAATCAATTTCATGATTGGATTACAATAAATCGTGATTAATAAACAAAGATGTTTGACAATATACACAAGCCCACGACACGAGACTGTTTTGACAATGGACTCGTGCCTAACCTAGAAACTCAAATTAATTTCTCTGTGGTGTCATTACCCTGACGTTTCTCAATTTCAGGTGTCACTAAAAAGAGCTATATAACCAATCCTTTCCAAAGAATCACCAGAACTTGTTTCAACCCGCATAGTGCTAACAACTACATATTCTTTGTCAATCATGAAAGCTAAAGTACAAATGAGAAACCTCAACAAGAGGTCTAAACTGGTTGAGAGTGAACGTCGATTCAAGAGAGCCTGTGAACAGATTGTCCAATTGAATTACTCTTTAGACGCACTTCAAAAGAGATACAACAGAGCCAAGACTGACAACAACAAGTCGTTCAGATACTCGCTACGTCTACGCATAGCAGTTGTTGATGGAATGCGCAACATGTACTATGACTACGCTCACCAGAAAGCCGAATCCGTAGCCGAACTGAGGCAAGAACTGTTTGGAGAAGTTGTCGACATTATTTCAAAAGATTCTTCAGCAGACATTGAGATGTATGACTAGAGGAAAAGCACCAGACTTCTTCAAAAAACGGTTCTTTTCAGAGCCACACACATTTTTCAAAAAGAGTCTGAAATTGTTGTCATCAGTTTATCTATAGTTCTGTACCCAAATATTATAACTGCAGCTCTTTACTCCACAACTGGTAAAAAAAAATAAAAATTGCAGTTTATATCCATAACTTTTTTTATTTTAACTTGCGTACACCATATTCTGAAGTGAAATATGCTTCAAATTTCGAACGTGGTCTTTTTTTGGTGGGGGGAGGAACCTTAATAAATCAGTGAATTTGAAGTAGAATAATGATGAAAGTAATGTTTGGAGCACCATCCTTCTCTCATAAAACGAATTAAATATTTTCAAATACAAGAAAATTTCCGCAATAAAATATACAAATGATGAAAGACAGAAGGAAAAACAAGATAGAGACGGGAGAAAAGAAAATCCGCGCTTCTTTGTGTATCTTAATACTTGAAATAATTTATGATTATTTTTTATCAATTTTTCAAATGAAATTATTTTTTGATTAAAATAAAATTTTGCAATACACAAACTGCATTTAGTAAATTGTAAGATGATTTAATCAATTTCATGATTGGATTACAATAAATCGTCATTAATAAACAAAGATGTTTGACAATATACACAAGCCCACGACACGAGACTGTTTTGACAATGGACTCGTGCCTAACCTAGAAACTCAAATTAATTACTCTGTGGTGTCATTACCCTGACGTTTCTCAATTTTAGGTGTCACTAAAAAGAGCTATATAACCAATCCTTTCCAAAGAATCACCAGAACTTGTTTCAACCCGCATAGTGCTAACAACTACATATTCTTTGTCAATCATGAAAGCTAAAGTACAAATGAGAAACCTCAACAAGAGGTATAAACTGGTTGAGAGTGAACGTCGATTCAAGAGAGCCTGTGAACAGATTGTCCAATTGAATTACTCTTTAGACGCACTTCAAAAGAGATACAACAGAGCCAAGACTGACAACAACAAGTCGTTCAGATACTCGCTACGTCTACGCATAGCAGTTGTTGATGGAATGCGCAACATGTACTATGACTACGCTCACCAGAAAGCCGAATCCGTAGCCGAACTGAGGCAACAACTGTTTGGAGAAGTTGTCGACATTATTTCAAAAGATTCTTCAGCAGACATTGAGATGTATGACTAGAGGAAAAGCACCAGACTACTTCAAAAAACGGTTCTTTTCAGAGCCACACACATTTTTCAAAAAGAGTCTGAAATTGTTGTCATCAGTTTATCTATAGTTCTGTACCCAAATATTATAACTGCAGCTCTTTACTCCACAACTGGTAAAAAAAAATAAAAATTGCAGTTTATATCCATAACTTTTTTTATTTTAACTTGCGTACACCATATTCTGAAGTGAAATATGCTTCAAATTTCGAACGTGGTCTTTTTTTGGTGGGGGGAGAACCTTAATAAATCAGTGAATTTGAAGTAGAATAATGATGAAAGTAATGTTTGGAGCAACATCCTTCTCTCATAAAACGAATTAAATATTTTCAAATACAAGAAAATTTCCGCAATAAAATATACAAATGATGAAAGACAGAAGGAAAAACAAGATAGAGACGGGAGAAAAGAAAATCCGCGCTTCTTTGTGTATCTTAATACTTGAAATAATTTATGATTATTTTTTATCAATTTTTCAAATGAAATTATATTTTGATTAAAATAAAATTTTGCAATAAACAAACTGCATTTAGTAAATTGTAAGATGATTTAATCAATTTCATGATTGGATTACAAAAAATCGTGATTAATAAACAAAGATGTTTGACAATATACACAAGCCCACGACACGAGACTGTTTTGACAATGGACTCGTGCCTAACCTAGAAACTCAAATTAATTACTCTGTGGTGTCATTACCCTGACGTTTCTCAATTTCAGGTGTCACTAAAAAGAGCTATATAACCAATCCTTTCCAAAGAATCACCAGAACTTGTTTCAACCCGCATAGTGCTAACAACTACATATTCTTTGTCAATCATGAAAGCTAAAGTACAAATGAGAAACCTCAACAAGAGGTCTAAACTGGTTGAGAGTGGGCGTCGTTTCAAGAGAGCCTGTGAACAGATTGTCCAATTGAATTACTCTTTAGACGCACTTCAAAAGAGATACAACAGAGCCAAGACTGACAACAACAAGTCGTTCAGATACTCGCTACGTCTACGCATAGCAGTTGTTGATGGAATGCGCAACATGTACTATGACTACGCTCACCAGAAAGCCGAATCCGTAGCCGAACTGAGGCAAGAACTGTTTGGAGAAGTTGTCGACATTATTTCAGAAGATTCTTCAGCAGACATTGAGATGTATGACTAGAGGAAAAGCACCAGACTACTTCAAAAAACGGTTCTTTTCAGAGCCACACACATTTTTCAAAAAGAGTCTGAAATTGTTGTCATCAGTTTATCTATAGTTCTGTACCCAAATATTATAACTGCAGCTCTTTACTCCACAACTGGTAAAAAAAAATAAAAATTGCAGTTTATATCCATAACTTTTTTTATTTTAACTTGCGTACACCATATTCTGAAGTGAAATATGCTTCAAATTTCGAACGTGGTCTTTCTTTGGTGGGGGAGAACCTTAATAAATCAGTGAATTTGAAGTAGAATAATGATGAAAGTAATGTTTGGAGCAACATCCTTCTCTCATAAAACGAATTAAATATTTTCAAATACAAGAAAATTTCCGCAATAAAATATACAAATGATGAAAGACAGAAGGAAAAACAAGATAGAGACGGGAGAAAAGAAAATCCGCGCTTCTTTGTGTATCTTAATACTTGAAATAATTTATGATTATTTTTTATCAATTTTTCAAATGAAATTATTTTTTGATTAAAATAAAATTTTGCAATACACAAACTGCATTTAGTAAATTGTAAGATGATTTAATCAATTTCATGATTGGATTACAAAAAATCGTGATTAATAAACAAAGATGTTTGACAATATACACAAGCCCACGACACGAGACTGTTTTGACAATGGACTCGTGCCTAACCTAGAAACTCAAATTAATTACTCTGTGGTGTCATTACCCTGACGTTTCTCAATTTCAGGTGTCACTAAAAAGAGCTATATAACCAATCCTTTCCAAAGAATCACCAGAACTTGTTTCAACCCGCATAGTGCTAACAACTACATATTCTTTGTCAATCATGAAAGCTAAAGTACAAATGAGAAACCTCAACAAGAGGTATAAACTGGTTGAGAGTGAACGTCGATTCAAGAGAGCCTGTGAACAGATTGTCCAATTGAATTACTCTTTAGACGCACTTCAAAAGAGATACAACAGAGCCAAGACTGACAACAACAAGTCGTTCAGATACTCGCTACGTCTACGCATAGCAGTTGTTGATGGAATGCGCAACATGTACTATGACTACGCTCACCAGAAAGCCGAATCCGTAGCCGAACTGAGGCAAGAACTGTTTGGAGAAGTTGTCGACATTATTTCAGAAGATTCTTCAGCAGACATTGAGATGTATGACTAGAGGAAAAGCACCAGACTACTTCAAAAAACGGTTCTTTTCAGAGCCACACACATTTTTCAAAAAGAGTCTGAAATTGTTGTCATCAGTTTATCTATAGTTCTGTACCCAAATATTATAACTGCAGCTCTTTACTCTACAACTGGTAAAAAAAAATAAAAATTGCAGTTTATATCCATAACTTTTTTTATTTTAACTTGCGTACACCATATTCTGAAGTGAAATATGCTTCAAATTTCGAACGTGGTCTTTTTTTGGTGGGGGGAGAACCTTAATAAATCAGTGAATTTGAAGTAGAATAATGATGAAAGTAATGTTTGGAGCAACATCCTTTTCTCATAAAACGAATTAAATATTTTCAAATACAAGAAAATTTCCGCAATAAAATATACAAATGATGAAAGACAGAAGGAAAAACAAGATAGAGACGGGAGAAAAGAAAATCCGCGCTTCTTTGTGTATCTTAATACTTGAAATAATTTATGATTATTTTTTATCAATTTTTCAAATGAAATTATTTTTGGATTAAAATAAAATTTTGCAATACACAAACTGCATTTAGTAAATTGTAAGATGATTTAATCAATTTCATGATTGGATTACAATAAATCGTGATTAATAAACAAAGATGTTTGACAATATACACAAGCCCACGACACGAGACTGTTTTGACAATGGACTCGTGCCTAACCTAGAAACTCAAATTAATTTCTCTGTGGTGTCATTACCCTGACGTTTCTCAATTTCAGGTGTCACTAAAAAGAGCTATATAACCAATCCTTTCCAAAGAATCACCAGAACTTGTTTCAACCCGCATAGTGCTAACAACTACATATTCTTTGTCAATCATGAAAGCTAAAGTACAAATGAGAAACCTCAACAAGAGGTCTAAACTGGTTGAGAGTGAACGTCGATTCAAGAGAGCCTGTGAACAGATTGTCCAATTGAATTACTCTTTAGACGCACTTCAAAAGAGATACAACAGAGCCAAGACTGACAACAACAAGTCGTTCAGATACTCGCTACGTCTACGCATAGCAGTTGTTGATGGAATGCGCAACATGTACTATGACTACGCTCACCAGAAAGCCGAATCCGTAGCCGAACTGAGGCAAGAACTGTTTGGAGAAGTTGTCGACATTATTTCAAAAGATTCTTCAGCAGACATTGAGATGTATGACTAGAGGAAAAGCACCAGACTTCTTCAAAAAACGGTTCTTTTCAGAGCCACACACATTTTCCAAAAAGAGTCTGAAATTGTTGTCATCAGTTTATCTATAGTTCTGTACCCAAATATTATAACTGCAGCTCTTTACTCCACAACTGGTAAAAAAAAATAAAAATTGCAGTTTATATCCATAACTTTTTTTATTTTAACTTGCGTACACCATATTCTGAAGTGAAATATGCTTCAAATTTCGAACGTGGTCTTTTTTTGGTGGGGGGAGGAACCTTAATAAATCAGTGAATTTGAAGTAGAATAATGATGAAAGTAATGTTTGGAGCACCATCCTTCTCTCATAAAACGAATTAAATATTTTCAAATACAAGAAAATTTCCGCAATAAAATATACAAATGATGAAAGACAGAAGGAAAAACAAGATAGAGACGGGAGAAAAGAAAATCCGCGCTTCTTTGTGTATCTTAATACTTGAAATAATTTATGATTATTTTTTATCAATTTTTCAAATGAAATTATTTTTTGATTAAAATAAAATTTTGCAATACACAAACTGCATTTAGTAAATTGTAAGATGATTTAATCAATTTCATGATTGGATTACAATAAATCGTCATTAATAAACAAAGATGTTTGACAATATACACAAGCCCACGACACGAGACTGTTTTGACAATGGACTCGTGCCTAACCTAGAAACTCAAATTAATTACTCTGTGGTGTCATTACCCTGACGTTTCTCAATTTTAGGTGTCACTAAAAAGAGCTATATAACCAATCCTTTCCAAAGAATCACCAGAACTTGTTTCAACCCGCATAGTGCTAACAACTACATATTCTTTGTCAATCATGAAAGCTAAAGTACAAATGAGAAACCTCAACAAGAGGTATAAACTGGTTGAGAGTGAACGTCGATTCAAGAGAGCCTGTGAACAGATTGTCCAATTGAATTACTCTTTAGACGCACTTCAAAAGAGATACAACAGAGCCAAGACTGACAACAACAAGTCGTTCAGATACTCGCTACGTCTACGCATAGCAGTTGTTGATGGAATGCGCAACATGTACTATGACTACGCTCACCAGAAAGCCGAATCCGTAGCCGAACTGAGGCAACAACTGTTTGGAGAAGTTGTCGACATTATTTCAAAAGATTCTTCAGCAGACATTGAGATGTATGACTAGAGGAAAAGCACCAGACTACTTCAAAAAACGGTTCTTTTCAGAGCCACACACATTTTTCAAAAAGAGTCTGAAATTGTTGTCATCAGTTTATCTATAGTTCTGTACCCAAATATTATAACTGCAGCTCTTTACTCCACAACTGGTAAAAAAAAATAAAAATTGCAGTTTATATCCATAACTTTTTTTATTTTAACTTGCGTACACCATATTCTGAAGTGAAATATGCTTCAAATTTCGAACGTGGTCTTTTTTTGGTGGGGGGAGAACCTTAATAAATCAGTGAATTTGAAGTAGAATAATGATGAAAGTAATGTTTGGAGCAACATCCTTCTCTCATAAAACGAATTAAATATTTTCAAATACAAGAAAATTTCCGCAATAAAATATACAAATGATGAAAGACAGAAGGAAAAACAAGATAGAGACGGGAGAAAAGAAAATCCGCGCTTCTTTGTGTATCTTAATACTTGAAATAATTTATGATTATTTTTTATCAATTTTTCAAATGAAATTATATTTTGATTAAAATAAAATTTTGCAATAAACAAACTGCATTTAGTAAATTGTAAGATGATTTAATCAATTTCATGATTGGATTACAAAAAATCGTGATTAATAAACAAAGATGTTTGACAATATACACAAGCCCACGACACGAGACTGTTTTGACAATGGACTCGTGCCTAACCTAGAAACTCAAATTAATTACTCTGTGGTGTCATTACCCTGACGTTTCTCAATTTCAGGTGTCACTAAAAAGAGCTATATAACCAATCCTTTCCAAAGAATCACCAGAACTTGTTTCAACCCGCATAGTGCTAACAACTACATATTCTTTGTCAATCATGAAAGCTAAAGTACAAATGAGAAACCTCAACAAGAGGTCTAAACTGGTTGAGAGTGGGCGTCGTTTCAAGAGAGCCTGTGAACAGATTGTCCAATTGAATTACTCTTTAGACGCACTTCAAAAGAGATACAACAGAGCCAAGACTGACAACAACAAGTCGTTCAGATACTCGCTACGTCTACGCATAGCAGTTGTTGATGGAATGCGCAACATGTACTATGACTACGCTCACCAGAAAGCCGAATCCGTAGCCGAACTGAGGCAAGAACTGTTTGGAGAAGTTGTCGACATTATTTCAGAAGATTCTTCAGCAGACATTGAGATGTATGACTAGAGGAAAAGCACCAGACTACTTCAAAAAACGGTTCTTTTCAGAGCCACACACATTTTTCAAAAAGAGTCTGAAATTGTTGTCATCAGTTTATCTATAGTTCTGTACCCAAATATTATAACTGCAGCTCTTTACTCCACAACTGGTAAAAAAAAATAAAAATTGCAGTTTATATCCATAACTTTTTTTATTTTAACTTGCGTACACCATATTCTGAAGTGAAATATGCTTCAAATTTCGAACGTGGTCTTTCTTTGGTGGGGGAGAACCTTAATAAATCAGTGAATTTGAAGTAGAATAATGATGAAAGTAATGTTTGGAGCAACATCCTTCTCTCATAAAACGAATTAAATATTTTCAAATACAAGAAAATTTCCGCAATAAAATATACAAATGATGAAAGACAGAAGGAAAAACAAGATAGAGACGGGAGAAAAGAAAATCCGCGCTTCTTTGTGTATCTTAATACTTGAAATAATTTATGATTATTTTTTATCAATTTTTCAAATGAAATTATTTTTTGATTAAAATAAAATTTTGCAATACACAAACTGCATTTAGTAAATTGTAAGATGATTTAATCAATTTCATGATTGGATTACAATAAATCGTGATTAATAAACAAAGATGTTTGACAATATACACAAGCCCACGACACGAGACTGTTTTGACAATGGACTCGTGCCTAACCTAGAAACTCAAATTAATTACTCTGTGGTGTCATTACCCTGACGTTTCTCAATTTCAGGTGTCACTAAAAAGAGCTATATAACCAATCCTTTCCAAAGAATCACCAGAACTTGTTTCAACCCGCATAGTGCTAACAACTACATATTCTTTGTCAATCATGAAAGCTAAAGTACAAATGAGAAACCTCAACAAGAGGTCTAAACTGGTTGAGAGTGAACGTCGATTCAAGAGAGCCTGTGAACAGATTGTCCAATTGAATTACTCTTTAGACGCACTTCAAAAGAGATACAACAGAGCCAAGACTGACAACAACAAGTCGTTCAGATACTCGTTACGTCTACGCATAGCAGTTGTTGATGGAATGCGCAACATGTACTATGACTACGCTCACCAGAAAGCCGAATCCGTAGCCGAACTGAGGCAAGAACTGTTTGGGGAAGTTGTCGACATTATTTCAGAAGATTCTTCAGCAGACATTGAGATGTATGACTAGAGGAAAAGCACCAGACTACTTCAAAAAACGGTTCTTTTCAGAGCCACACACATTTTTCAAAAAGAGTCTGAAATTGTTGTCATCAGTTTATCTATAGTTCTGTACCCAAATATTATAACTGCAGCTCTTTACTCCACAACTGGTAAAAAAAATAAAAATTGCAGTTTATATCCATAACTTTTTTTATTTTAACTTGCATACACCATATTCTGATTTGAAATATGCTTCAAATTTCGAACGTGGTCTTTTTTTGGTGGGGGGAGAACCTTAATAAATCAGTGAATTTGAAGTAGACTAATGATGAAAGTAATGTTTGGAGCAACATCCTTCTCTCATAAAACGAATTAAATATTTTCAAATACAAGAAAATTTCCGCAATAAAATATACAAATGATGAAAGACAGAAGGAAAAACAAGATAGAGACGGGAGAAAAGAAAATCCGCGCTTCTTTGTGTATCTTAATACTTGAAATAATTTATGATTATTTTTTATCAATTTTTCAAATGAAATTATTTTTTGATTGAAATAAAATTTTGCAATACACAAACTGCATTTAGTAAATTGTAAGATGATTTAATCAATTTCATGATTGGATTACAATAAATCGTCATTAATAAACAAAGATGTTTGACAATATACACAAGCCCACGACACGAGACTGTTTTGACAATGGACTCGTGCCTAACCTAGAAACTCAAATTAATTACTCTGTGGTGTCACTACCCTGACGTTTCTCAATTTCAGGTGTCACTAAAAAGAGCTATATAACCAATCCTTTCCAAAGAATCACCAGAACTTGTTTCAACCCGCATAGTGCTAACAACTACATATTCTTTGTCAATCATGAAAGCTAAAGTACAAATGAGAAACCTCAACAAGAGGTCTAAACTGGTTGAGAGTGAACGTCGATTCAAGAGAGCCTGTGAACAGATTGTCCAATTGAATTACTCTTTAGACGCACTTCAAAAGAGATACAACAGAGCCAAGACTGACAACAACAAGTCGTTCAGATACTCGCTACGTCTACGCATAGCAGTTGTTGATGGAATGCGCAACATGTACTATGACTACGCTCACCAGAAAGCCGAATCCGTAGCCGAACTGAGGCAAGAACTGTTTGGAGAAGTTGTCGACATTATTTCAGAAGATTCTTCAGCAGACATTGAGATGTATGACTAGAGGAAAAGCACCAGACTACTTCAAAAAACGGTTCTTTTCAGAGCCACACACATTTTTCAAAAAGAGTCTGAAATTGTTGTCATCAGTTTATCTATAGTTCTGTACCCAAATATTATAACTGCAGCTCTTTACTCCACAACTGGTAAAAAAAAATAAAAATTGCAGTTTATATCCATAACTTTTTTTATTTTAACTTGCGTACACCATATTCTGAAGTGAAATATGCTTCAAATTTCGAACGTGGTCTTTTTTTGGTGGGGGGAGAACCTTAATAAATCAGTGAATTTGAAGTAGAATAATGATGAAAGTAATATTTGGAGCAACATCCTTCTCTCATAAAACGAATTAAATATTTTCAAATACAAGAAAATTTCCGCAATAAAATATACAAATGATGAAAGACAGAAGGAAAAACAAGATAGAGACGGGAGAAAAGAAAATCCGCGCTTCTTTGTGTATCTTAATACTTGAAATAATTTATGATTATTTTTTATCAATTTTTCAAATGAAATTATTTTTTGATTAAAATAAAATTTTGCAATACACAAACTGCATTTAGTAAATTGTAAGATGATTTAATCAATTTCATGATTGGATTACAATAAATCGTGATTAATAAACAAAGATGTTTGACAATATACACAAGCCCACGACACGAGACTGTTTTGACAATGGACTCGTGCCTAACCTAGAAACTCAAATTAATTACTCTGTGGTGTCATTACCCTGACGTTTCTCAATTTCAGGTGTCACTAAAAAGAGCTATATAACCAATCCTTTCCAAAGAATCACCAGAACTTGTTTCAACCCGCATAGTGCTAACAACTACATATTCTTTGTCAATCATGAATGCTAAAGTACAAATGAGAAACCTCAACAAGAGGTCTAAACTGGTTGAGAGTGAACGTCGATTCAAGAGAGCCTGTGAACAGATTGTCCAATTGAATTACTCTTTAGACGCACTTCAAAAGAGATACAACAGAGCCAAGACTGACAACAACAAGTCGTTCAGATACTCGCTACGTCTACGCATAGCAGTTGTTGATGGAATGCGCAACATGTACTATGACTACGCTCACCAGAAAGCCGAATCCGTAGCCGAACTGAGGCAAGAACTGTTTGGGGAAGTTGTCGACATTATTTCAGAAGATTCTTCAGCAGACATTGAGATGTATGACTAGAGGAAAAGCACCAGACTACTTCAAAAAACGGTTCTTTTCAGAGCCACACACATTTTTCAAAAAGAGTCTGAAATTGTTGTCATCAGTTTATCTATAGTTCTGTACCCAAATATTATAACTGCAGCTCTTTACTCCACAACTGGTAAAAAAAAATAAAAATTGCAGTTTATATCCATAACTTTTTTTATTTTAACTTGCGTACACCATATTCTGAAGTGAAATATGCTTCAAATTTCGAACGTGGTCTTTTTTTGGTGGGGGGAGAACCTTAATAAATCAGTGAATTTGAAGTAGAATAATGATGAAAGTAATGTTTGGAGCAACATCCTTCTCTCATAAAACGAATTAAATATTTTCAAATACAAGAAAATTTCCGCAATAAAATATACAAATGATGAAAGACAGAAGGAAAAACAAGATAGAGACGGGAGAAAAGAAAATCCGCGCTTCTTTGTGTATCTTAATACTTGAAATAATTTATGATTATTTTTTATCAATTTTTCAAATGAAATTATTTTTTGATTAAAATAAAATTTTGCAATACACAAACTGCATTTAGTAAATTGTAAGATGATTTAATCAATTTCATGATTGGATTACAATAAATCGTGATTAATAAACAAAGATGTTTGACAATATACACAAGCCCACGACACGAGACTGTTTTGACAATGGACTCGTGCCTAACCTAGAAACTCAAATTAATTACTCTGTGGTGTCATTACCCTGACGTTTCTCAATTTCAGGTGTCACTAAAAAGAGCTATATAACCAATCCTTTCCAAAGAATCACCAGAACTTGTTTCAACCCGCATAGTGCTAACAACTACATATTCTTTGTCAATCATGAATGCTAAAGTACAAATGAGAAACCTCAACAAGAGGTCTAAACTGGTTGAGAGTGAACGTCGATTCAAGAGAGCCTGTGAACAGATTGTCCAATTGAATTACTCTTTAGACGCACTTCAAAAGAGATACAACAGAGCCAAGACTGACAACAACAAGTCGTTCAGATACTCGCTACGTCTACGCATAGCAGTTGTTGATGGATTGCGCAACATGTACTATGACTACGCTCACCAGAAAGCCGAATCCGTAGCCGAACTGAGGCAAGAACTGTTAGGGTAAGTTGTCGACATTATTTCAGAAGATTCTTCAGCAGACATTGAGATGTATGACTAGAGGAAAAGCACCAGACTACTTCAGAAAACGGTTCTTTTCAGAGCCACACACATTTTTCAAAAAGAGTCTGAAATTGTTGTCATCAGTTTATCTATAGTTCTGTACCCAAATATTATAACTGCAGCTCTTTACTCCACAACTGGTAAAAAAAAATAAAAATTGCAGTTTATATCCATAACTTTTTTTATTTTAACTTGCGTACACCATATTCTGAAGTGAAATATGCTTCAAATTTCGAACGTGGTCTTTTTTTGGTGGGGGGAGAACCTTAATAAATCAGTGAATTTGAAGTAGAATAATGATGAAAGTAATGTTTGGAGCAACATCCTTCTCTCATAAAACGAATTAAATATTTTCAAATACAAGAAAATTTCCGCAATAAAATATACAAATGATGAAAGACAGAAGGAAAAACAAGATAGAGACGGGAGAAAAGAAAATCCGCGCTTCTTTGTGTATCTTAATACTTGAAATAATTTATGATTATTTTTTATCAATTTTTCAAATGAAATTATTTTTTGATTAAAATAAAATTTTGCAATACACAAACTGCATTTAGTAAATTGTAAGATGATTTAATCAATTTCATGATTGGATTACAATAAATCGTGATTAATAAACAAAGATGTTTGACAATATACACAAGCCGACGACACGAGACTGTTTTGACAATGGACTCGTGCCTAACCTAGAAACTCAAATTAATTACTCTGTGGTGTCATTACCCTGACGTTTCTCAATTTCAGGTGTCACTAAAAAGAGCTATATAACCAATCCTTTCCAAAGAATCACCAGAACTTGTTTCAACCCGCATAGTGCTAACAACTACATATTCTTTGTCAATCATGAAAGCTAAAGTACAAATGAGAAACCTCAACAAGAGGTCTAAACTGGTTGAGAGTGAACGTCGATTCAAGAGAGCCTGTGAACAGATTGTCCAATTGAATTACTCTTTAGACGCACTTCAAAAGAGATACAACAGAGCCAAGACTGACAACAACAAGTGTAACACAATTGTGTTCCATACGTTAATCATCAGGAAGTAACTAAATACAGCAAATCCGAAACGATTACATGTAACCTTTAGACACTTAATAACAATCTGTACGAATATTATAGACATATACCCTGCAGCCAATAAATGACCATGTCTACTGTGAAATAACATGTATCCGTCAGGGGTTAATTGCATAGTTTGACAATTAACCACAGACTAGTATTACTCCACAACCAGACTACTACGTAACCGGCCTACAGCTATGGGCCATTGTGTAACGATGGATGACCCCTCTGAACTATATAAGATCCAGCTTTGGACTCGAAAGATAGATTCGTACAGATAGATTCCAAAAGGAGATTCCGCCAAGGTCTCCCCCCTTGTTGGTAGGCTGGAATTAATTCACTAACCATCCGAATTACTCAGTCAGGACCGAACAGTTATACCACTATACGATCACGTGTCCGTGTGACGATATGAACATTTGAACAATTCAACTTTAAAGACAGTTTGTGAACAATCGAACATTTGAACTTTAGAATCTTTCTTAACTTTGTAATTACATAATAAAATTTAATTATCCACTTACTGACTTCGTTACAAGTCGTAAATTTGGTGCCGAGACAGCAGGATCGACTTGGATTGGCTAAAACAACGCAAAGGAATATAAAACGTAAGAACTAAGTTACTTTCATTTTTCTTTATGGACAATCAAGATATTTCAATGTCAGTACAAAAAGTAGAAATGGCTTTTCAAGGGATGGCATACACATTAAGTAAATTTGTAAATTTTAAAGGGAGTGTGGCCGTATATTTAAAAGGCTTAAAATCAGAAGTTTGTTCACGAGCTGTGGTTCGCACGAAATTTTTTATTAGTATTTTTAGAAATTGTACGTCAATTTAAGAATTATGAATACACATATTCTTAAAACAATTGAAGATATTTTTTTAGTTATTTTTATATGCAGTTATTGAATAGATAGGATACGTTATATATAATAAGTATGATTTTTAAAAATAAAACTTTTTTTTTAAGTTTGAAGAAGCTAGTTTTTTGTTTAGAGTAAATATGTAAAAAACTAAAATGTCTGATACTATAGCATTTATATTATGGGTTGTTTTCTTGAAGATACATTCAATTATTCTAGAAAATATATATCTTACGTAAAATTAGTAGAGCACCGGTATATATGAAGGTTGATTTAGAACCTTTGGTAGATGAAGTTAAGGGTACATTGAGGATACATTGTTTGCGTGTTATTGCCACTGATGATTATGGGTTTACGCAGTTGGGTAGTGTTTACGCACATTTGTTTAGAGAAAACAAATAGTCTATAATTTTAGATTCCAACCCCTTCTTCGGATGATTAACATAAGTGATGTTAAGTAATTAAATGGTGCAAGTTGTTTTATGGTGTTAGATTACGCCTTATTTACATAAAATAAATGTTAATAGATAAAGAGAAGTATCTTCAGAAAATAGCACATTAAAGATAAATGTTGATATGTTTTGCCCAAAGGAATTTACAGTATTTTTGTGGTAGATTGATATTTGTAAAAAATGAGAGACACATGAACTTCATGACTGATGACAAACTTTAAGTGAAATAGATAATTGATATTAAAGGAAAATTAGCATTAAAATTAAATTGATTTTTTTATAAACAATTATGAGGATAATTATCAGAAATTAAAATAAGAATAAGAAAATAATTAATTTAGTAGTAAAACAAAAAATGAGTCTAAACAATGGGTTTTGTTCATAAATAAGCATAGAACAAACTTTAAATTGTTTTGGTTTTCAAGAAGTAGGTCAAGTTTAAAAAAAAAAAATAGAAGGAATAAAATCTCAACATATATACATTCAGTCATAATGAAATGTATAAAAAGGAAAGGCAGTAGGTTGCTGATGTTTTAAAGCAAATTAAAATGATATATATAAAAAAAGAAAGGAAAGACTATGATGAGGAAACTATATACATTTTTTGGAAATGTAAACGATTACAGAGAAAGACATTTTTTTTTCGCAACAAGGTGTTGTTGTCAAATAGGAAATATAGAGTCAGTAACAAATTGCACAAGGCGTAGTTAAAATTTTATCAATGTAATCTTAAATATTTTTAAGAGTGATGAGCCTGAATTAATTTGTGGACTACATTTAGCATTAAGATAAATTAATGAGAAACTAACGTTAAAGACGTAAAAGTATTACAATTGGTAACAAATTAACACATATGATTTTTAGTAATTTTTTTTTATAGGTATCATGTAGGTGTAGGGGTTATATAGAATGATCGAATTGAACTTATTTGATTGTAAATTTGTAAATATGTTTCTAATGTCTTGTGTAAATAAACGTATCTTTGTTTTTATCATGTAGGATTCTCAAAATTTTAGAAGTTGTATACGACAGTTTTTTTTTTTTCCTCCTTTTGTTTTTTTTTTGTTTTAACCAGTTAATTCGATATTTAAGAGAACGTATTGATTTTACCTAGAAATTGTTTTATTAAATTTTGCTAGGCTTGAATAACCCAGTGAACTAAAGGCGATTGAACAAACGATTGATAAATAAAAAAGTAGTAAACAAGTTTTAGTTTTTCCGAAATTGGGATAAGTTTATCAGTGGGTTAGGTGCAATCTTCATTTGAATAGCCATATTTTGTACTGTTTAATTATTAAGAATATATCTTGGATAGCCAAAAAGAAAAGTGCGAGTTCTGGTTCTAATGCCACGAACAACGGGTACAAAATGGTGTCAACGCAATTGGTTGGAACAGATGTTACTGCTTCCAGAGAGATGTCTTCCTCTGCGCCATTGATCAGGGACGAAACTTAACCGGAGACCGATGCTAATAGTCTCTTGAGAAAGATTTACCTAGAGATAGATACGTCAACAACTTAGTAATGGGACTAGATGGTAAACCTTACAACGTTGATGACCGGATCCACTAGCAGATGATGACCGACACTTGTACAAAGTAGTAGAGGAACAATATGCTATGATGGTGACGGGAAAAAGTATGCACAATATATACCCAAATCTTGAACTTTATGAATCATATGAACTCTATGTATCCAGATGTTGGATTTGCCGAATTTTATGAACTATATATGTGGTGATGGTTACAGAAGACTTAACAAGGAACTACTGAATTTATAATAACCTACAGGAAGAAAAATACCGTATTTTATTGAACTTTCGTTCTATTTTGGATGGAAGGCATTATGTAACACAATTGTGTTCCATACGTTAATCATCAGGAAGTAACTAAATACAGCAAATCCGAAACGATTACATGTAACCTTTAGACACTTAATAACAATCTGTACGAATATTATAGACATATACCCTGCAGCCAATAAATGACCATGTCTACTGTGAAATAACATGTATCCGTCAGGGGTTAATTGCATAGTTTGACAATTAACCACAGACTAGTATTACTCCACAACCAGACTACTACGTAACCGGCCTACAGCTATGGGCCATTGTGTAACGATGGATGACCCCTCTGAACTATATAAGATCCAGCTTTGGACTCGAAAGATAGATTCGTACAGATAGATTCCAAAAGGAGATTCCGCCAAGGTCTCCCCCCTTGTTGGTAGGCTGGAATTAATTCACTAACCATCCGAATTACTCAGTCAGGACCGAACAGTTATACCACTATACGATCACGTGTCCGTGTGACGATATGAACATTTGAACAATTCAACTTTAAAGACAGTTTGTGAACAATCGAACATTTGAACTTTAGAATCTTTCTTAACTTTGTAATTACATAATAAAATTTAATTATCCACTTACTGACTTCGTTACACAAGTCGTTCAGATACCCGCTACGTCTACGCATAGCAGTTGTTGATGGAATGCGTAACATGTACTATGACTACGCTCACCAGAAAGCCGAATCCGTCGCCGAACTGAGACAAGAACAGTTTGGGGAAGTTGTCGACATTATTTCAGAAGATTCTTCAGCAGACATTGAGATGTATGACTAGAGGAAAAGCACCAGACTACTTCAAAAAACGGTTCTTTTCAGAGCCACACACATTTTTCAAAAAGAGTCTGAAATTGTTGTCATCAGTTTATCTATAGTTCTGTACCCAAATATTATAACTGCAGCTCTTTACTCCACAACTGGTAAAAAAAAAATAAAAATTGCAGTTTATATCCATAACTTTTTTTATTTTAACTTGCGTACACCATATTCTGAAGTGAAATATGCTTCAAATTTCGAACGTGGTCTTTTTTTGGTGGGGGGAGAACCTTAATAAATCAGTGAATTTGAAGTAGAATAATGATGAAAGTAATGTTTGGAGCAACATCCTTCTCTCATAAAACGAATTAAATATTTTCAAATACAAGAAAATTTCCGCAATAAAATATACAAATGATGAAAGACAGAAGGAAAAACAAGATAGAGACGGGAGAAAAGAAAATCCGCGCTTCTTTGTGTATCTTAATACTTGAAATAATTTATGATTATTTTTTATCAATTTTTCAAATGAAATTATTTTTGGATTAAAATAAAATTTTGCAATACACAAACTGCATTTAGTAAATTGTAAGATGATTTAATCAATTTCATGATTGGATTACAATAAATCGTGATTAATAAACAAAGATGTTTGACAATATACACAAGCCGACGACACGAGACTGTTTTGACAATGGACTCGTGCCTAACCTAGAAACTCAAATTAATTACTCTGTGGTGTCATTACCCTGACGTTTCTCAATTTCAGGTGTCACTAAAAAGAGCTATATAACCAATCCTTTCCAAAGAATCACCAGAACTTGTTTCAACCCGCATAGTGCTAACAACTACATATTCTTTGTCAATCATGAAAGCTAAAGTACAAATGAGAAACCTCAACAAGAGGTCTAAACTGGTTGAGAGTGAACGTCGATTCAAGAGAGCCTGTGAACAGATTGTCCAATTGAATTACTCTTTAGACGCACTTCAAAAGAGATACAACAGAGCCAAGACTGACAACAACAAGTCGTTCAGATACTCGCTACGTCTACGCATAGCAGTTGTTGATGGAATGCGCAACATGTACTATGACTACGCTCACCAGAAAGCCGAATCCGTAGCCGAACTGAGGCAAGAACTGTTTGGGGAAGTTTTCGACATTATTTCAGAAGATTCTTCAGCAGACATTGAGATGTATGACTAGAGGAAAAGCACCAGACTACTTCAAAAAACGGTTCTTTTCAGAGCCACACACATTTTTCAAAAAGAGTCTGAAATTGTTGTCATCAGTTTATCTATAGTTCTGTACCCAAATATTATAACTGCAGCTCTTTACTCCACAACTGGTAAAAAAAAATAAAAATTGCAGTTTATATCCATAACTTTTTTTATTTTAACTTGCGTACACCATATTCTGAAGTGAAATATGCTTCAAATTTCGAACGTGGTCTTTTTTTGGTGGGGGGAGAACCTTAATAAATCAGTGAATTTGAAGTAGAATAATGATGAAAGTAATGTTTGGAGCAACATCCTTCTCTCATAAAACGAATTAAATATTTTCAAATACAAGAAAATTTCCGCAATAAAATATACAAATGATGAAAGACAGAAGGAAAAACAAGATAGAGACGGGAGAAAAGAAAATCCGCGCTTCTTTGTGTATCTTAATACTTGAAATAATTTATGATTATTTTTTATCAATTTTTCAAATGAAATTATTTTTTGATTAAAATAAAATTTTGCAATACACAAACTGCATTTAGTAAATTGTAAGATGATTTAATCAATTTCATGATTGGATTACAAAAAATCGTGATTAATAAACAAAGATGTTTGACAATATACACAAGCCCACGACACGAGACTGTTTTGACAATGGACTCGTGCCTAACCTAGAAACTCAAATTAATTACTCTGTGGTGTCATTACCCTGACGTTTCTCAATTTCAGGTGTCACTAAAAAGAGCTATATAACCAATCCTTTCCAAAGAATCACCAGAACTTGTTTCAACCCGCATAGTGCTAACAACTACATATTCTTTGTCAATCATGAAAGCTAAAGTACAAATGAGAAACCTCAACAAGAGGTATAAACTGGTTGAGAGTGAACGTCGATTCAAGAGAGCCTGTGAACAGATTGTCCAATTGAATTACTCTTTAGACGCACTTCAAAAGAGATACAACAGAGCCAAGACTGACAACAACAAGTCGTTCAGATACTCGCTACGTCTACGCATAGCAGTTGTTGATGGAATGCGCAACATGTACTATGACTACGCTCACCAGAAAGCCGAATCCGTAGCCGAACTGAGGCAAGAACTGTTTGGGGAAGTTGTCGACATTATTTCAGAAGATTCTTCAGCAGACATTGAGATGTATGACTAGAGGAAAAGCACCAGACTACTTCAAAAAACGGTTCTTTTCAGAGCCACACACATTTTTCAAAAAGAGTCTGAAATTGTTGTCATCAGTTTATCTATAGTTCTGTACCCAAATATTATAACTGCAGCTCTTTACTCCACAACTGGTAAAAAAAAATAAAAATTGCAGTTTATATCCATAACTTTTTTTATTTTAACTTGCGTACACCATATTCTGAAGTGAAATATGCTTCAAATTTCGAACGTGGTCTTTTTTTGGTGGGGGGAGAACCTTAATAAATCAGTGAATTTGAAGTAGAATAATGATGAAAGTAATGTTTGGAGCAACATCCTTCTCTCATAAAACGAATTAAATATTTTCAAATACAAGAAAATTTCCGCAATAAAATATACAAATGATGAAAGACAGAAGGAAAAACAAGATAGAGACGGGAGAAAAGAAAATCCGCGCTTCTTTGTGTATCTTAATACTTGAAATAATTTATGATTATTTTTTATCAATTTTTCAAATGAAATTATTTTTTGATTAAAATAAAATTTTGCAATACACAAACTGCATTTAGTAAATTGTAAGATGATTTAATCAATTTCATGATTGGATTACAATAAATCGTGATTAATAAACAAAGATGTTTGACAATATACACAAGCCCACGACACGAGACTGTTTTGACAATGGACTCGTGCCTAACCTAGAAACTCAAATTAATTACTCTGTGGTGTCATTACCCTGACGTTTCTCAATTTCAGGTGTCACTAAAAAGAGCTATATAACCAATCCTTTCCAAAGAATCACCAGAACTTGTTTCAACCCGCATAGTGCTAACAACTACATATTCTTTGTCAATCATGAATGCTAAAGTACAAATGAGAAACCTCAACAAGAGGTCTAAACTGGTTGAGAGTGAACGTCGATTCAAGAGAGCCTGTGAACAGATTGTCCAATTGAATTACTCTTTAGACGCACTTCAAAAGAGATACAACAGAGCCAAGACTGACAACAACAAGTCGTTCAGATACTCGCTGCGTCTACGCATAGCAGTTGTTGATGGAATGCGCAACATGTACTATGACTACGCTCACCAGAAAGCCGAATCCGTAGCCGAACTGAGGCAAGAACTGTTTGGGGAAGTTGTCGACATTATTTCAGAAGATTCTTCAGCAGACATTGAGATGTATGACTAGAGGAAAAGCACCAGACTACTTCAAAAAACGGTTCTTTTCAGAGCCACACACATTTTTCAAAAAGAGTCTGAAATTGTTGTCATCAGTTTATCTATAGTTCTGTACCCAAATATTATAACTGCAGCTCTTTACTCCACAACTGGTAAAAAAAAATAAAAATTACAGTTTATATCCATAACTTTTTTTATTTTAACTTGCGTACACCATATTCTGAAGTGAAATATGCTTCAAATTTCGAACGTGGTCTTTTTTTGGTGGGGGGAGAACCTTAATAAATCAGTGAATTTGAAGTAGAATAATGATGAAAGTAATGTTTGGAGCAACATCCTTCTCTCATAAAACGAATTAAATATTTTCAAATACAAGAAAATTTCCGCAATAAAATATACAAATGATGAAAGACAGAAGGAAAAACAAGATAGAGACGGGAGAAAAGAAAATCCGCGCTTCTTTGTGTATCTTAATACTTGAAATAATTTATGATTATTTTTTATCAATTTTTCAAATGAAATTATTTTTTGATTAAAATAAAATTTTGCAATACACAAACTGCATTTAGTAAATTGTAAGATGATTTAATCAATTTCATGATTGGATTACAATAAATCGTGATTAATAAACAAAGATGTTTGACAATATACACAAGCCCACGACACGAGACTGTTTTGACAATGGACTCGTGCCTAACCTAGAAACTCAAATTAATTACTCTGTGGTGTCATTACCCTGAAGTTTCTCAATTTCAGGTGTCACTAAAAAGAGCTATATAACCAATCCTTTCCAAAGAATCACCAGAACTTGTTTCAACCCGCATAGTGCTAACAACTACATATTCTTTGTCAATCATGAATGCTAAAGTACAAATGAGAAACCTCAACAAGAGGTCTAAACTGGTTGAGAGTGAACGTCGATTCAAGAGAGCCTGTGAACAGATTGTCCAATTGAATTACTCTTTAGACGCACTTCAAAAGAGATACAACAGAGCCAAGACTGACAACAACAAGTCGTTCAGATACTCGCTACGTCTACGCATAGCAGTTGTTGATGGAATGCGCAACATGTACTATGACTACGCTCACCAGAAAGCCGAATCCGTAGCCGAACTGAGGCAAGAACTGTTTGGGGAAGTTGTCGACATTATTTCAGAAGATTCTTCAGCAGACATTGAGATGTATGACTAGAGGAAAAGCACCAGACTACTTCAAAAAACGGTTCTTTTCAGAGCCACACACATTTTTCAAAAAGAGTCTGAAATTGTTGTCATCAGTTTATCTATAGTTCTGTACCCAAATATTATAACTGCAGCTCTTTACTCCACAACTGGTAAAAAAAAATAAAAATTGCAGTTTATATCCATAACTTTTTTTATTTTAACTTGCGTACACCATATTCTGAAGTGAAATATGCTTCAAATTTCGAACGTGGTCTTTTTTTGGTGGGGGGGGGGGGAGAACCTTAATAAATCAGTGTATTTGAAGTAGAATAATGATGAAAGTAATGTTTGGAGCAACATCCTTCTCTCATAAAACGAATTAAATATTTTCAAATACAAGAAAATTTCCGCAATAAAATATACAAATGATGAAAGACAGAAGGAAAAACAAGATAGAGACGGGAGAAAAGAAAATCCGCGCTTCTTTGTGTATCTTAATACTTGAAATAATTTATGATTATTTTTTATCAATTTTTCAAATGAAATTATTTTTTGATTAAAATAAAATTTTGCAATACACAAACTGCATTTAGTAAATTGTAAGATGATTTAATCAATTTCATGATTGGATTACAAAAAATCGTGATTAATAAACAAAGATGTTTGACAATATACACAAGCCCACGACACGAGACTGTTTTGACAATGGACTCGTGCCTAACCTAGAAACTCAAATTAATTACTCTGTGGTGTCATTACCCTGACGTTTCTCAATTTCAGGTGTCACTAAAAAGAGCTATATAACCAATCCTTTCTAAAGAATCACCAGAACTTGTTTCAACCCGCATAGTGCTAACAACTACATATTCTTTGTCAATCATGAATGCTAAAGTACAAATGAGAAACCTCAACAAGAGGTCTAAACTGGTTGAGAGTGAACGTCGATTCAAGAGAGCCTGTGAACAGATTGTCCAATTGAATTACTCTTTAGACGCATTTCAAAAGAGATACAACAGAGCCAAGACTGACAACAACAAGTCGTTCAGATACTCGCTACGTCTACGCATAGCAGTTGTTGATGGAATGCGCAACATGTACTATGACTACGCTCACCAGAAAGCCGAATCCGTAGCCGAACTGAGGCAAGAACTGTTTGAGGAAGTTGTCGACATTATTTCAGAAGATTCTTCAGCAGACATTGAGATGTATGACTAGAGGAAAAGCACCAGACTACTTCAAAAAACGGTTCTTTTCAGAGCCACACACATTTTTCAAAAAGAGTCTGAAATTGTTGTCATCAGTTTATCTATAGTTCTGTACCTAAATATTATAACTGCAGCTCTTTACTCCACAACTGGTAAAAAAAAATAAAAATTGCAGTTTGTATCCATAACTTTTTTTATTTTAACTTGCGTACACCATATTCTGAAGTGAAATATGCTTCAAATTTCGAACGTGGTCTTTTTTTGGTGGGGGGAGAACCTTAATAAATCAGTGAATTTGAAGTAGAATAATGATGAAAGTAATGTTTGGAGCAACATCCTTCTCTCATAAAACGAATTAAATATTTTCAAATACAAGAAAATTTCCGCAATAAAATATACAAATGATGAAAGACAGAAGGAAAAACAAGATAGAGACGGGAGAAAAGAAAATCCGCGCTTCTTTGTGTTTCTTAATACTTGAAATAATTTATGATTATTTTTTATCAATTTTTCAAATGAAATTATTTTTGGATTAAAAGAAAATTTTGCAATACACAAACTGCATTTAGTAAATTGTAAGATGATTTAATCAATTTCATGATTGGATTACAATAAATCGTGATTAATAAACAAAGATGTTTGACAATATACACAAGCCCACGACACGAGACTGTTTTGACAATGGACTCGTGCCTAACCTAGAAACTCAAATTAATTACTCTGTGGTGTCATTACCCTGACGTTTCTCAATTTCAGGTGTCACTAAAAAGAGCTATATAACCAATCCTTTCCAAAGAATCACCAGAACTTGTTTCAACCCGCATAGTGCTAACAACTACATATTCTTTGTCAATCATGAAAGCTAAAGTACAAATGAGAAACCTCAACAAGAGGTATAAACTGGTTGAGAGTGAACGTCGATTCAAGAGAGCCTGTGAACAGATTGTCCAATTGAATTACTCTTTAGACGCACTTCAAAAGAGATACAACAGAGCCAAGACTGACAACAACAAGTCGTTCAGATACTCGCTACGTCTACGCATAGCAGTTGTTGATGGAAAGCGCAACATGTACTATGACTACGCTCACCAGAAAGCCGAATCCGTAGCCGAACTGAGGCAAGAACTCTTTGGAGAAGTTGTCGACATTATTTCAGAAGATTCTTCAGCAGACATTGAGATGTATGACTAGAGGAAAAGCACCAGACTACTTCAAAAAACGGTTCTTTTCAGAGCCACACACATTTTTCAAAAAGAGTCTGAAATTGTTGTCATCAGTTTATCTATAGTTCTGTACCCAAATATTATAACTGCAGCTCTTTACTCCACAACTGGTAAAAAAAAATAAAAATTGCAGTTTATATCCATAACTTTTTTTATTTTAACTTGCGTACACCATATTCTGAAGTGAAATATGCTTCAAATTTCGAACGTGGTCTTTTTTTGGTGGGGGGAGAACCTTAATAAATCAGTGAATTTGAAGTAGAATAATGATGAAAGTAATGTTTGGAGCAACATCCTTCTCTCATAAAACGAATTAAATATTTTCAAATACAAGAAAATTTCCGCAATAAAATATACAAATGATGAAAGACAGAAGGAAAAACAAGATAGAGACGGGAGAAAAGAAAATCCGCGCTTCTTTGTGTTTCTTAATATTTGAAATAATTTATGATTATTTTTTATCAATTTTTCAAATGAAATTATTTTTGGATTAAAATAAAATTTTGCAATACACAAACTGCATTTAGTAAATTGTAAGATGATTTAATCAATTTCATGATTGGATTACAATAAATCGTGATTAATAAACAAAGATGTTTGACAATATACACAAGCCCACGACACGAGACTGTTTTGACAATGGACTCGTGCCTAACCTAGAAACTCAAATTAATTACTCTGTGGTGTCATTACCCTGACGTTTCTCAATTTTAGGTGTCACTAAAAAGAGCTATATAACCAATCCTTTCCAAAGAATCACCAGAACTTGTTTCAACCCGCATAGTGCTAACAACTACATATTCTTTGTCAATCATGAAAGCTAAAGTACAAATGAGAAACCTCAACAAGAGGTATAAACTGGTTGAGAGTGAACGTCGATTCAAGAGAGCCTGTGAACAGATTGTCCAATTGAATTACTCTTTAGACGCACTTCAAAAGAGATACAACAGAGCCAAGACTGACAACAACAAGTCGTTCAGATACTCGCTACGTCTACGCATAGCAGTTGTTGATGGAATGCGCAACATGTACTATGACTACGCTCACCAGAAAGCCGAATCCGTAGCCGAACTGAGGCAAGAACTGTTTGGAGAAGTTGTCGACATTATTTCAAAAGATTCTTCAGCAGACATTGAGATGTATGACTAGAGGAAAAGCACCAGACTTCTTCAAAAAACGGTTCTTTTCAGAGCCACACACATTTTTCAAAAAGAGTCTGAAATTGTTGTCATCAGTTTATCTATAGTTCTGTACCCAAATATTATAACTGCAGCTCTTTACTCCACAACTGGTAAAAAAAAATAAAAATTGCAGTTTATATCCATAACTTTTTTTATTTTAACTTGCGTACACCATATTCTGAAGTGAAATATGCTTCAAATTTCGAACGTGGTCTTTTTTTGGTGGGGGGAGGAACCTTAATAAATCAGTGAATTTGAAGTAGAATAATGATGAAAGTAATGTTTGGAGCAACATCCTTCTCTCATAAAACGAATTAAATATTTTCAAATACAAGAAAATTTCCGCAATAAAATATACAAATGATGAAAGACAGAAGGAAAAACAAGATAGAGACGGGAGAAAAGAAAATCCGCGCTTCTTTGTGTATCTTAATACTTGAAATAATTTATGATTATTTTTTATCAATTTTTCAAATGAAATTATTTTTTGATTAAAATAAAATTTTGCAATACACAAACTGCATTTAGTAAATTGTAAGATGATTTAATCAATTTCATGATTGGATTACAATAAATCGTGATTAATAAACAAAGATGTTTGACAATATACACAAGCCCACGACACGAGACTGTTTTGACAATGGACTCGTGCCTAACCTAGAAACTCAAATTAATTACTCTGTGGTGTCATTACCCTGACGTTTCTCAATTTTAGGTGTCACTAAAAAGAGCTATATAACCAATCCTTTCCAAAGAATCACCAGAACTTGTTTCAACCCGCATAGTGCTAACAACTACATATTCTTTGTCAATCATGAAAGCTAAAGTACAAATGAGAAACCTCAACAAGAGGTATAAACTGGTTGAGAGTGAACGTCGATTCAAGAGAGCCTGTGAACAGATTGTCCAATTGAATTACTCTTTAGACGCACTTCAAAAGAGATACAACAGAGCCAAGACTGACAACAACAAGTCGTTCAGATACTCGCTACGTCTACGCATAGCAGTTGTTGATGGAATGCGCAACATGTACTATGACTACGCTCACCAGAAAGCCGAATCCGTAGCCGAACTGAGGCAAGAACTGTTTGGAGAAGTTGTCGACATTATTTCAAAAGATTCTTCAGCAGACATTGAGATGTATGACTAGAGGAAAAGCACCAGACTACTTCAAAAAACGGTTCTTTTCAGAGCCACACACATTTTTCAAAAAGAGTCTGAAATTGTTGTCATCAGTTTATCTATAGTTCTGTACCCAAATATTATAACTGCAGCTCTTTACTCCACAACTGGTAAAAAAAAATAAAAATTGCAGTTTATATCCATAACTTTTTTTATTTTAACTTGCGTACACCATATTCTGAAGTGAAATATGCTTCAAATTTCGAACGTGGTCTTTTTTTGGTGGGGGGAGAACCTTAATAAATCAGTGAATTTGAAGTAGAATAATAATGAAAGTAATGTTTGGAGCAACATCCTTCTCTCATAAAACGAATTAAATATTTTCAAATACAAGAAAATTTCCGCAATAAAATATACAAATGATGAAAGACAGAAGGAAAAACAAGATAGAGACGGGAGAAAAGAAAATCCGCGCTTCTTTGTGTATCTTAATACTTGAAATAATTTATGATTATTTTTTATCAATTTTTCAAATGAAATTATTTTTTGATTAAAATAAAATTTTGCAATACACAAACTGCATTTAGTAAATTGTAAGATGATTTAATCAATTTCATGATTGGATTACAAAAAATCGTGATTAATAAACAAAGATGTTTGACAATATACACAAGCCCACGACACGAGACTGTTTTGACAATGGACTCGTGCCTAACCTAGAAACTCAAATTAATTACTCTGTGGTGTCATTACCCTGACGTTTCTCAATTTCAGGTGTCACTAAAAAGAGCTATATAACCAATCCTTTCCAAAGAATCACCAGAACTTGTTTCAACCCGCATAGTGCTAACAACTACATATTCTTTGTCAATCATGAAAGCTAAAGTACAAATGAGAAACCTCAACAAGAGGTCTAAACTGGTTGAGAGTGGACGTCGTTTCAAGAGAGCCTGTGAACAGATTGTCCAATTGAATTACTCTTTAGACGCACTTCAAAAGAGATACAACAGAGCCAAGACTGACAACAACAAGTCGTTCAGATACTCGCTACGTCTACGCATAGCAGTTGTTGATGGAATGCGCAACATGTACTATGACTACGCTCACCAGAAAGCCGAATCCGTAGCCGAACTGAGGCAAGAACTGTTTGGAGAAGTTGTCGACATTATTTCAGAAGATTCTTCAGCAGACATTGAGATGTATGACTAGAGGAAAAGCACCAGACTACTTCAAAAAACGGTTCTTTTCAGAGCCACACACATTTTTCAAAAAGAGTCTGAAATTGTTGTCATCAGTTTATCTATAGTTCTGTACCCAAATATTATAACTGCAGCTCTTTACTCCACAACTGGTGAAAAAAAAATAAAAATTGCAGTTTATATCCATAACTTTTTTTATTTTAACTTGCGTACACCATATTCTGAAGTGAAATATGCTTCAAATTTCGAACGTGGTCTTTTTTTGGTGGGGGAGAACCTTAATAAATCAGTGAATTTGAAGTAGAATAATGATGAAAGTAATGTTTGGAGCAACATCCTTCTCTCATAAAACGAATTAAATATTTTCAAATACAAGAAAATTTCCGCAATAAAATATACAAATGATGAAAGACAGAAGGAAAAACAAGATAGAGACGGGAGAAAAGAAAATCCGCGCTTCTTTGTGTATCTTAATACTTGAAATAATTTATGATTATTTTTTATCAATTTTTCAAATGAAATTATTTTTTGATTAAAATAAAATTTTGCAATACACAAACTGCATTTAGTAAATTGTAAGATGATTTAATCAATTTCATGATTGGATTACAATAAATCGTGATTAATAAACAAAGATGTTTGACAATATACACAAGCCCACGACACGAGACTGTTTTGACAATGGACTCGTGCCTAACCTAGAAACTCAAATTAATTACTCTGTGGTGTCATTACCCTGACGTTTCTCAATTTCAGGTGTCACTAAAAAGAGCTATATAACCAATCCTTTCCAAAGAATCACCAGAACTTGTTTCAACCCGCATAGTGCTAACAACTACATATTCTTTGTCAATCATGAAAGCTAAAGTACAAATGAGAAACCTCAACAAGAGGTCTAAACTGGTTGAGAGTGAACGTCGATTCAAGAGAGCCTGTGAACAGATTGTCCAATTGAATTACTCTTTAGACGCACTTCAAAAGAGATACAACAGAGCCAAGACTGACAACAACAAGTCGTTCAGATACTCGCTACGTCTACGCATAGCAGTTGTTGATGGAATGCGCAACATGTACTATGACTACGCTCACCAGAAAGCCGAATCCGTAGCCGAACTGAGGCAAGAACTGTTTGGAGAAGTTGTCGACATTATTTCAGAAGATTCTTCAGCAGACATTGAGATGTATGACTAGAGGAAAAGCACCAGACTACTTCAAAAAACGGTTCTTTTCAGAGCCACACACATTTTTCAAAAAGAGTCTGAAATTGTTGTCATCAGTTTATCTATAGTTCTGTACCCAAATATTATAACTGCAGCTCTTTACTCCACAACTGGTAAAAAAAAATAAAAATTGCAGTTTATATCCATAACTTTTTTTATTTTAACTTGCGTACACCATATTCTGAAGTGAAATATGCTTCAAATTTCGAACGTGGTCTTTTTTTGGTGGGGGGAGAACCTTAATAAATCAGTGAATTTGAAGTAGAATAATGATGATAAGTAATATTTGGAGCAACATCCTTCTCTCATAAAACGAATTAAATATTTTCAAATACAAGAAAATTTCCGCAATAAAATATACAAATGATGAAAGACAGAAGGAAAAACAAGATAGAGACGGGAGAAAAGAAAATCCGCGCTTCTTTGTGTATCTTAATACTTGAAATAATTTATGATTATTTTTTATCAATTTTTCAAATGAAATTATTTTTTGATTAAAATAAAATTTTGCAATACACAAACTGCATTTAGTAAATTGTAAGATGATTTAATCAATTTCATGATTGGATTACAATAAATCGTGATTAATAAACAAAGATGTTTGACAATATACACAAGCCCACGACACGAGACTGTTTTGACAATGGACTCGTGCCTAACCTAGAAACTCAAATTAATTACTCTGTGGTGTCATTACCCTGACGTTTCTCAATTTCAGGTGTCACTAAAAAGAGCTATATAACCAATCCTTTCCAAAGAATCACCAGAACTTGTTTCAACCCGCATAGTGCTAACAACTACATATTCTTTGTCAATCATGAAAGCTAAAGTACAAATGAGAAACCTCAACAAGAGGTCTAAACTGGTTGAGAGTGAACGTCGATTCAAGAGAGCCTGTGAACAGATTGTCCAATTGAATTACTCTTTAGACGCACTTCAAAAGAGATACAACAGAGCCAAGACTGACAACAACAAGTCGTTCAGATACTCGCTACGTCTACGCATAGCAGTTGTTGATGGAATGCGCAACATGTACTATGACTACGCTCACCAGAAAGCCGAATCCGTAGCCGAACTGAGGCAAGAACTGTTTGGGGAAGTTGTCGACATTATTTCAGAAGATTCTTCAGCAGACATTGAGATGTATGACTAGAGGAAAAGCACCAGACTACTTCAAAAAACGGTTCTTTTCAGAGCCACACACATTTTTCAAAAAGAGTCTGAAATTGTTGTCATCAGTTTATCTATAGTTCTGTACCCAAATATTATAACTGCAGCTCTTTACTCCACAACTGGTAAAAAAAAAATAAAAATTGCAGTTTATATCCATAACTTTTTTTATTTTAACTTGCGTACACCATATTCTGAAGTGAAATATGCTTCAAATTTCGAACGTGGTCTTTTTTTGGTGGGGGGAGAACCTTAATAAATCAGTGAATTTGAAGTAGAATAATGATGAAAGTAATGTTTGGAGCAACATCCTTCTCTCATAAAACGAATTAAATATTTTCAAATACAAGAAAATTTCCGCAATAAAATATACAAATGATGAAAGACAGAAGGAAAAACAAGATAGAGACGGGAGAAAAGAAAATCCGCGCTTCTTTGTGTATCTTAATACTTGAAATAATTTATGATTATTTTTTTTATCAATTTTTCAAATGAAATTATTTTTTGATTAAAATAAAATTTTGCAATACACAAACTGCATTTAGTAAATTGTAAGATGATTTAATCAATTTCATGATTGGATTACAATAAATCGTGATTAATAAACAAAGATGTTTGACAATATACACAAGCCCACGACACGAGACTGTTTTGACAATGGACTCGTGCCTAACCTAGAAACTCAAATTAATTACTCTGTGGTGTCATTACCCTGACGTTTCTCAATTTCAGGTGTCACTAAAAAGAGCTATATAACCAATCCTTTCCAAAGAATCACCAGAACTTGTTTCAACCCGCATAGTGCTAACAACTACATATTCTTTGTCAATCATGAAAGCTAAAGTACAAATGAGAAACCTCAACAAGAGGTCTAAACTGGTTGAGAGTGAACGTCGATTCAAGAGAGCCTGTGAACAGATTGTCCAATTGAATTACTCTTTAGACGCACTTCAAAAGAGATACAACAGAGCCAAGACTGACAACAACAAGTCGTTCAGATACTCGCTACGTCTACGCATAGCAGTTGTTGATGGAATGCGCAACATGTACTATGACTACGCTCACCAGAAAGCCGAATCCGTAGCCGAACTGAGGCAAGAACTGTTTGGGGAAGTTGTCGACATTATTTCAGAAGATTCTTCAGCAGACATTGAGATGTATGACTAGAGGAAAAGCACCAGACTACTTCAAAAAACGGTTTTTTTCAGAGCCACACACATTTTTCAAAAAGAGTCTGAAATTGTTGTCATCAGTTTATCTATAGTTCTGTACCCAAATATTATAACTGCAGCTCTTTACTCCACAACTGGTAAAAAAAAATAAAAATTGCAGTTTATATCCATAACTTTTTTTATTTTAACTTGCGTACACCATATTCTGAAGTGAAATATGCTTCAAATTTCGAACGTGGTCTTTTTTTGGTGGGGGGAGAACCTTAATAAATCAGTGAATTTGAAGTAGAATAATGATGAAAGTAATGTTTGGAGCAACATCCTTCTCTCATAAAACGAATTAAATATTTTCAAATACAAGAAAATTTCCGCAATAAAATATACAAATGATGAAAGACAGAAGGAAAAACAAGATAGAGACGGGAGAAAAGAAAATCCGCGCTTCTTTGTGTATCTTAATACTTGAAATAATTTATGATTATTTTTTATCAATTTTTCAAATGAAATTATTTTTTGATTAAAATTAAATTTTGCAATACACAAACTGCATTTAGTAAATTGTAAGATGATTTAATCAAATTCATGATTGGATTACAATAAATCGTGATTAATAAACAAAGATGTTTGACAATATACACAAGCCCACGACACGAGACTGTTTTGACAATGGACTCGTGCCTAACCTAGAAACTCAAATTAATTACTCTGTGGTGTCATTACCCTGACGTTTCTCAATTTCAGGTGTCACTAAAAAGAGCTATATAACCAATCCTTTCCAAAGAATCACCAGAACTTGTTTCAACCCGCATAGTGCTAACAACTACATATTCTTTGTCAATCATGAAAGCTAAAGTACAAATGAGAAACCTCAACAAGAGGTCTAAACTGGTTGAGAGTGAACGTCGATTCAAGAGAGCCTGTGAACAGATTGTCCAATTGAATTACTCTTTAGACGCACTTCAAAAGAGATACAACAGAGCCAAGACTGACAACAACAAGTCGTTCAGATACTCGCTACGTCTACGCATAGCAGTTGTTGATGGAATGCGCAACATGTACTATGACTACGCTCACCAGAAAGCCGAATCCGTAGCCGAACTGAGGCAAGAATTGTTTGGGGAAGTTGTCGACATTATTTCAGAAGATTCTTCAGCAGACATTGAGATGTATGACTAGAGGAAAAGCACCAGACTACTTCAAAAAACGGTTCTTTTCAGAGCCACACACATTTTTCAAAAAGAGTCTGAAATTGTTGTCATCAGTTTATCTATAGTTCTGTACCCAAATATTATAACTGCAGCTCTTTACTCCACAACTGGTAAAAAAAAATAAAAATTGCAGTTTATATCCATAACTTTTTTTATTTTAACTTGCGTACACCATATTCTGAAGTGAAATATGCTTCAAATTTCGAACGTGGTCTTTTTTTGGTGGGGGGAGAACCTTAATAGATCAGTGAATTTGAAGTAGAATAATGATGAAAGTAATGTTTGGAGCAACATCCTTCTCTCATAAAACGAATTAAATATTTTCAAATACAAGAAAATTTCCGCAATAAAATATACAAATGATGAAAGACAGAAGGAAAAACAAGATAGAGACGGGAGAAAAGAAAATCCGCACTTCTTTGTGTATCTTAATACTTGAAATAATTTATGATTATTTTTTATCAATTTTTCAAATGAAATTATTTTTTGATTAAAATAAAATTTTGCAATACACAAACTGCATTTAGTAAATTGTAAGATGATTTAATCAATTTCATGATTGGATTACAATAAATCGTGATTAATAAACAAAGATGTTTGACAATATACACAAGCCCACGACACGAGACTGTTTTGACAATGGACTCGTGCCTAACCTAGAAACTCAAATTAATTACTCTGTGGTGTCATTACCCTGACGTTTCTCAATTTCAGGTGTCACTAAAAAGAGCTATATAACCAATCCTTTCCAAAGAATCACCAGAACTTGTTTCAACCCGCATAGTGCTAACAACTACATATTCTTTGTCAATCATGAAAGCTAAAGTACAAATGAGAAACCTCAACAAGAGGTCTAAACTGGTTGAGAGTGAACGTCGATTCAAGAGAGCCTGTGAACAGATTGTCCAATTGAATTACTCTTTAGACGCACTTCAAAAGAGATACAACAGAGCCAAGACTGACAACAACAAGTCGTTCAGATACTCGCTACGTCTACGCATAGCAGTTGTTGATGGAATGCGCAACATGTACTATGACTACGCTCACCAGAAAGCCGAATCCGTAGCCGAACTGAGGCAAAAACTGTTTGGGGAAGTTGTCGACATTATTTCAGAAGATTCTTCAGCAGACATTGAGATGTATGACTAGAGGAAAAGCACCAGACTACTTCAAAAAACGGTTTTTTTCAGAGCCACACACATTTTTCAAAAAGAGTCTGAAATTGTTGTCATCAGTTTATCTATAGTTCTGTACCCAAATATTATAACTGCAGCTCTTTACTCCACAACTGGTAAAAAAAAATAAAAATTGCAGTTTATATCCATAACTTTTTTTATTTTAACTTGCGTACACCATATTCTGAAGTGAAATATGCTTCAAATTTCGAACGTGGTCTTTTTTTGGTGGGGGGAGAACCTTAATAAATCAGTGAATTTGAAGTAGAATAATGATGAAAGTAATGTTTGGAGCAACATCCTTCTCTCATAAAACGAATTAAATATTTTCAAATACAAGAAAATTTCCGCAATAAAATATACAAATGATGAAAGACAGAAGGAAAAACAAGATAGAGACGGGAGAAAAGAAAATCCGCGCTTCTTTGTGTATCTTAATACTTGAAATAATTTATGATTATTTTTTATCAATTTTTCAAATGAAATTATTTTTTGATTAAAATAAAATTTTGCAATACACAAACTGCATTTAGTAAATTGTAAGATGATTTAATCAATTTCATGATTGGATTACAATAAATCGTGATTAATAAACAAAGATGTTTGACAATATACACAAGCCCACGACACGAGACTGTTTTGACAATGGACTCGTGCCTAACCTAGAAACTCAAATTAATTACTCTGTGGTGTCATTACCCTGACGTTTCTCAATTTCAGGTGTCACTAAAAAGAGCTATATAACCAATCCTTTCCAAAGAATCACCAGAACTTGTTTCAACCCGCATTGTGCTAACAACTACATATTCTTTGTCAATCATGAAAGCTAAAGTACAAATGAGAAACCTCAACAAGAGGTCTAAACTGGTTGAGAGTGAACGTCGATTCAAGAGAGCCTGTGAACAGATTGTCCAATTGAATTACTCTTTAGACGCACTTCAAAAGAGATACAACAGAGCCAAGACTGACAACAACAAGTCGTTCAGATACTCGCTACGTCTACGCATAGCAGTTGTTGATGGAATGCGCAACATGTACTATGACTACGCTCACCAGAAAGCCGAATCCGTAGCCGAACTGAGGCAAGAACTGTTTGGGGAAGTTGTCGACATTATTTCAGAAGATACTTCAGCAGACATTGAGATGTATGACTAGAGGAAAAGCACCAGACTACTTCAAAAAACGGTTCTTTTCAGAGCCACACACATTTTTCAAAAAGAGTCTGAAATTGTTGTCATCAGTTTATCTATAGCTCTGTACCCAAATATTATAACTGCAGCTCTTTACTCCACAACTGGTAAAAAAAATAAAAATTGCAGTTTATATCCATAACTTTTTTTATTTTAACTTGCGTACACCATATTCTGAAGTGAAATATGCTTCAAATTTCGAACGTGGTCTTTTTTTGGTGGGGGGAGAACCTTAATAAATCAGTGAATTTGAAGTAGAATAATGATGAAAGTAATGTTTGGAGCAACATCCTTCTCTCATAAAACGAATTAAATATTTTCAAATACAAGAAAATTTCCGCAATAAAATATACAAATGATGAAAGACAGAAGGAAAAACAAGATAGAGACGGGAGAAAAGAAAATCCGCGCTTCTTTGTGTATCTTAATACTTGAAATAATTTATGATTATTTTTTATCAATTTTTCAAATGAAATTATTTTTTGATTAAAATAAAATTTTGCAATACACAAACTGCATTTAGTAAATTGTAAGATGATTTAATCAATTTCATGATTGGATTACAATAAATCGTGATTAATAAACAAAGATGTTTGACAATATACACAAGCCCACGACACGAGACTGTTTTGACAATGGACTCGTGCCTAACCTAGAAACTCAAATTAATTACTCTGTGGTGTCATTACCCTGACGTTTCTCAATTTCAGGTGTCACTAAAAAGAGCTATATAACCAATCCTTTCCAAAGAATCACCAGAACTTGTTTCAACCCGCATAGTGCTAACAACTACATATTCTTTGTCAATCATGAAAGCTAAAGTACAAATGAGAAACCTCAACAAGAGGTCTAAACTGGTTGAGAGTGAACGTCGATTCAAGAGAGCCTGTGAACAGATTGTCCAATTGAATTACTCTTTAGACGCACTTCAAAAGAGATACAACAGAGCCAAGACTGACAACAACAAGTCGTTCAGATACTCGCTACGTCTACGCATAGCAGTTGTTGATGGAATGCGCAACATGTACTATGACTACGCTCACCAGAAAGCCGAATCCGTAGCCGAACTGAGGCAAGAACTGTTTGGGGAAGTTGTCGACATTATTTCAGAAGATTCTTCAGCAGACATTGAGATGTATGACTAGAGGAAAAGCACCAGACTACTTCAAAAAACGGTTCTTTTCAGAGCCACACACATTTTTCAAAAAGAGTCTGAAATTGTTGTCATCAGTTTATCTATAGTTCTGTACCCAAATATTATAACTGCAGCTCTTTACTCCACAACTGGTAAAAAAAAAAAAAAATTGCAGTTTATATCCATAACTTTTTTTATTTTAACTTGCGTACACCATATTCTGAAGTGAAATATGCTTCAAATTTCGAACGTGGTCTTTTTTTGGTGGGGGGAGAACCTTAATAAATCAGTGAATTTGAAGTAGAATAATGATGAAAGTAATGTTTGGAGCAACATCCTTCTCTCATAAAACGAATTAAATATTTTCAAATACAAGAAAATTTCCGCAATAAAATATACAAATGATGAAAGACAGAAGGAAAAACAAGATAGAGACGGGAGAAAAGAAAATCCGCGCTTCTTTGTGTATCTTAATACTTGAAATAATTTATGATTATTTTTTATCAATTTTTCAAATGAAATTATTTTTTGATTAAAATAAAATTTTGCAATACACAAACTGCATTTAGTAAATTGTAAGATGATTTAATCAATTTCATGATTGGATTACAATAAATCGTGATTAATAAACAAAGATGTTTGACAATATACACAAGCCCACGACACGAGACTGTTTTGACAATGGACTCGTGCCTAACCTAGAAACTCAAATTAATTACTCTGTGGTGTCATTACCCTGACGTTTCTCAATTTCAGGTGTCACTAAAAAGAGCTATATAACCAATCCTTTCCAAAGAATCACCAGAACTTGTTTCAACCCGCATTGTGCTAACAACTACATATTCTTTGTCAATCATGAAAGCTAAAGTACAAATGAGAAACCTCAACAAGAGGTCTAAACTGGTTGAGAGTGAACGTCGATTCAAGAGAGCCTGTGAACAGATTGTCCAATTGAATTACTCTTTAGACGCACTTCAAAAGAGATACAACAGAGCCAAGACTGACAACAACAAGTCGTTCAGATACTCGCTACGTCTACGCATAGCAGTTGTTGATGGAATGCGCAACATGTACTATGACTACGCTCACCAGAAAGCCGAATCCGTAGCCGAACTGAGGCAAGAACTGTTTGGGGAAGTTGTCGACATTATTTCAGAAGATACTTCAGCAGACATTGAGATGTATGACTAGAGGAAAAGCACCAGACTACTTCAAAAAACGGTTCTTTTCAGAGCCACACACATTTTTCAAAAAGAGTCTGAAATTGTTGTCATCAGTTTATCTATAGCTCTGTACCCAAATATTATAACTGCAGCTCTTTACTCCACAACTGGTAAAAAAAAATAAAAATTGCAGTTTATATCCATAACTTTTTTTATTTTAACTTGCGTACACCATATTCTGAAGTGAAATATGCTTCAAATTTCGAACGTGGTCTTTTTTTGGTGGGGGGAGAACCTTAATAAATCAGTGAATTTGAAGTAGAATAATGATGAAAGTAATGTTTGGAGCAACATCCTTCTCTCATAAAACGAATTAAATATTTTCAAATACAAGAAAATTTCCGCAATAAAATATACAAATGATGAAAGACAGAAGGAAAAACAAGATAGAGACGGGAGAAAAGAAAATCCGCGCTTCTTTGTGTATCTTAATACTTGAAATAATTTATGATTATTTTTTATCAATTTTTCAAATGAAATTATTTTTTGATTAAAATAAAATTTTGCAATACACAAACTGCATTTAGTAAATTGTAAGATGATTTAATCAATTTCATGATTGGATTACAATAAATCGTGATTAATAAACAAAGATGTTTGACAATATACACAAGCCCACGACACGAGACTGTTTTGACAATGGACTCGTGCCTAACCTAGAAACTCAAATTAATTACTCTGTGGTGTCATTACCCTGACGTTTCTCAATTTCAGGTGTCACTAAAAAGAGCTATATAACCAATCCTTTCCAAAGAATCACCAGAACTTGTTTCAACCCGCATAGTGCTAACAACTACATATTCTTTGTCAATCATGAAAGCTAAAGTACAAATGAGAAACCTCAACAAGAGGTCTAAACTGGTTGAGAGTGAACGTCGATTCAAGAGAGCCTGTGAACAGATTGTCCAATTGAATTACTCTTTAGACGCACTTCAAAAGAGATACAACAGAGCCAAGACTGACAACAACAAGTCGTTCAGATACTCGCTACGTCTACGCATAGCAGTTGTTGATGGAATGCGCAACATGTACTATGACTACGCTCACCAGAAAGCCGAATCCGTAGCCGAACTGAGGCAAGAACTGTTTGGGGAAGTTGTCGACATTATTTCAGAAGATTCTTCAGCAGACATTGAGATGTATGACTAGAGGAAAAGCACCAGACTACTTCAAAAAACGGTTCTTTTCAGAGCCACACACATTTTTCAAAAAGAGTCTGAAATTGTTGTCATCAGTTTATCTATAGTTCTGTACCCAAATATTATAACTGCAGCTCTTTACTCCACAACTGGTAAAAAAAAAATAAAAATTGCAGTTTATATCCATAACTTTTTTTATTTTAACTTGCGTACACCATATTCTGAAGTGAAATATGCTTCAAATTTCGAACGTGGTCTTTTTTTGGTGGGGGGAGAACCTTAATAAATCAGTGAATTTGAAGTAGAATAATGATGAAAGTAATGTTTGGAGCAACATCCTTCTCTCATAAAACGAATTAAATATTTTCAAATACAAGAAAATTTCCGCAATAAAATATACAAATGATGAAAGACAGAAGGAAAAACAAGATAGAGACGGGAGAAAAGAAAATCCGCGCTTCTTTGTGTATCTTAATACTTGAAATAATTTATGATTATTTTTTTTATCAATTTTTCAAATGAAATTATTTTTTGATTTAAATAAAATTTTGCAATACACAAACTGCATTTAGTAAATTGTAAGATGATTTAATCAATTTCATGATTGGATTACAATAAATCGTGATTAATAAACAAAGATGTTTGACAATATACACAAGCCCACGACACGAGACTGTTTTGACAATGGACTCGTGCCTAACCTAGAAACTCAAATTAATTACTCTGTGGTGTCATTACCCTGACGTTTCTCAATTTCAGGTGTCACTAAAAAGAGCTATATAACCAATCCTTTCCAAAGAATCACCAGAACTTGTTTCAACCCGCATAGTGCTAACAACTACATATTCTTTGTCAATCATGAAAGCTAAAGTACAAATGAGAAACCTCAACAAGAGGTCTAAACTGGTTGAGAGTGAACGTCGATTCAAGAGAGCCTGTGAACAGATTGTCCAATTGAATTACTCTTTAGACGCACTTCAAAAGAGATACAACAGAGCCAAGACTGACAACAACAAGTCGTTCAGATACTCGCTACGTCTACGCATAGCAGTTGTTGATGGAATGCGCAACATGTACTATGACTACGCTCACCAGAAAGCCGAATCCGTAGCCGAACTGAGGCAAGAACTGTTTGGGGAAGTTGTCGACATTATTTCAGAAGATTCTTCAGCAGACATTGAGATGTATGACTAGAGGAAAAGCACCAGACTACTTCAAAAAACGGTTCTTTTCAGAGCCACACACATTTTTCAAAAAGAGTCTGAAATTGTTGTCATCAGTTTATCTATAGTTCTGTACCCAAATATTATAACTGCAGCTCTTTACTCCACAACTGGTAAAAAAAAATAAAAATTGCAGTTCATATCCATAACTTTTTTTATTTTAACTTGCGTACACCATATTCTGAAGTGAAATATGCTTCAAATTTCGAACGTGGTCTTTTTTTGGTGGGGGGAGAACCTTAATAAATCAGTGAATTTGAAGTAGAATAATGATGAAAGTAATGTTTGGAGCAACATCCTTCTCTCATAAAACGAATTAAATATTTTCAAATACAAGAAAATTTCCGCAATAAAATATACAAATGATGAAAGACAGAAGGAAAAACAAGATAGAGACGGGAGAAAAGAAAATCCGCACTTCTTTGTGTATCTTAATACTTGAAATAATTTATGATTATTTTTTATCAATTTTTCAAATGAAATTATTTTTTGATTAAAATAAAATTTTGCAATACACAAACTGCATTTAGTAAATTGTAAGATGATTTAATCAATTTCATGATTGGATTACAATAAATCGTGATTAATAAACAAAGATGTTTGACAATATACACAAGCCCACGACACGAGACTGTTTTGACAATGGACTCGTGCCTAACCTAGAAACTCAAATTAATTACTCCGTGGTGTCATTACCCTGACGTTTCTCAATTTCAGGTGTCACTAAAAAGAGCTATATAACCAATCCTTTCCAAAGAATCACCAGAACTTGTTTCAACCCGCATAGTGCTAACAACTACATATTCTTTGTCAATCATGAAAGCTAAAGTACAAATGAGAAACCTCAACAAGAGGTCTAAACTGGTTGAGAGTGAACGTCGATTCAAGAGAGCCTGTGAACAGATTGTCCAATTGAATTACTCTTTAGACGCACTTCAAAAGAGATACAACAGAGCCAAGACTGACAACAACAAGTCGTTCAGATACTCGCTACGTCTACGCATAGCAGTTGTTGATGGAATGCGCAACATGTACTATGACTACGCTCACCAGAAAGCCGAATCCGTAGCCGAACTGAGGCAAGAACTGTTTGGGGAAGTTGTCGACATTATTTCAGAAGATTCTTCAGCAGACATTGAGATGTATGACTAGAGGAAAAGCACCAGACTACTTCAAAAAACGGTTCTTTTCAGAGCCACACACATTTTTTAAAAAGAGTCTGAAATTGTTGTCATCAGTTTATCTATAGTTCTGTACCCAAATATTATAACTGCAGCTCTTTACTCCACAACTGGTAAAAAAAAATAAAAATTGCAGTTTATATCCATAACTTTTTTTATTTTAACTTGCGTACACCATATTCTGAAGTGTAATATGCTTCAAATTTCGAACGTGGTCTTTTTTTGGTGGGGGGAGAACCTTAATAAATCAGTGAATTTGAAGTAGAATAATGATGAAAGTAATGTTTGGAGCAACATCCTTCTCTCATAAAACGAATTAAATATTTTCAAATACAAGAAAATTTCCGCAATAAAATATACAAATGATGAAAGACAGAAGGAAAAACAAGATAGAGACGGGAGAAAAGAAAATCCGCGCTTCTTTGTGTATCTTAATACTTGAAATAATTTATGATTATTTTTTATCAATTTTTCAAATGAAATTATTTTTTGATTAAAATAAAATTTTGCAATACACAAACTGCATTTAGTAAATTGTAAGATGATTTAATCAATTTCATGATTGGATTACAATAAATCGTGATTAATAAACAAAGATGTTTGACAATATACACAAGCCCACGACACGAGACTGTTTTGACAATGGACTCGTGCCTAACCTAGAAACTCAAATTAATTACTCCGTGGTGTCATTACCCTGACGTTTCTCAATTTCAGGTGTCACTAAAAAGAGCTATATAACCAATCCTTTCCAAAGAATCACCAGAACTTGTTTCAACCCGCATAGTGCTAACAACTACATATTCTTTGTCAATCATGAAAGCTAAAGTACAAATGAGAAACCTCAACAAGAGGTCTAAACTGGTTGAGAGTGAACGTCGATTCAAGAGAGCCTGTGAACAGATTGTCCAATTGAATTACTCTTTAGACGCACTTCAAAAGAGATACAACAGAGCCAAGACTGACAACAACAAGTCGTTCAGATACTCGCTACGTCTACGCATAGCAGTTGTTGATGGAATGCGCAACATGTACTATGACTACGCTCACCAGAAAGCCGAATCCGTAGCCGAACTGAGGCAAGAACTGTTTGGGGAAGTTGTCGACATTATTTCAGAAGATTCTTCAGCAGACATTGAGATGTATGACTAGAGGAAAAGCACCAGACTACTTCAAAAAACGGTTCTTTTCAGAGCCACACACATTTTTCAAAAAGAGTCTGAAATTGTTGTCATCAGTTTATCTATAGTTCTGTACCCAAATATTATAACTGCAGCTCTTTACTCCACAACTGGTAAAAAAAAATAAAAATTGCAGTTTATATCCATAACTTTTTTTATTTTAACTTGCGTACACCATATTCTGAAGTGTAATATGCTTCAAATTTCGAACGTGGTCTTTTTTTGGTGGGGGGAGAACCTTAATAAATCAGTGAATTTGAAGTAGAATAATGATGAAAGTAATGTTTGGAGCAACATCCTTCTCTCATAAAACGAATTAAATATTTTCAAATACAAAAAAATTTCCGCAATAAAATATACAAATGATGAAAGACAGAAGGAAAAACAAGATAGAGACGGGAGAAAAGAAAATCCGCGCTTCTTTGTGTATCTTAATACTTGAAATAATTTATGATTATTTTTTTTATCAATTTTTCAAATGAAATTATTTTTTGATTAAAATAAAATTTTGCAATACACAAACTGCATTTAGTAAATTGTAAGATGATTTAATCAATTTCATGATTGGATTACAATAAATCGTGATTAATAAACAAAGATGTTTGACAATATACACAAGCCCACGACACGAGACTGTTTTGACAATGGACTCGTGCCTAACCTAGAAACTCAAATTAATTACTCTGTGGTGTCATTACCCTGACGTTTCTCAATTTCAGGTGTCACTAAAAAGAGCTATATAACCAATCCTTTCCAAAGAATCACCAGAACTTGTTTCAACCCGCATAGTGCTAACAACTACATATTCTTTGTCAATCATGAAAGCTAAAGTACAAATGAGAAACCTCAACAAGAGGTCTAAACTGGTTGAGAGTGAACGTCGATTCAAGAGAGCCTGTGAACAGATTGTCCAATTGAATTACTCTTTAGACGCACTTCAAAAGAGATACAACAGAGCCAAGACTGACAACAACAAGTCGTTCAGATACTCGCTACGTCTACGCATAGCAGTTATTGATGGAATGCGCAACATGTACTATGACTACGCTCACCAGAAAGCCGAATCCGTAGCCGAACTGAGGCAAGAACTGTTTGGGGAAGTTGTCGACATTATTTCAGAAGATTCTTCAGCAGACATTGAGATGTATGACTAGAGGAAAAGCACCAGACTACTTCAAAAAACGGTTCTTTTCAGAGCCACACACATTTTTCAAAAAGAGTCTGAAATTGTTGTCATCAGTTTATCTATAGTTCTGTACCCAAATATTATAACTGCAGCTCTTTACTCCACAACTGGTAAAAAAAAATAAAAATTGCAGTTTATATCCATAACTTTTTTTATTTTAACTTGCGTACACCATATTCTGAAGTGAAATATGCTTCAAATTTCGAACGTGGTCTTTTTTTGGTGGGGGGAGAACCTTAATAAATCAGTGAATTTGAAGTAGAATAATGATGAAAGTAATGTTTGGAGCAACATCCTTCTCTCATAAAACGAATTAAATATTTTCAAATACAAGTTTCCGCAATAAAATATACAAATGATGAAAGACAGAAGGAAAAACAAGATAGAGACGGGAGAAAAGAAAATCCGCGCTTCTTTGTGTATCTTAATACTTGAAATAATTTATGATTATTTTTTATCAATTTTTCAAATGAAATTATTTTTTGATTAAAATAAAATTTTGCAATACACAAACTGCATTTAGTAAATTGTAAGATGATTTAATCAATTTCATGATTGGATTACAATAAATCGTGATTAATAAACAAAGATGTTTGACAATATACACAAGCCCACGACACGATACTGTTTTGACAATGGACTCGTGCCTAACCTAGAAACTCAAATTAATTACTCTGTGGTGTCATTACTCTGACGTTTCTCAATTTCAGGTGTCACTAAAAAGAGCTATATAACCAATCCTTTCCAAAGAATCACCAGAACTTGTTTCAACCCGCATAGTGCTAACAACTACATATTCTTTGTCAATCATGAAAGCTAAAGTACAAATGAGAAACCTCAACAAGAGGTCTAAACTGGTTGAGAGTGAACGTCGATTCAAGAGAGCCTGTGAACAGATTGTCCAATTGAATTACTCTTTAGACGCACTTCAAAAGAGATACAACAGAGCCAAGACTGACAACAACAAGTCGTTCAGATACTCGCTACGTCTACGCATAGCAGTTGTTGATGGAATGCGCAACATGTACTATGACTACGCTCACCAGAAAGCCGAATTCGTAGCCGAACTGAGGCAAGAACTGTTTGGGGAAGTTGTCGACATTATTTCAGAAGATTCTTCAGCAGACATTGAGATGTATGACTAGAGGAAAAGCACCAGACTACTTCAAAAAACGGTTCTTTTCAGAGCCACACACATTTTTCAAAAAGAGTCTGAAATTGTTGTCATCAGTTTATCTATAGTTCTGTACCCAAATATTATAACTGCAGCTCTTTACTCCACAACTGGTAAAAAAAAAATAAAAATTGCAGTTCATATCCATAACTTTTTTTATTTTAACTTGCGTACACCATATTCTGAAGTGAAATATGCTTCAAATTTCGAACGTGGTCTTTTTTTTTGGTGGGGGGAGAACCTTAATAAATCAGTGAATTTGAAGTAGAATAATGATGAAAGTAATGTTTGGAGCAACATCCTTCTCTCATAAAACGAATTAAATATTTTCAAATACAAGAAAATTTCCGCAATAAAATATACAAATGATGAAAGACAGAAGGAAAAACAAGATAGAGACGGGAGAAAAGAAAATCCGCGCTTCTTTGTGTATCTTAATACTTGAAATAATTTATGATTATTTTTTATCAATTTTTCAAATGAAATTATTTTTTGATTAAAATAAAATTTTGCAATACACAAACTGCATTTAGTAAATTGTAAGATGATTTAATCAATTTCATGATTGGATTACAATAAATCGTGATTAATAAACAAAGATGTTTGACAATATACACAAGCCCACGACACGAGACTGTTTTGACAATGGACTCGTGCCTAACCTAGAAACTCAAATTAATTACTCCGTGGTGTCATTACCCTGACGTTTCTCAATTTCAGGTGTCACTAAAAAGAGCTATATAACCAATCCTTTCCAAAGAATCACCAGAACTTGTTTCAACCCGCATAGTGCTAACAACTACATATTCTTTGTCAATCATGAAAGCTAAAGTACAAATGAGAAACCTCAACAAGAGGTCTAAACTGGTTGAGAGTGAACGTCGATTCAAGAGAGCCTGTGAACAGATTGTCCAATTGAATTACTCTTTAGACGCACTTCAAAAGAGATACAACAGAGCCAAGACTGACAACAACAAGTCGTTCAGATACTCGCTACGTCTACGCATAGCAGTTGTTGATGGAATGCGCAACATGTACTATGACTACGCTCACCAGAAAGCCGAATCCGTAGCCGAACTGAGGCAAGAACTGTTTGGGGAAGTTGTCGACATTATTTCAGAAGATTCTTCAGCAGACATTGAGATGTATGACTAGAGGAAAAGCACCAGACTACTTCAAAAAACGGTTCTTTTCAGAGCCACACACATTTTTCAAAAAGAGTCTGAAATTGTTGTCATCAGTTTATCTATAGTTCTGTACCCAAATATTATAACTGCAGCTCTTTACTCCACAACTGGTAAAAAAAAATAAAAATTGCAGTTTATATCCATAACTTTTTTTATTTTAACTTGCGTACACCATATTCTGAAGTGTAATATGCTTCAAATTTCGAACGTGGTCTTTTTTTGGTGGGGGGAGAACCTTAATAAATCAGTGAATTTGAAGTAGAATAATGATGAAAGTAATGTTTGGAGCAACATCCTTCTCTCATAAAACGAATTAAATATTTTCAAATACAAGAAAATTTCCGCAATAAAATATACAAATGATGAAAGACAGAAGGAAAAACAAGATAGAGACGGGAGAAAAGAAAATCCGCGCTTCTTTGTGTATCTTAATACTTGAAATAATTTATGATTATTTTTTATCAATTTTTCAAATGAAATTATTTTTTGATTAAAATAAAATTTTGCAATACACAAACTGCATTTAGTAAATTGTAAGATGATTTAATCAATTTCATGATTGGATTACAATAAATCGTGATTAATAAACAAAGATGTTTGACAATATACACAAGCCCACGACACGAGACTGTTTTGACAATGGACTCGTGCCTAACCTAGAAACTCAAATTAATTACTCTGTGGTGTCATTACCCTGACGTTTCTCAATTTCAGGTGTCACTAAAAAGAGCTATATAACCAATCCTTTCCAAAGAATCACCAGAACTTGTTTCAACCCGCATAGTGCTAACAACTACATATTCTTTGTCAATCATGAAAGCTAAAGTACAAATGAGAAACCTCAACAAGAGGTCTAAACTGGTTGAGAGTGAACGTCGATTCAAGAGAGCCTGTGAACAGATTGTCCAATTGAATTACTCTTTAGACGCACTTCAAAAGAGATACAACAGAGCCAAGACTGACAACAACAAGTCGTTCAGATACTCGCTACGTCTACGCATAGCAGTTGTTGATGGAATGCGCAACATGTACTATGACTACGCTCACCAGAAAGCCGAATCCGTAGCCGAACTGAGGCAAGAACTGTTTGAGGAAGTTGTCGATATTATTTCAGAAGATTCTTCAGCAGACATTGAGATGTATGACTAGAGGAAAAGCACCAGACTACTTCAAAAAACGGTTCTTTTCAGAGCCACACACATTTTTCAAAAAGAGTCTGAAATTGTTGTCATCAGTTTATCTATAGTTCTGTACCCAAATATTATAACTGCAGCTCTTTACTCCACAACTGGTAAAAAAAATAAAAATTGCAGTTTATATCCATAACTTTTTTTATTTTAACTTGCGTACACCATATTCTGAAGTGAAATATGCTTCAAATTTCGAACGTGGTCTTTTTTTGGTGGGGGGAGAACCTTAATAAATCAGTGAATTTGAAGTAGAATAATGATGAAAGTAATGTTTGGAGTAACATCCTTCTCTCATAAAACGAATTAAATATTTTCAAATACAAGAAAATTTCCGCAATAAAATATACAAATGATGAAAGACAGAAGGAAAAACAAGATAGAGACGGGAGAAAAGAAAATCCACGCTTCTTTGTGTATCTTAATACTTGAAATAATTTATGATTATTTTTTATCAATTTTTCAAATGAAATTATTTTTTGATTAAAATAAAATTTTGCAATACACAAACTGCATTTAGTAAATTGTAAGATGATTTAATCAATTTCATGATTGGATTACAATAAATCGTGATTAATAAACAAAGATGTTTGACAATATACACAAGCCCACGACACGAGACTGTTTTGACAATGGACTCGTGCCTAACCTAGAAACTCAAATTAATTACTCTGTGGTGTCATTACCCTGACGTTTCTCAATTTCAGGTGTCACTAAAAAGAGCTATATAACCAATCCTTTCCAAAGAATCACCAGAACTTGTTTCAACCCGCATAGTGCTAACAACTACATATTCTTTGTCAATCATGAAAGCTAAAGTACAAATGAGAAACCTCAACAAGAGGTCTAAACTGGTTGAGAGTGAACGTCGATTCAAGAGAGCCTGTGAACAGATTGTCCAATTGAATTACTCTTTAGACGCACTTCAAAAGAGATACAACAGAGCCAAGACTGACAACAACAAGTCGTTCAGATACTCGCTACGTCTACGCATAGCAGTTGTTGATGGAATGCGCAACATGTACTATGACTACGCTCACCAGAAAGCCGAATCCGTAGCCGAACTGAGGCAAGAACTGTTTGGGGAAGTTGTCGACATTATTTCAGAAGATTTTTCAGCAGACATTGAGATGTATGACTAGAGGAAAAGCACCAGACTACTTCAAAAAACGGTTCTTTTCAGAGCCACACACATTTTTCAAAAAGAGTCTGAAATTGTTGTCATCAGTTTATCTATAGTTCTGTACCCAAATATTATAACTGCAGCTCTTTACTCCACAACTTGTAAAAAAAAATAAAAATTGCAGTTTATATCCATAACTTTTTTTATTTCAACTTGCGTACACCATATTCTGAAGTGAAATATGCTTCAAATTTCGAACGTGGTCTTTTTTTGGTGGGGGGAGAACCTTAATAAATCAGTGAATTTGAAGTAGAATAATGATGAAAGTAATGTTTGGAGTAACATCCTTCTCTCATAAAACGAATTAAATATTTTCAAATACAAGAAAATTTCCGCAATAAAATATACAAATGATGAAAGACAGAAGGAAAAACAAGATAGAGACGGGAGAAAAGAAAATCCGCGCTTCTTTGTGTATCTTAATACTTGAAATAATTTATGATTATTTTTTATCAATTTTTCAAATGAAATTATTTTTTGATTTAAATAAAATTTTGCAATACACAAACTGCATTTAGTAAATTGTAAGATGATTTAATCAATTTCATGATTGGATTACAATAAATCGTGATTAATAAACAAAGATGTTTGACAATATACACAAGCCCACGACACGAGACTGTTTTGACAATGGACTCGTGCCTAACCTAGAAACTCAAATTAATTACTCTGTGGTGTCATTACCCTGACGTTTCTCAATTTCAGGTGTCACTAAAAAGAGCTATATAACCAATCCTTTCCAAAGAATCACCAGAACTTGTTTCAACCCGCATAGTGCTAACAACTACATATTCTTTGTCAATCATGAAAGCTAAAGTACAAATGAGAAACCTCAACAAGAGGTCTAAACTGGTTGAGAGTGAACGTCGATTCAAGAGAGCCTGTGAACAGATTGTCCAATTGAATTACTCTTTAGACGCACTTCAAAAGAGATACAACAGAGCCAAGACTGACAACAACAAGTCGTTCAGATACTCGCTACGTCTACGCATAGCAGTTGTTGATGGAATGCGCAACATGTACTATGACTACGCTCACCAGAAAGCCGAATCCGTAGCCGAACTGAGGCAAGAACTGTTTGGGGAAGTTGTCGACATTATTTCAGAAGATTCTTCAGCAGACATTGAGATGTATGACTAGAGGAAAAGCACCAGACTACTTCAAAAAACGGTTCTTTTCAGAGCCACACACATTTTTCAAAAAGAGTCTGAAATTGTTGTCATCAGTTTATCTATAGTTCTGTACCCAAATATTATAACTGCAGCTCTTTACTCCACAACTGGTAAAAAAAAAATAAAAATTGCAGTTTATATCCATAACTTTTTTTATTTTAACTTGCATACACCATATTCTGAAGTGTAATATGCTTCAAATTTCGAACGTGGTCTTTTTTTGGTGGGGGGAGAACCTTAATAAATCAGTGAATTTGAAGTAGAATAATGATGAAAGTAATGTTTGGAGCAACATCCTTCTCTCATAAAACGAATTAAATATTTTCAAATACAAGAAAATTTCCGCAATAAAATATACAAATGATGAAAGACAGAAGGAAAAACAAGATAGAGACGGGAGAAAAGAAAATCCGCGCTTCTTTGTGTATCTTAATACTTGAAATAATTTATGATTATTTTTTATCAATTTTTCAAATGAAATTATTTTTTGATTAAAATAAAATTTTGCAATACACAAACTGCATTTAGTAAATTGTAAGATGATTTAATCAATTTCATGATTGGATTACAATAAATCGTGATTAATAAACAAAGATGTTTGACAATATACACAAGCCCACGACACGAGACTGTTTTGACAATGGACTCGTGCCTAACCTAGAAACTCAAATTAATTACTCTGTGGTGTCATTACCCTGACGTTTCTCAATTTCAGGTGTCACTAAAAAGAGCTATATAACCAATCCTTTCCAAAGAATCACCAGAACTTGTTTCAACCCGCATAGTGCTAACAACTACATATTCTTTGTCAATCATGAAAGCTAAAGTACAAATGAGAAACCTCAACAAGAGGTCTAAACTGGTTGAGAGTGAACGTCGATTCAAGAGAGCCTGTGAACAGATTGTCCAATTGAATTACTCTTTAGACGCACTTCAAAAGAGATACAACAGAGCCAAGACTGACAACAACAAGTCGTTCAGATACTCGCTACGTCTACGCATAGCAGTTGTTGATGGAATGCGCAACATGTACTATGACTACGCTCACCAGAAAGCCGAATCCGTAGCCGAACTGAGGCAAGAACTGTTTGGGGAAGTTGTCGATATTATTTCAGAAGATTCTTCAGCAGACATTGAGATGTATGACTAGAGGAAAAGCACCAGACTACTTCAAAAAACGGTTCTTTTCAGAGCCACACACATTTTTCAAAAAGAGTCTGAAATTGTTGTCATCAGTTTATCTATAGTTCTGTACCCAAATATTATAACTGCAGCTCTTTACTCCACAACTGGTAAAAAAAAATAAAAATTGCAGTTTATATCCATAACTTTTTTTATTTTAACTTGCGTACACCATATTCTGAAGTGTAATATGCTTCAAATTTCGAACGTGGTCTTTTTTTGGTGGGGGGAGAACCTTAATAAATCAGTGAATTTGAAGTAGAATAATGATGAAAGTAATGTTTGGAGCAACATCCTTCTCTCATAAAACGAATTAAATATTTTCAAATACAAGAAAATTTCCGCAATAAAATATACAAATGATGAAAGACAGAAGGAAAAACAAGATAGAGACGGGAGAAAAGAAAATCCGCGCTTCTTTGTGTATCTTAATACTTGAAATAATTTATGATTATTTTTTATCAATTTTTCAAATGAAATTATTTTTTGATTAAAATAAAATTTTGCAATACACAAACTGCATTTAGTAAATTGTAAGATGATTTAATCAATTTCATGATTGGATTACAATAAATCGTGATTAATAAACAAAGATGTTTGACAATATACACAAGCCCACGACACGAGACTGTTTTGACAATGGACTCGTGCCTAACCTAGAAACTCAAATTAATTACTCTGTGGTGTCATTACCCTGACGTTTCTCAATTTCAGGTGTCACTAAAAAGAGCTATATAACCAATCCTTTCCAAAGAATCACCAGAACTTGTTTCAACCCGCATAGTGCTAACAACTACATATTCTTTGTCAATCATGAAAGCTAAAGTACAAATGAGAAACCTCAACAAGAGGTCTAAACTGGTTGAGAGTGAACGTCGATTCAAGAGAGCCTGTGAACAGATTGTCCAATTGAATTACTCTTTAGACGCACTTCAAAAGAGATACAACAGAGCCAAGACTGACAACAACAAGTCGTTCAGATACTCGCTACGTCTACGCACAGCAGTTGTTGATGGAATGCGCAACATGTACTATGACTACGCTCACCAGAAAGCCGAATCCGTAGCCGAACTGAGGCAAGAACTGTTTGGGGAAGTTGTCGACATTATTTCAGAAGATTCTTCAGCAGACATTGAGATGTATGACTAGAGGAAAAGCACCAGACTACTTCAAAAAACGGTTCTTTTCAGAGCCACACACATTTTTCAAAAAGAGTCTGAAATTGTTGTCATCAGTTTATCTATAGTTCTGTACCCAAATATTATAACTGTAGCTCTTTACTCCACAACTTGTAAAAAAAAATAAAAATTGCAGTTTATATCCATAACTTTTTTTATTTTAACTTGCGTACACCATATTCTGAAGTGTAATATGCTTCAAATTTCGAACGTGGTCTTTTTTTGGTGGGGGGAGAACCTTAATAAATCAGTGAATTTGAAGTAGAATAATGATGAAAGTAATGTTTGGAGCAACATCCTTCTCTCATAAAACGAATTAAATATTTTCAAATACAAGAAAATTTCCGCAATAAAATATACAAATGATGAAAGACAGAAGGAAAAACAAGATAGAGACGGGAGAAAAGAAAATCCGCGCTTCTTTGTGTATCTTAATACTTGAAATAATTTATGATTATTTTTTATCAATTTTTCAAATGAAATTATTTTTTGATTAAAATAAAATTTTGCAATACACAAACTGCATTTAGTAAATTGTAAGATGATTTAATCAATTTCATGATTGGATTACAATAAATCGTGATTAATAAACAAAGATGTTTGACAATATACACAAGCCCACGACACGAGACTGTTTTGACAATGGACTCGTGCCTAACCTAGAAACTCAAATTAATTACTCTGTGGTGTCATTACCCTGACGTTTCTCAATTTCAGGTGTCACTAAAAAGAGCTATATAACCAATCCTTTCCAAAGAATCACCAGAACTTGTTTCAACCCGCATAGTGCTAACAACTACATATTCTTTGTCAATCATGAAAGCTAAAGTACAAATGAGAAACCTCAACAAGAGGTCTAAACTGGTTGAGAGTGAACGTCGATTCAAGAGAGCCTGTGAACAGATTGTCCAATTGAATTACTCTTTAGACGCACTTCAAAAGAGATACAACAGAGCCAAGACTGACAACAACAAGTCGTTCAGATACTCGCTACGTCTACGCACAGCAGTTGTTGATGGAATGCGCAACATGTACTATGACTACGCTCACCAGAAAGCCGAATCCGTAGCCGAACTGAGGCAAGAACTGTTTGGGGAAGTTGTCGACATTATTTCAGAAGATTCTTCAGCAGACATTGAGATGTATGACTAGAGGAAAAGCACCAGACTACTTCAAAAAACGGTTCTTTTCAGAGCCACACACATTTTTCAAAAAGAGTCTGAAATTGTTGTCATCAGTTTATCTATAGTTCTGTACCCAAATATTATAACTGTAGCTCTTTACTCCACAACTTGTAAAAAAAAATAAAAATTGCAGTTTATATCCATAACTTTTTTTATTTTAACTTGCGTACACCATATTCTGAAGTGTAATATGCTTCAAATTTCGAACGTGGTCTTTTTTTGGTGGGGGGAGAACCTTAATAAATCAGTGAATTTGAAGTAGAATAATGATGAAAGTAATGTTTGGAGCAACATCCTTCTCTCATAAAACGAATTAAATATTTTCAAATACAAGAAAATTTCCGCAATAAAATATACAAATGATGAAAGACAGAAGGAAAAACAAGATAGAGACGGGAGAAAAGAAAATCCGCGCTTCTTTGTGTATCTTAATACTTGAAATAATTTATGATTATTTTTTTATCAATTTTTCAAATGAAATTATTTTTTGATTAAAATAAAATTTTGCAATACACAAACTGCATTTAGTAAATTGTAAGATGATTTAATCAATTTCATGATTGGATTACAATAAATCGTGATTAATAAACAAAGATGTTTGACAATATACACAAGCCCACGACACGAGACTGTTTTGACAATGGACTCGTGCCTAACCTAGAAACTCAAATTAATTACTCTGTGGTGTCATTACCCTGACGTTTCTCAATTTCAGGTGTCACTAAAAAGAGCTATATAACCAATCCTTTCCAAAGAATCACCAGAACTTGTTTCAACCCGCATAGTGCTAACAACTACATATTCTTTGTCAATCATGAAAGCTAAAGTACAAATGAGAAACCTCAACAAGAGGTCTAAACTGGTTGAGAGTCAACGTCGATTCAAGAGAGCCTGTGAACAGATTGTCCAATTGAATTACTCTTTAGACGCACTTCAAAAGAGATACAACAGAGCCAAGACTGACAACAACAAGTCGTTCAGATACTCGCTACGTCTACGCACAGCAGTTGTTGATGGAATGCGCAACATGTACTATGACTACGCTCACCAGAAAGCCGAATCCGTAGCCGAACTGAGGCAAGAACTGTTTGGGGAAGTTGTCGACATTATTTCAGAAGATTCTTCAGCAGACATTGAGATGTATGACTAGAGGAAAAGCACCAGACTACTTCAAAAACGGTTCTTTTCAGAGCCACACACATTTTTCAAAAAGAGTCTGAAATTGTTGTCATCAGTTTATCTATAGTTCTGTACCCAAATATTATAACTGCAGCTCTTTACTCCACAACTGGTAAAAAAAAATAAAAATTGCAGTTTATATCCATAACTTTTTTTATTTTAACTTGCGTACACCATATTCTGAAGTGAAATATGCTTCAAATTTCGAACGTGGTCTTTTTTTGGTGGGGGGAGAACCTTAATAAATCAGTGAATTTGAAGTAGAATAATGATGAAAGTAATGTTTGGAGCAACATCCTTCTCTCATAAAACGAATTAAATATTTTCAAATACAAGAAAATTTCCGCAATAAAATATACAAATGATGAAAGACAGAAGGAAAAACAAGATAGAGACGGGAGAAAAGAAAATCCGCGCTTCTTTGTGTATCTTAATACTTGAAATAATTTATGATTATTTTTTATCAATTTTTCAAATGAAATTATTTTTTGATTAAAATAAAATTTTGCAATACACAAACTGCATTTAGTAAATTGTAAGATGATTTAATCAATTTCATGATTGGATTACAATAAATCGTGATTAATAAACAAAGATGTTTGACAATATACACAAGCCCACGACACGAGACTGTTTTGACAATGGACTCGTGCCTAACCTAGAAACTCAAATTAATTACTCTGTGGTGTCATTACCCTGACGTTTCTCAATTTCAGGTGTCACTAAAAAGAGCTATATAACCAATCCTTTCCAAAGAATCACCAGAACTTGTTTCAACCCGCATAGTGCTAACAACTACATATTCTTTGTCAATCATGAAAGCTAAAGTACAAATGAGAAACCTCAACAAGAGGTCTAAACTGGTTGAGAGTGAACGTCGATTCAAGAGAGCCTGTGAACAGATTGTCCAATTGAATTACTCTTTAGACGCACTTCAAAAGAGATACAACAGAGCCAAGACTGACAACAACAAGTCGTTCAGATACTCGCTACGTCTACGCATAGCAGTTGTTGATGGAATGCGCAACATGTACTATGACTACGCTCACCAGAAAGCCGAATCCGTAGCCGAACTGAGGCAAGAACTGTTTGGGGAAGTTGTCGATATTATTTCAGAAGATTCTTCAGCAGACATTGAGATGTATGACTAGAGGAAAAGCACCAGACTACTTCAAAAAACGGTTCTTTTCAGAGCCACACACATTTTTCAAAAAGAGTCTGAAATTGTTGTCATCAGTTTATCTATAGTTCTGTACCCAAATATTATAACTGCAGCTCTTTACTCCACAACTGGTAAAAAAAAATAAAAATTGCAGTTTATATCCATAACTTTTTTTATTTTAACTTGCGTACACCATATTCTGAAGTGAAATATGCTTCAAATTTCGAACGTGGTCTTTTTTTGGTGGGGGGACAACCTTAACAAATCAGTGAATTTGAAGTAGAATAATGATGAAAGTAATGTTTGGAGTAACATCCTTCTCTCATAAAACGAATTAAATATTTTCAAATACAAGAAAATTTCCGCAATAAAATATACAAATGATGAAAGACAGAAGGAAAAACAAGATAGAGACGGGAGAAAAGAAAATCCGCGCTTCTTTGTGTATCTTAATACTTGAAATAATTTATGATTATTTTTTATCAATTTTTCAAATGAAATTATTTTTTGATTAAAATAAAATTTTGCAATACACAAACTGCATTTAGTAAATTGTAAGATGATTTAATCAATTTCATGATTGGATTACAATAAATCGTGATTAATAAACAAAGATGTTTGACAATATACACAAGCCCACGACACGAGACTGTTTTGACAATGGACTCGTGCCTAACCTAGAAACTCAAATTAATTACTCTGTGGTGTCATTACCCTGGCGTTTCTCAATTTCAGGTGTCACTAAAAAGAGCTATATAACCAATCCTTTCCAAAGAATCACCAGAACTTGTTTCAACCCGCATAGTGCTAACAACTACATATTCTTTGTCAATCATGAAAGCTAAAGTACAAATGAGAAACCTCAACAAGAGGTCTAAACTGGTTGAGAGTGAACGTCGATTCAAGAGAGCCTGTGAACAGATTGTCCAATTGAATTACTCTTTAGACGCACTTCAAAAGAGATACAACAGAGCCAAGACTGACAACAACAAGTCGTTCAGATACTCGCTACGTCTACGCATAGCAGTTGTTGATGGAATGCGCAACATGTACTATGACTACGCTCACCAGAAAGCCGAATCCGTAGCCGAACTGAGGCAAGAACTGTTTGGGGAAGTTGTCGATATTATTTCAGAAGATTCTTCAGCAGACATTGAGATGTATGACTAGAGGAAAAGCACCAGACTACTTCAAAAAACGGTTCTTTTCAGAGCCACACACATTTTTCAAAAAGAGTCTGAAATTGTTGTCATCAGTTTATCTATAGTTCTGTACCCAAATATTATAACTGCAGCTCTTTACTCCACAACTGGTAAAAAAAAATAAAATTTGCAGTTTATATCCATAACTTTTTTTATTTTAACTTGCGTACACCATATTCTGAAGTGAAATATGCTTCAAATTTCGAACGTGGTCTTTTTTTGGTGGGGGGAGAACCTTAATAAATCAGTGAATTTGAAGTAGAATAATGATGAAAGTAATGTTTGGAGCAACATCCTTCTCTCATAAAACGAATTAAATATTTTCAAATACAAGAAAATTTCCGCAATAAAATATACAAATGATGAAAGACAGAAGGAAAAACAAGATAGAGACGGGAGAAAAGAAAATCCGCGCTTCTTTGTGTATCTTAATACTTGAAATAATTTATGATTATTTTTTATCAATTTTTCAAATGAAATTATTTTTTGATTAAAATAAAATTTTGCAATACACAAACTGCATTTAGTAAATTGTAAGATGATTTAATCAATTTCATGATTGGATTACAATAAATCGTGATTAATAAACAAAGATGTTTGACAATATACACAAGCCCACGACACGAGACTGTTTTGACAATGGACTCGTGCCTAACCTAGAAACTCAAATTAATTACTCTGTGGTGTCATTACCCTGACGTTTCTCAATTTCAGGTGTCACTAAAAAGAGCTATATAACCAATCCTTTCCAAAGAATCACCAGAACTTGTTTCAACCCGCATAGTGCTAACAACTACATATTCTTTGTCAATCATGAAAGCTAAAGTACAAATGAGAAACCTCAACAAGAGGTCTAAACTGGTTGAGAGTGAACGTCGATTCAAGAGAGCCTGTGAACAGATTGTCCAATTGAATTACTCTTTAGACGCACTTCAAAAGAGATACAACAGAGCCAAGACTGACAACAACAAGTCGTTCAGATACTCGCTACGTCTACGCATAGCAGTTGTTGATGGAATGCGCAACATGTACTATGACTACGCTCACCAGAAAGCCGAATCCGTAGCCGAACTGAGGCAAGAACTGTTTGGGGAAGTTGTCGATATTATTTCAGAAGATTCTTCAGCAGACATTGAGATGTATGACTAGAGGAAAAGCACCAGACTACTTCAAAAAACGGTTCTTTTCAGGGCCACACACATTTTTCAAAAAGAGTCTGAAATTGTTGTCATCAGTTTATCTATAGTTCTGTACCCAAATATTATAACTGCAGCTCTTTACTCCACAACTGGTAAAAAAAAATAAAAATTGCAGTTTATATCCATAACTTTTTTTATTTTAACTTGCGTACACCATATTCTGAAGTGAAATATGCTTCAAATTTCGAACGTGGTCTTTTTTTGGTGGGGGGACAACCTTAATAAATCAGTGAATTTGAAGTAGAATAATGATGAAAGTAATGTTTGGAGTAACATCCTTCTCTCATAAAACGAATTAAATATTTTCAAATACAAGAAAATTTCCGCAATAAAATATACAAATGATGAAAGACAGAAGGAAAAACAAGATAGAGACGGGAGAAAAGAAAATCCGCGCTTCTTTGTGTATCTTAATACTTGAAATAATTTATGATTATTTTTTATCAATTTTTCAAATGAAATTATTTTTTGATTAAAATAAAATTTTGCAATACACAAACTGCATTTAGTAAATTGTAAGATGATTTAATCAATTTCATGATTGGATTACAATAAATCGTGATTAATAAACAAAGATGTTTGACAATATACACAAGCCCACGACACGAGACTGTTTTGACAATGGACTCGTGCCTAACCTAGAAACTCAAATTAATTACTCTGTGGTGTCATTACCCTGACGTTTCTCAATTTCAGGTGTCACTAAAAAGAGCTATATAACCAATCCTTTCCAAAGAATCACCAGAACTTGTTTCAACCCGCATAGTGCTAACAACTACATATTCTTTGTCAATCATGAAAGCTAAAGTACAAATGAGAAACCTCAACAAGAGGTCTAAACTGGTTGAGAGTGAACGTCGATTCAAGAGAGCCTGTGAACAGATTGTCCAATTGAATTACTCTTTAGACGCACTTCAAAAGAGATACAACAGAGCCAAGACTGACAACAACAAGTCGTTCAGATACTCGCTACGTCTACGCATAGCAGTTGTTGATGGAATGCGCAACATGTACTATGACTACGCTCACCAGAAAGCCGAATCCGTAGCCGAACTGAGGCAAGAACTGTTTGGGGAAGTTGTCGATATTATTTCAGAAGATTCTTCAGCAGACATTGAGATGTATGACTAGAGGAAAAGCACCAGACTACTTCAAAAAACGGTTCTTTTCAGAGCCACACACATTTTTCAAAAAGAGTCTGAAATTGTTGTCATCAGTTTATCTATAGTTCTGTACCCAAATATTATAACTGCAGCTCTTTACTCCACAACTGGTAAAAAAAAATAAAAATTGCAGTTTATATCCATAACTTTTTTTATTTTAACTTGCGTACACCATATTCTGAAGTGTAATATGCTTCAAATTTCGAACGTGGTCTTTTTTTGGTGGGGGGAGAACCTTAATAAATCAGTGAATTTGAAGTAGAATAAGGATGAAAGTAATGTTTGGAGCAACATCCTTCTCTCATAAAACGAATTAAATATTTTCAAATACAAGAAAATTTCCGCAATAAAATATACAAATGATGAAAGACAGAAGGAAAAACAAGATAGAGACGGGAGAAAAGAAAATCCGCGCTTCTTTGTGTATCTTAATACTTGAAATAATTTATGATTATTTTTTATCAATTTTTCAAATGAAATTATTTTTTGATTAAAATAAAATTTTGCAATACACAAACTGCATTTAGTAAATTGTAAGATGATTTAATCAATTTCATGATTGGATTACAATAAATCGTGATTAATAAACAAAGATGTTTGACAATATACACAAGCCCACGACACGAGACTGTTTTGACAATGGACTCGTGCCTAACCTAGAAACTCAAATTAATTACTCTGTGGTGTCATTACCCTGACGTTTCTCAATTTCAGGTGTCACTAAAAAGAGCTATATAACCAATCCTTTCCAAAGAATCACCAGAACTTGTTTCAACCCGCATAGTGCTAACAACTACATATTCTTTGTCAATCATGAAAGCTAAAGTACAAATGAGAAACCTCAACAAGAGGTCTAAACTGGTTGAGAGTGAACGTCGATTCAAGAGAGCCTGTGAACAGATTGTCCAATTGAATTACTCTTTAGACGCACTTCAAAAGAGATACAACAGAGCCAAGACTGACAACAACAAGTCGTTCAGATACTCGCTACGTCTACGCATAGCAGTTGTTGATGGAATGCGCAACATGTACTATGACTACGCTCACCAGAAAGCCGAATCCGTAGCCGAACTGAGGCAAGAACTGTTTGGGGAAGTTGTCGATATTATTTCAGAAGATTCTTCAGCAGACATTGAGATGTATGACTAGAGGAAAAGCACCAGACTACTTCAAAAAACGGTTCTTTTCAGAGCCACACACATTTTTCAAAAAGAGTCTGAAATTGTTGTCATCAGTTTATCTATAGTTCTGTACCCAAATATTATAACTGCAGCTCTTTACTCCACAACTGGTAAAAAAAAATAAAAATTGCAGTTTATATCCATAACTTTTTTTATTTTAACTTGCGTACACCATATTCTGAAGTGAAATATGCTTCAAATTTCGAACGTGGTCTTTTTTGGTGGGGGGAGAACCTTAATAAATCAGTGAATTTGAAGTAGAATAATGATGAAAGTAATGTTTGGAGTAACATCCTTCTCTCATAAAACGAATTAAATATTTTCAAATACAAGAAAATTTCCGCAATAAAATATACAAATGATGAAAGACAGAAGGAAAAACAAGATAGAGACGGGAGAAAAGAAAATCCGCGCTTCTTTGTGTATCTTAATACTTGAAATAATTTATGATTATTTTTTATCAATTTTTCAAATGAAATTATTTTTTGATTAAAATAAAATTTTGCAATACACAAACTGCATTTAGTAAATTGTAAGATGATTTAATCAATTTCATGATTGGATTACAATAAATCGTGATTAATAAACAAAGATGTTTGACAATATACACAAGCCCACGACACGAGACTGTTTTGACAATAGACTCGTGCCTAACCTAGAAACTCAAATTAATTACTCTGTGGTGTCATTACCCTGGCGTTTCTCAATTTCAGGTGTCACTAAAAAGAGCTATATAACCAATCCTTTCCAAAGAATCACCAGAACTTGTTTCAACCCGCATAGTGCTAACAACTACATATTCTTTGTCAATCATGAAAGCTAAAGTACAAATGAGAAACCTCAACAAGAGGTCTAAACTGGTTGAGAGTGAACGTCGATTCAAGAGAGCCTGTGAACAGATTGTCCAATTGAATTACTCTTTAGACGCACTTCAAAAGAGATACAACAGAGCCAAGACTGACAACAACAAGTCGTTCAGATACTCGCTACGTCTACGCATAGCAGTTGTTGATGGAATGCGCAACATGTACTATGACTACGCTCACCAGAAAGCCGAATCCGTAGCCGAACTGAGGCAAGAACTGTTTGGGGAAGTTGTCGATATTATTTCAGAAGATTCTTCAGCAGACATTGAGATGTATGACTAGAGGAAAAGCACCAGACTACTTCAAAAAACGGTTCTTTTCAGAGCCACACACATTTTTCAAAAAGAGTCTGAAATTGTTGTCATCAGTTTATCTATAGTTCTGTACCCAAATATTATAACTGCAGCTCTTTACTCCACAACTGGTAAAAAAAAATAAAAATTGCAGTTTATATCCATAACTTTTTTTATTTTAACTTGCGTACACCATATTCTGAAGTGTAATATGCTTCAAATTTCGAACGTGGTCTTTTTTTGGTGGGGGGAGAACCTTAATAAATCAGTGAATTTGAAGTAGAATAATGATGAAAGTAATGTTTGGAGCAACATCCTTCTCTCATAAAACGAATTAAATATTTTCAAATACAAGAAAATTTCCGCAATAAAATATACAAATGATGAAAGACAGAAGGAAAAACAAGATAGAGACGGGAGAAAAGAAAATCCGCGCTTCTTTGTGTATCTTAATACTTGAAATAATTTATGATTATTTTTTATCAATTTTTCAAATGAAATTATTTTTTGATTAAAATAAAATTTTGCAATACACAAACTGCATTTAGTAAATTGTAAGATGATTTAATCAATTTCATGATTGGATTACAATAAATCGTGATTAATAAACAAAGATGTTTGACAATATACACAAGCCCACGACACGAGACTGTTTTGACAATGGACTCGTGCCTAACCTAGAAACTCAAATTAATTACTCTGTGGTGTCATTACCCTGACGTTTCTCAATTTCAGGTGTCACTAAAAAGAGCTATATAACCAATCCTTTCCAAAGAATCACCAGAACTTGTTTCAACCCGCATAGTGCTAACAACTACATATTCTTTGTCAATCATGAAAGCTAAAGTACAAATGAGAAACCTCAACAAGAGGTCTAAACTGGTTGAGAGTGAACGTCGATTCAAGAGAGCCTGTGAACAGATTGTCCAATTGAATTACTCTTTAGACGCACTTCAAAAGAGATACAACAGAGCCAAGACTGACAACAACAAGTCGTTCAGATACTCGCTACGTCTACGCATAGCAGTTGTTGATGGAATGCGCAACATGTACTATGACTACGCTCACCAGAAAGCCGAATCCGTAGCCGAACTGAGGCAAGAACTGTTTGGGGAAGTTGTCGATATTATTTCAGAAGATTCTTCAGCAGACATTGAGATGTATGACTAGAGGAAAAGCACCAGACTACTTCAAAAAACGGTTCTTTTCAGAGCCACACACATTTTTCAAAAAGAGTCTGAAATTGTTGTCATCAGTTTATCTATAGTTCTGTACCCAAATATTATAACTGCAGCTCTTTACTCCACAACTGGTAAAAAAAAATAAAAATTGCAGTTTATACCCATAACTTTTTTTATTTTAACTTGCGTACACCATATTCTGAAGTGAAATATGCTTCAAATTTCGAACGTGGTCTTTTTTTGGTGGGGGGACAACCTTAATAAATCAGTGAATTTGAAGTAGAATAATGATGAAAGTAATGTTTGGAGTAACATCCTTCTCTCATAAAACGAATTAAATATTTTCAAATACAAGAAAATTTCCGCAATAAAATATACAAATGATGAAAGACAGAAGGAAAAACAAGATAGAGACGGGAGAAAAGAAAATCCGCGCTTCTTTGTGTATCTTAATACTTGAAATAATTTATGATTATTTTTTATCAATTTTTCAAATGAAATTATTTTTTGATTAAAATAAAATTTTGCAATACACAAACTGCATTTAGTAAATTGTAAGATGATTTAATCAATTTCATGATTGGATTACAATAAATCGTGATTAATAAACAAAGATGTTTGACAATATACACAAGCCCACGACACGAGACTGTTTTGACAATGGACTCGTGCCTAACCTAGAAACTCAAATTAATTACTCTGTGGTGTCATTACCCTGGCGTTTCTCAATTTCAGGTGTCACTAAAAAGAGCTATATAACCAATCCTTTCCAAAGAATCACCAGAACTTGTTTCAACCCGCATAGTGCTAACAACTACATATTCTTTGTCAATCATGAAAGCTAAAGTACAAATGAGAAACCTCAACAAGAGGTCTAAACTGGTTGAGAGTGAACGTCGATTCAAGAGAGCCTGTGAACAGATTGTCCAATTGAATTACTCTTTAGACGCACTTCAAAAGAGATACAACAGAGCCAAGACTGACAACAACAAGTCGTTCAGATACTCGCTACGTCTACGCATAGCAGTTGTTGATGGAATGCGCAACATGTACTATGACTACGCTCACCAGAAAGCCGAATCCGTAGCCGAACTGAGGCAAGAACTGTTTGGGGAAGTTGTCGATATTATTTCAGAAGAGTCTTCAGCAGACATTGAGATGTATGACTAGAGGAAAAGCACCAGACTACTTCAAAAAACGGTTCTTTTCAGAGCCACACACATTTTTCAAAAAGAGTCTGAAATTGTTGTCATCAGTTTATCTATAGTTCTGTACCCAAATATTATAACTGCAGCTCTTTACTCCACAACTGGTAAAAAAAAATAAAAATTGCAGTTTATATCCATAACTTTTTTTATTTTAACTTGCGTACACCATATTCTGAAGTGTAATATGCTTCAAATTTCGAACGTGGTCTTTTTTTGGTGGGGGGAGAACCTTAATAAATCAGTGAATTTGAAGTAGAATAAGGATGAAAGTAATGTTTGGAGCAACATCCTTCTCTCATAAAACGAATTAAATATTTTCAAATACAAGAAAATTTCCGCAATAAAATATACAAATGATGAAAGACAGAAGGAAAAACAAGATAGAGACGGGAGAAAAGAAAATCCGCGCTTCTTTGTGTATCTTAATACTTGAAATAATTTATGATTATTTTTTATCAATTTTTCAAATGAAATTATTTTTTGATTAAAATAAAATTTTGCAATACACAAACTGCATTTAGTAAATTGTAAGATGATTTAATCAATTTCATGATTGGATTACAATAAATCGTGATTAATAAACAAAGATGTTTGACAATATACACAAGCCCACGACACGAGACTGTTTTGACAATGGACTCGTGCCTAACCTAGAAACTCAAATTAATTACTCTGTGGTGTCATTACCCTGACGTTTCTCAATTTCAGGTGTCACTAAAAAGAGCTATATAACCAATCCTTTCCAAAGAATCACCAGAACTTGTTTCAACCCGCATAGTGCTAACAACTACATATTCTTTGTCAATCATGAAAGCTAAAGTACAAATGAGAAACCTCAACAAGAGGTCTAAACTGGTTGAGAGTGAACGTCGATTCAAGAGAGCCTGTGAACAGATTGTCCAATTGAATTACTCTTTAGACGCACTTCAAAAGAGATACAACAGAGCCAAGACTGACAACAACAAGTCGTTCAGATACTCGCTACGTCTACGCATAGCAGTTGTTGATGGAATGCGCAACATGTACTATGACTACGCTCACCAGAAAGCCGAATCCGTAGCCGAACTGAGGCAAGAACTGTTTGGGGAAGTTGTCGATATTATTTCAGAAGATTCTTCAGCAGACATTGAGATGTATGACTAGAGGAAAAGCACCAGACTACTTCAAAAAACGGTTCTTTTCAGAGCCACACACATTTTTCAAAAAGAGTCTGAAATTGTTGTCATCAGTTTATCTATAGTTCTGTACCCAAATATTATAACTGCAGCTCTTTACTCCACAACTGGTAAAAAAAAATAAAAATTGCAGTTTATATCCATAACTTTTTTTATTTTAACTTGCGTACACCTATTCTGAAGTGAAATATGCTTCAAATTTCGAACGTGGTCTTTTTTGGTGGGGGGAGAACCTTAATAAATCAGTGAATTTGAAGTAGAATAATGATGAAAGTAATGTTTGGAGTAACATCCTTCTCTCATAAAACGAATTAAATATTTTCAAATACAAGAAAATTTCCGCAATAAAATATACAAATGATGAAAGACAGAAGGAAAAACAAGATAGAGACGGGAGAAAAGAAAATCCGCTCTTCTTTGTGTATCTTAATACTTGAAATAATTTATGATTATTTTTTATCAATTTTTCAAATGAAATTATTTTTTGATTAAAATAAAATTTTGCAATACACAAACTGCATTTAGTAAATTGTAAGATGATTTAATCAATTTCATGATTGGATTACAATAAATCGTGATTAATAAACAAAGATGTTTGACAATATACACAAGCCCACGACACGAGACTGTTTTGACAATGGACTCGTGCCTAACCTAGAAACTCAAATTAATTACTCTGTGGTGTCATTACCCTGGCGTTTCTCAATTTCAGGTGTCACTAAAAAGAGCTATATAACCAATCCTTTCCAAAGAATCACCAGAATTTGTTTCAACCCGCATAGTGCTAACAACTACATATTCTTTGTCAATCATGAAAGCTAAAGTACAAATGAGAAACCTCAACAAGAGGTCTAAACTGGTTGAGAGTGAACGTCGATTCAAGAGAGCCTGTGAACAGATTGTCCAATTGAATTACTCTTTAGACGCACTTCAAAAGAGATACAACAGAGCCAAGACTGACAACAACAAGTCGTTCAGATACTCGCTACGTCTACGCATAGCAGTTGTTGATGGAATGCGCAACATGTACTATGACTACGCTCACCAGAAAGCCGAATCCGTAGCCGAACTGAGGCAAGAACTGTTTGGGGAAGTTGTCGATATTATTTCAGAAGATTCTTCAGCAGACATTGAGATGTATGACTAGAGGAAAAGCACCAGACTACTTCAAAAAACGGTTCTTTTCAGAGCCACACACATTTTTCAAAAAGAGTCTGAAATTGTTGTCATCAGTTTATCTATAGTTCTGTACCCAAATATTATAACTGCAGCTCTTTACTCCACAACTGGTAAAAAAAAATAAAAATTGCAGTTTATATCCATAACTTTTTTTATTTTAACTTGCGTACACCATATTCTGAAGTGTAATATGCTTCAAATTTCGAACGTGGTCTTTTTTTGGTGGGGGGAGAACCTTAATAAATCAGTGAATTTGAAGTAGAATAATGATGAAAGTAATGTTTGGAGCAACATCCTTCTCTCATAAAACGAATTAAATATTTTCAAATACAAGAAAATTTCCGCAATAAAATATACAAATGATGAAAGACAGAAGGAAAAACAAGATAGAGACGGGAGAAAAGAAAATCCGCGCTTCTTTGTGTATCTTAATACTTGAAATAATTTATGATTATTTTTTATCAATTTTTCAAATGAAATTATTTTTTGATTAAAATAAAATTTTGCAATACACAAACTGCATTTAGTAAATTGTAAGATGATTTAATCAATTTCATGATTGGATTACAATAAATCGTGATTAATAAACAAAGATGTTTGACAATATACACAAGCCCACGACACGAGACTGTTTTGACAATGGACTCGTGCCTAACCTAGAAACTCAAATTAATTACTCTGTGGTGTCATTACCCTGACGTTTCTCAATTTCAGGTGTCACTAAAAAGAGCTATATAACCAATCCTTTCCAAAGAATCACCAGAACTTGTTTCAACCCGCATAGTGCTAACAACTACATATTCTTTGTCAATCATGAAAGCTAAAGTACAAATGAGAAACCTCAACAAGAGGTCTAAACTGGTTGAGAGTGAACGTCGATTCAAGAGAGCCTGTGAACAGATTGTCCAATTGAATTACTCTTTAGACGCACTTCAAAAGAGATACAACAGAGCCAAGACTGACAACAACAAGTCGTTCAGATACTCGCTACGTCTACGCATAGCAGTTGTTGATGGAATGCGCAACATGTACTATGACTACGCTCACCAGAAAGCCGAATCCGTAGCCGAACTGAGGCAAGAACTGTTTGGGGAAGTTGTCGATATTATTTCAGAAGATTCTTCAGCAGACATTGAGATGTATGACTAGAGGAAAAGCACCAGACTACTTCAAAAAACGGTTCTTTTCAGAGCCACACACATTTTTCAAAAAGAGTCTGAAATTGTTGTCATCAGTTTATCTATAGTTCTGTACCCAAATATTATAACTGCAGCTCTTTACTCCACAACTTGTAAAAAAAAATAAAAATTGCAGTTTATATCCATAACTTTTTTTATTTCAACTTGCGTACACCATATTCTGAAGTGAAATATGCTTCAAATTTCGAACGTGGTCTTTTTTTGGTGGGGGGAGAACCTTAATAAATCAGTGAATTTGAAGTAGAATAATGATGAAAGTAATGTTTGGAGTAACATCCTTCTCTCATAAAACGAATTAAATATTTTCAAATACAAGAAAATTTCCGCAATAAAATATACAAATGATGAAAGACAGAAGGAAAAACAAGATAGAGACGGGAGAAAAGAAAATCCGCGCTTCTTTGTGTATCTTAATACTTGAAATAATTTATGATTATTTTTTATCAATTTTTCAAATGAAATTATTTTTTGATTAAAATAAAATTTTGCAATACACAAACTGCATTTAGTAAATTGTAAGATGATTTAATCAATTTCATGATTGGATTACAATAAATCGTGATTAATAAACAAAGATGTTTGACAATATACACAAGTCCACTACACGAGACTGTTTTGACAATGGACTCGTGCCTAACCTAGAAACTCAAATTAATTACTCTGTGGTGTCATTACCCTGACGTTTCTCAATTTCAGGTGTCACTAAAAAGAGCTATATAACCAATCCTTTCCAAAGAATCACCAGAACTTGTTTCAACCCGCATAGTGCTAACAACTACATATTCTTTGTCAATCATGAAAGCTAAAGTACAAATGAGAAACCTCAACAAGAGGTCTAAACTGGTTGAGAGTGAACGTCGATTCAAGAGAGCCTGTGAACAGATTGTCCAATTGAATTACTCTTTAGACGCACTTCAAAAGAGATACAACAGAGCCAAGACTGACAACAACAAGTCGTTCAGATACTCGCTACGTCTACGCATAGCAGTTGTTGATGGAATGCGCAACATGTACTATGACTACGCTCACCAGAAAGCCGAATCCGTAGCCGAACTGAGGCAAGAACTGTTTGGGGAAGTTGTCGATATTATTTCAGAAGATTCTTCAGCAGACATTGAGATGTATGACTAGAGGAAAAGCACCAGACTACTTCAAAAAACGGTTCTTTTCAGAGCCACACACAATTTTCAAAAAGAGTCTGAAATTGTTGTCATCAGTTTATCTATAGTTCTGTACCCAAATATTATAACTGCAGCTCTTTACTCCACAACTTGTAAAAAAAAATAAAAATTGCAGTTTATATCCATAACTTTTTTTATTTCAACTTGCGTACACCATATTCTGAAGTGAAATATGCTTCAAATTTCGAACGTGGTCTTTTTTTGGTGGGGGGAGAACCTTAATAAATCAGTGAATTTGAAGTAGAATAATGATGAAAGTAATGTTTGGAGTAACATCCTTCTCTCATAAAACGAATTAAATATTTTCAAATACAAGAAAATTTCCGCAATAAAATATACAAATGATGAAAGACAGAAGGAAAAACAAGATAGAGACGGGAGAAAAGAAAATCCGCGCTTCTTTGTGTATCTTAATACTTGAAATAATTTATGATTATTTTTTATCAATTTTTCAAATGAAATTATTTTTTGATTAAAATAAAATTTTGCAATACACAAACTGCATTTAGTAAATTGTAAGATGATTTAATCAATTTCATGATTGGATTACAATAAATCGTGATTAATAAACAAAGATGTTTGACAATATACACAAGTCCACTACACGAGACTGTTTTGACAATGGACTCGTGCCTAACCTAGAAACTCAAATTAATTACTCTGTGGTGTCATTACCCTGACGTTTCTCAATTTCAGGTGTCACTAAAAAGAGCTATATAACCAATCCTTTCCAAAGAATCACCAGAACTTGTTTCAACCCGCATAGTGCTAACAACTACATATTCTTTGTCAATCATGAAAGCTAAAGTACAAATGAGAAACCTCAACAAGAGGTCTAAACTGGTTGAGAGTGAACGTCGATTCAAGAGAGCCTGTGAACAGATTGTCCAATTGAATTACTCTTTAGACGCACTTCAAAAGAGATACAACAGAGCCAAGACTGACAACAACAAGTCGTTCAGATACTCGCTACGTCTACGCATAGCAGTTGTTGATGGAATGCGCAACATGTACTATGACTACGCTCACCAGAAAGCCGAATCCGTAGCCGAACTGAAGCAAGAACTGTTTGGGGAAGTTGTCGACATTATTTCAGAAGATTCTTCAGCAGACATTGAGATGTATGACTAGAGGAAAAGCACCAGACTACTTCAAAAAACGGTTCTTTTCAGAGCCACACACATTTTTCAAAAAGAGTCTGAAATTGTTGTCATCAGTTTATCTATAGTTCTGTACCCAAATATTATAACTGCAGCTCTTTACTCCACAACTGGTAAAAAAAAATAAAAATTGCAGTTTATATCCATAACTTTTTTTATTTTAACTTGCGTACACCATATTCTGAAGTGAAATATGCTTCAAATTTCGAACGTGGTCTTTTTTTGGTGGGGGGGAGAACCTTAATAAATCAGTGAATTTGAAGTAGAATAATGATGAAAGTAATGTTTGGAGCAACATCCTTCTCTCATAAAACGAATTAAATATTTTCAAATACAAGAAAATTTCCGCAATAAAATATACAAATGATGAAAGACAGAAGGAAAAAACAAGATAGAGACGGGAGAAAAGAAAATCCGCGCTTCTTTGTGTATCTTAATACTTGAAATAATTTATGATTATTTTTTATCAATTTTTCAAATGAAATTATTTTTTGATTAAAATAAAATTTTGCAATACACAAACTGCATTTAGTAAATTGTAAGATGATTTAATCAATTTCATGATTGGATTACAATAAATCGTGATTAATAAACAAAGATGTTTGACAATATACACAAGCCCACGACACGAGACTGTTTTGACAATGGACTCGTGCCTAACCTAGAAACTCAAATTAATTACTCTGTGGTGTCATTACCCTGACGTTTCTCAATTTCAGGTGTCACTAAAAAGAGCTATATAACCAATCCTTTCCAAAGAATCACCAGAACTTGTTTCAACCCGCATAGTGCTAACAACTACATATTCTTTATCAATCATGAAAGCTAAAGTACAAATGAGAAACCTCAACAAGAGGTCTAAACTGGTTGAGAGTGAACGTCGATTCAAGAGAGCCTGTGAACAGATTGTCCAATTGAATTACTCTTTAGACGCACTTCAAAAGAGATACAACAGAGCCAAGACTGACAACAACAAGTCGTTCAGATACTCGCTACGTCTACGCATAGCAGTTGTTGATGGAATGCGCAACATGTACTATGACTACGCTCACCAGAAAGCCGAATCCGTAGCCGAACTGAAGCAAGAACTGTTTGGGGAAGTTGTCGACATTATTTCAGAAGATTCTTCAGCAGACATTGAGATGTATGACTAGAGGAAAAGCACCAGACTACTTCAAAAAAACGGTTCTTTTCAGAGCCACACACATTTTTCAAAAAGAGTCTGAAATTGTTGTCATCAGTTTATCTATAGTTCTGTACCCAAATATTATAACTGCAGCTCTTTACTCCACAACTGGTAAAAAAAAATAAAAATTGCAGTTTATATCCATAACTTTTTTTATTTTAACTTGCGTACACCATATTCTGAAGTGAAATATGCTTCAAATTTCGAACGTGGTCTTTTTTTTGGTGGGGGGAGAACCTTAATAAATCAGTGAATTTGAAGTAGAATAATGATGAAAGTAATGTTTGGAGCAACATCCTTCTCTCATAAAACGAATTAAATATTTTCAAATACAAGAAAATTTCCGCAATAAAATATACAAATGATGAAAGACAGAAGGAAAAACAAGATAGAGACGGGAGAAAAGAAAATCCGCGCTTCTTTGTGTATCTTAATACTTGAAATAATTTATGATTATTTTTTATCAATTTTTCAAATGAAATTATTTTTTGATTAAAATAAAATTTTGCAATACACAAACTGCATTTAGTAAATTGTAAGATGATTTAATCAATTTCATGATTGGACTACAATAAATCGTGATTAATAAACAAAGATGTTTGACAATATACACAAGCCCACGACACGAGACTGTTTTGACAATGGACTCGTGCCTAACCTAGAAACTCAAATTAATTACTCTGTGGTGTCATTACCCTGACGTTTCTCAATTTCAGGTGTCACTAAAAAGAGCTATATAACCAATCCTTTCCAAAGAATCACCAGAACTTGTTTCAACCCGCATAGTGCTAACAACTACATATTCTTTGTCAATCATGAAAGCTAAAGTACAAACGAGAAACCTCAACAAGAGGTCTAAACTGGTTGAGAGTGAACGTCGATTCAAGAGAGCCTGTGAACAGATTGTCCAATTGAATTACTCTTTAGACGCACTTCAAAAGAGATACAACAGAGCCAAGACTGACAACAACAAGTCGTTCAGATACTCGCTACGTCTACGCATAGCAGTTGTTGATGGAATGCGCAACATGTACTATGACTACGCTCACCAGAAAGCCGAATCCGTAGCCGAACTGAGGCAAGAACTGTTTGGGGAAGTTGTCGACATTATTTCAGAAGATTCTTCAGCAGACATTGAGATGTATGACTAGAGGAAAAGCACCAGACTACTTCAAAAAACGGTTCTTTTCAGAGCCACACACATTTTTCAAAAAGAGTCTGAAATTGTTGTCATCAGTTTATCTATAGTTCTGTACCCAAATATTATAACTGCAGCTCTTTACTCCACAACTGGTGAAAAAAAATAAAAATTGCAGTTTATATCCATAACTTTTTTTATTTTAACTTGCGTACACCATATTCTGAAGTGAAATATGCTTCAAATTTCGAACGTGGTCTTTTTTTGGTGGGGGGAGAACCTTAATAAATCAGTGAATTTGAAGTAGAATAATGATGAAAGTAATGTTTGGAGCAACATCCTTCTCTCATAAAACGAATTAAATATTTTCAAATACAAGAAAATTTCCGCAATAAAATATACAAATGATGAAAGACAGAAGGAAAAACAAGATAGAGACGGGAGAAAAGAAAATCCGCGCTTCTTTGTGTATCTTAATACTTGAAATAATTTATGATTATTTTTTATCAATTTTTCAAATGAAATTATTTTTTGATTAAAATAAAATTTTGCAATACACAAACTGCATTTAGTAAATTGTAAGATGATTTAATCAATTTCATGATTGGATTACAATAAATCGTGATTAATAAACAAAGATGTTTGACAATATACACAAGCCCACGACACGAGACTGTTTTGACAATGGACTCGTGCCTAACCTAGAAACTCAAATTAATTACTCTGTGGTGTCATTACCCTGACGTTTCTCAATTTCAGGTGTCACTAAAAAGAGCTATATAACCAATCCTTTCCAAAGAATCACCAGAACTTGTTTCAACCCGCATAGTGCTAACAACTACATATTCTTTGTCAATCATGAAAGCTAAAGTACAAATGAGAAACCTCAACAAGAGGTCTAAACTGGTCGAGAGTGAACGTCGATTCAAGAGAGCCTGTGAACAGATTGTCCAAGTGAATTACTCTTTAGACGCACTTCAAAAGAGATACAACAGAGCCAAGACTGACAACAACAAGTCGTTTAGATACTCGCTACGTCTACGCATAGCAGTTGTTAATGGAATGCGCAACATGTACTATGACTACGCTCACCAGAAAGCCGAATCCGTAGCCGAACTGAGGCAAGAACTGTTTGGGGAAGTTGTCGACATTATTTCAGAAGATTCTTCAGCAGACATTGAGATGTATGACTAGAGGAAAAGCACCAGACTACTTCAAAAAACGGTTCTTTTCAGAGCCACACACATTTTTCAAAAAGAGTCTGAAATTGTTGTCATCAGTTTATCTATAGTTCTGTACCCAAATATTATAACTGCAGCTCTTTACTCCACAACTGGTAAAAAAAAATTCAAATTGCAGTTTATATCCATAACTTTTTTTATTTTAACTTGCGTACACCATATTCTGAAGTGAAATATGCTTCAAATTTCGAACGTGGTCTTTTTTTGGTGGGGGGGAGAACCTTAATAAATCAGTGAATTTGAAGTAGAATAATGATGAAAGTAATGTTTGGAGCAACATCCTTCTCTCATAAAACGAATTAAATATTTTAAAATACAAGAAAATTTCCGCAATAAAATATACAAATGATGAAAGACAGAAGGAAAAACAAGATAGAGACGGGAGAAAAGAAAATCCGCGCTTCTTTGTGTATCTTAATACTTGAAATAATTTATGATTATTTTTTATCAATTTTTCAAATGAAATTATTTTTTGATTAAAATAAAATTTTGCAATACACAAACTGCATTTAGTAAATTGTAAGATGATTTAATCAATTTCATGATTGGATTACAATAAATCGTGATTAATAAACAAAGATGTTTGACAATATACACAAGCCCACGACACGAGACTGTTTTGACAATGGACTCGTGCCTAACCTAGAAACTCAAATTAATTACTCTGTGGTGTCATTACCCTGACGTTTCTCAATTTCAGGTGTCACTAAAAAGAGCTATATAACCAATCCTTTCCAAAGAATCACCAGAACTTGTTTCAACCCGCATAGTGCTAACAACTACATATTCTTTGTCAATCATGAAAGCTAAAGTACAAATGAGAAACCTCAACAAGAGGTCTAAACTGGTTGAGAGTCAACGTCGATTCAAGAGAGCCTGTGAACAGATTGTCCAATTGAATTACTCTTTAGACGCACTTCAAAAGAGATACAACAGAGCCAAGACTGACAACAACAAGTCGTTCAGATACTCGCTACGTCTACGCATAGCAGTTGTTGATGGAATGCGCAACATGTACTATGACTACGCTCACCAGAAAGCCGAATCCGTAGCCGAACTGAGGCAAGAACTGTTTGGGGAAGTTGTCGACATTATTTCAGAAGATTCTTCAGCAGACATTGAGATGTATGACTAGAGGAAAAGCACCAGACTACTTCAAAAAAACGGTTCTTTTCAGAGCCACACACATTTTTCAAAAAGAGTCTGAAATTGTTGTCATCAGTTTATCTATAGTTCTGTACCCAAATATTATAACTGCAGCTCTTTACTCCACAACTGGTAAAAAAAAATAAAAATTGCAGTTTATATCCATAACTTTTTTTATTTTAACTTGCGTACACCATATTCTGAAGTGAAATATGCTTCAAATTTCGAACGTGGTCTTTTTTTTGGTGGGGGGAGAACCTTAATAAATCAGTGAATTTGAAGTAGAATAATGATGAAAGTAATGTTTGGAGCAACATCCTTCTCTCATAAAACGAATTAAATATTTTCAAATACAAGAAAATTTCCGCAATAAAATATACAAATGATGAAAGACAGAAGGAAAAACAAGATAGAGACGGGAGAAAAGAAAATCCGCGCTTCTTTGTGTATCTTAATACTTGAAATAATTTATGATTATTTTTTATCAATTTTTCAAATGAAATTATTTTTTGATTAAAATAAAATTTTGCAATACACAAACTGCATTTAGTAAATTGTAAGATGATTTAATCAATTTCATGATTGGACTACAATAAATCGTGATTAATAAACAAAGATGTTTGACAATATACACAAGCCCACGACACGAGACTGTTTTGACAATGGACTCGTGCCTAACCTAGAAACTCAAATTAATTACTCTGTGGTGTCATTACCCTGACGTTTCTCAATTTCAGGTGTCACTAAAAAGAGCTATATAACCAATCCTTTCCAAAGAATCACCAGAACTTGTTTCAACCCGCATAGTGCTAACAACTACATATTCTTTGTCAATCATGAAAGCTAAAGTACAAATGAGAAACCTCAACAAGAGGTCTAAACTGGTTGAGAGTCAACGTCGATTCAAGAGAGCCTGTGAACAGATTGTCCAATTGAATTACTCTTTAGACGCACTTCAAAAAAGATACAACAGAGCCAAGACTGACAACAACAAGTCGTTCAGATACTCGCTACGTCTACGCATAGCAGTTGTTGATGGAATACGCAACATGTACTATGACTACGCTCACCAGAAAGCCGAATCCGTAGCCGAACTGAGGCAAGAACTGTTTGGGGAAGTTGTCGACATTATTTCAGAAGATTCTTCAGCAGACATTGAGATGTATGACTAGAGGAAAAGCACCAGACTACTTCAAAAAACGGTTCTTTTCAGAGCCACACACATTTTTCAAAAAGAGTCTGAAATTGTTGTCATCAGTTTATCTATAGTTCTGTACCCAAATATTATAACTGCAGCTCTTTACTCCACAACTGGTAAAAAAAAATAAAAATTGCAGTTTATATCCATAACTTTTTTTATTTTAACTTGCGTACACCATATTCTGAAGTGAAATATGCTTCAAATTTCGAACGTGGTCTTTTTTTTGGTGGGGGGAGAACCTTAATAAATCAGTGAATTTGAAGTAGAATAATGATGAAAGTAATGTTTGGAGCAACATCCTTCTCTCATAAAACGAATTAAATATTTTCAAATACAAGAAAATTTCCGCAATAAAATATACAAATGATGAAAGACAGAAGGAAAAACAAGATAGAGACGGGAGAAAAGAAAATCCGCGCTTCTTTGTGTATCTTAATACTTGAAATAATTTATGATTATTTTTTATCAATTTTTCAAATGAAATTATTTTTTGATTAAAATAAAATTTTGCAATACACAAACTGCATTTAGTAAATTGTAAGATGATTTAATCAATTTCATGATTGGACTACAATAAATCGTGATTAATAAACAAAGATGTTTGACAATATACACAAGCCCACGACACGAGACTGTTTTGACAATGGACTCGTGCCTAACCTAGAAACTCAAATTAATTACTCTGTGGTGTCATTACCCTGACGTTTCTCAATTTCAGGTGTCACTAAAAAGAGCTATATAACCAATCCTTTCCAAAGAATCACCAGAACTTGTTTCAACCCGCATAGTGCTAACAACTACATATTCTTTGTCAATCATGAAAGCTAAAGTACAAATGAGAAACCTCAACAAGAGGTCTAAACTGGTTGAGAGTCAACGTCGATTCAAGAGAGCCTGTGAACAGATTGTCCAATTGAATTACTCTTTAGACGCACTTCAAAAAAGATACAACAGAGCCAAGACTGACAACAACAAGTCGTTCAGATACTCGCTACGTCTACGCATAGCAGTTGTTGATGGAATACGCAACATGTACTATGACTACGCTCACCAGAAAGCCGAATCCGTAGCCGAACTGAGGCAAGAACTGTTTGGGGAAGTTGTCGACATTATTTCAGAAGATTCTTCAGCAGACATTGAGATGTATGACTAGAGGAAAAGCACCAGACTACTTCAAAAAAACGGTTCTTTTCAGAGCCACACACATTTTTCAAAAAGAGTCTGAAATTGTTGTCATCAGTTTATCTATAGTTCTGTACCCAAATATTATAACTGCAGCTCTTTACTCCACAACTGGTAAAAAAAAATAAAAATTGCAGTTTATATCCATAACTTTTTTTATTTTAACTTGCGTACACCATATTCTGAAGTGAAATATGCTTCAAATTTCGAACGTGGTCTTTTTTTTGGTGGGGGGAGAACCTTAATAAATCAGTGAATTTGAAGTAGAATAATGATGAAAGTAATGTTTGGAGCAACATCCTTCTCTCATAAAACGAATTAAATATTTTCAAATACAAGAAAATTTCCGCAATAAAATATACAAATGATGAAAGACAGAAGGAAAAACAAGATAGAGACGGGAGAAAAGAAAATCCGCGCTTCTTTGTGTATCTTAATACTTGAAATAATTTATGATTATTTTTTATCAATTTTTCAAATGAAATTATTTTTTGATTAAAATAAAATTTTGCAATACACAAACTGCATTTAGTAAATTGTAAGATGATTTAATCAATTTCATGATTGGACTACAATAAATCGTGATTAATAAACAAAGATGTTTGACAATATACACAAGCCCACGACACGAGACTGTTTTGACAATGGACTCGTGCCTAACCTAGAAACTCAAATTAATTACTCTGTGGTGTCATTACCCTGACGTTTCTCAATTTCAGGTGTCACTAAAAAGAGCTATATAACCAATCCTTTCCAAAGAATCACCAGAACTTGTTTCAACCCGCATAGTGCTAACAACTACATATTCTTTGTCAATCATGAAAGCTAAAGTACAAACGAGAAACCTCAACAAGAGGTCTAAACTGGTTGAGAGTGAACGTCGATTCAAGAGAGCCTGTGAACAGATTGTCCAATTGAATTACTCTTTAGACGCACTTCAAAAGAGATACAACAGAGCCAAGACTGACAACAACAAGTCGTTCAGATACTCGCTACGTCTACGCATAGCAGTTGTTGATGGAATGCGCAACATGTACTATGACTACGCTCACCAGAAAGCCGAATCCGTAGCCGAACTGAGGCAAGAACTGTTTGGGGAAGTTGTCGACATTATTTCAGAAGATTCTTCAGCAGACATTGAGATGTATGACTAGAGGAAAAGCACCAGACTACTTCAAAAAACGGTTCTTTTCAGAGCCACACACATTTTTCAAAAAGAGTCTGAAATTGTTGTCATCAGTTTATCTATAGTTCTGTACCCAAATATTATAACTGCAGCTCTTTACTCCACAACTGGTGAAAAAAAATAAAAATTGCAGTTTATATCCATAACTTTTTTTATTTTAACTTGCGTACACCATATTCTGAAGTGAAATATGCTTCAAATTTCGAACGTGGTCTTTTTTTGGTGGGGGGAGAACCTTAATAAATCAGTGAATTTGAAGTAGAATAATGATGAAAGTAATGTTTGGAGCAACATCCTTCTCTCATAAAACGAATTAAATATTTTCAAATACAAGAAAATTTCCGCAATAAAATATACAAATGATGAAAGACAGAAGGAAAAACAAGATAGAGACGGGAGAAAAGAAAATCCGCGCTTCTTTGTGTATCTTAATACTTGAAATAATTTATGATTATTTTTTATCAATTTTTCAAATGAAATTATTTTTTGATTAAAATAAAATTTTGCAATACACAAACTGCATTTAGTAAATTGTAAGATGATTTAATCAATTTCATGATTGGATTACAATAAATCGTGATTAATAAACAAAGATGTTTGACAATATACACAAGCCCACGACACGAGACTGTTTTGACAATGGACTCGTGCCTAACCTAGAAACTCAAATTAATTACTCTGTGGTGTCATTACCCTGACGTTTCTCAATTTCAGGTGTCACTAAAAAGAGCTATATAACCAATCCTTTCCAAAGAATCACCAGAACTTGTTTCAACCCGCATAGTGCTAACAACTACATATTCTTTGTCAATCATGAAAGCTAAAGTACAAATGAGAAACCTCAACAAGAGGTCTAAACTGGTTGAGAGTCAACGTCGATTCAAGAGAGCCTGTGAACAGATTGTCCAATTGAATTACTCTTTAGACGCACTTCAAAAGAGATACAACAGAGCCAAGACTGACAACAACAAGTCGTTCAGATACTCGCTACGTCTACGCATAGCAGTTGTTGATGGAATGCGCAACATGTACTATGACTACGCTCACCAGAAAGCCGAATCCGTAGCCGAACTGAGGCAAGAACTGTTTGGGGAAGTTGTCGACATTATTTCAGAAGATTCTTCAGCAGACATTGAGATGTATGACTAGAGGAAAAGCACCAGACTACTTCAAAAAAACGGTTCTTTTCAGAGCCACACACATTTTTCAAAAAGAGTCTGAAATTGTTGTCATCAGTTTATCTATAGTTCTGTACCCAAATATTATAACTGCAGCTCTTTACTCCACAACTGGTAAAAAAAAATAAAAATTGCAGTTTATATCCATAACTTTTTTTATTTTAACTTGCGTACACCATATTCTGAAGTGAAATATGCTTCAAATTTCGAACGTGGTCTTTTTTTTGGTGGGGGGAGAACCTTAATAAATCAGTGAATTTGAAGTAGAATAATGATGAAAGTAATGTTTGGAGCAACATCCTTCTCTCATAAAACGAATTAAATATTTTCAAATACAAGAAAATTTCCGCAATAAAATATACAAATGATGAAAGACAGAAGGAAAAACAAGATAGAGACGGGAGAAAAGCAAATCCGCGCTTCTTTGTGTATCTTAATACTTGAAATAATTTATGATTATTTTTTATCAATTTTTCAAATGAAATTATTTTTTGATTAAAATAAAATTTTGCAATACACAAACTGCATTTAGTAAATTGTAAGATGATTTAATCAATTTCATGATTGGACTACAATAAATCGTGATTAATAAACAAAGATGTTTGACAATATACACAAGCCCACGACACGAGACTGTTTTGACAATGGACTCGTGCCTAACCTAGAAACTCAAATTAATTACTCTGTGGTGTCATTACCCTGACGTTTCTCAATTTCAGGTGTCACTAAAAAGAGCTATATAACCAATCCTTTCCAAAGAATCACCAGAACTTGTTTCAACCCGCATAGTGCTAACAACTACATATTCTTTGTCAATCATGAAAGCTAAAGTACAAATGAGAAACCTCAACAAGAGGTCTAAACTGGTTGAGAGTCAACGTCGATTCAAGAGAGCCTGTGAACAGATTGTCCAATTGAATTACTCTTTAGACGCACTTCAAAAAAGATACAACAGAGCCAAGACTGACAACAACAAGTCGTTCAGATACTCGCTACGTCTACGCATAGCAGTTGTTGATGGAATACGCAACATGTACTATGACTACGCTCACCAGAAAGCCGAATCCGTAGCCGAACTGAGGCAAGAACTGTTTGGGGAAGTTGTCGACATTATTTCAGAAGATTCTTCAGCAGACATTGAGATGTATGACTAGAGGAAAAGCACCAGACTACTTCAAAAAAACGGTTCTTTTCAGAGCCACACACATTTTTCAAAAAGAGTCTGAAATTGTTGTCATCAGTTTATCTATAGTTCTGTACCCAAATATTATAACTGCAGCTCTTTACTCCACAACTGGTAAAAAAAAATAAAAATTGCAGTTTATATCCATAACTTTTTTTATTTTAACTTGCGTACACCATATTCTGAAGTGAAATATGCTTCAAATTTCGAACGTGGTCTTTTTTTTGGTGGGGGGAGAACCTTAATAAATCAGTGAATTTGAAGTAGAATAATGATGAAAGTAATGTTTGGAGCAACATCCTTCTCTCATAAAACGAATTAAATATTTTCAAATACAAGAAAATTTCCGCAATAAAATATACAAATGATGAAAGACAGAAGGAAAAACAAGATAGAGACGGGAGAAAAGAAAATCCGCGCTTCTTTGTGTATCTTAATACTTGAAATAATTTATGATTATTTTTTATCAATTTTTCAAATGAAATTATTTTTTGATTAAAATAAAATTTTGCAATACACAAACTGCATTTAGTAAATTGTAAGATGATTTAATCAATTTCATGATTGGACTACAATAAATCGTGATTAATAAACAAAGATGTTTGACAATATACACAAGCCCACGACACGAGACTGTTTTGACAATGGACTCGTGCCTAACCTAGAAACTCAAATTAATTACTCTGTGGTGTCATTACCCTGACGTTTCTCAATTTCAGGTGTCACTAAAAAGAGCTATATAACCAATCCTTTCCAAAGAATCACCAGAACTTGTTTCAACCCGCATAGTGCTAACAACTACATATTCTTTGTCAATCATGAAAGCTAAAGTACAAATGAGAAACCTCAACAAGAGGTCTAAACTGGTTGAGAGTCAACGTCGATTCAAGAGAGCCTGTGAACAGATTGTCCAATTGAATTACTCTTTAGACGCACTTCAAAAGAGATACAACAGAGCCAAGACTGACAACAACAAGTCGTTCAGATACTCGCTACGTCTACGCATAGCAGTTGTTGATGGAATGCGCAACATGTACTATGACTACGCTCACCAGAAAGCCGAATCCGTAGCCGAACTGAGGCAAGAACTGTTTGGGGAAGTTGTCGACATTATTTCAGAAGATTCTTCAGCAGACATTGAGATGTATGACTAGAGGAAAAGCACCAGACTACTTCAAAAAACGGTTCTTTTCAGAGCCACACACATTTTTCAAAAAGAGTCTGAAATTGTTGTCATCAGTTTATCTATAGTTCTGTACCCAAATATTATAACTGCAGCTCTTTACTCCACAACTGGTAAAAAAAAATAAAAATTGCAGTTTATATCCATAACTTTTTTTATTTTAACTTGCGTACACCATATTCTGAAGTGAAATATGCTTCAAATTTCGAACGTGGTCTTTTTTTGGTGGGGGGAGAACCTTAATAAATCAGTGAATTTGAAGTAGAATAATGATGAAAGTAATGTTTGGAGCAACATCCTTCTCTCATAAAACGAATTAAATATTTTCAAATACAAGAAAATTTCCGCATTAAAATATACAAATGATGAAAGACAGAAGGAAAAACAAGATAGAGACGGGAGAAAAGAAAATCCGCGCTTCTTTGTGTATCTTAATACTTGAAATAATTTATGATTATTTTTTATCAATTTTTCAAATGAAATTATTTTTTGATTAAAATAAAATTTTGCAATACACAAACTGCATTTAGTAAATTGTAAGATGATTTAATCAATTTCATGATTGGATTACAATAAATCGTGATTAATAAACAAAGATGTTTGACAATATACACAAGCCCACGACACGAGACTGTTTTGACAATGGACTCGTGCCTAACCTAGAAACTCAAATTAATTACTCTGTGGTGTCATTACCCTGACGTTTCTCAATTTCAGGTGTCACTAAAAAGAGCTATATAACCAATCCTTTCCAAAGAATCACCAGAACTTGTTTCAACCCGCATAGTGCTAACAACTACATATTCTTTGTCAATCATGAAAGCTAAAGTACAAATGAGAAACCTCAACAAGAGGTCTAAACTGGTTGAGAGTCAACGTCGATTCAAGAGAGCCTGTGAACAGATTGTCCAATTGAATTACTCTTTAGACGCACTTCAAAAGAGATACAACAGAGCCAAGACTGACAACAACAAGTCGTTCAGATACTCGCTACGTCTACGCATAGCAGTTGTTGATGGAATACGCAACATGTACTATGACTACGCTCACCAGAAAGCCGAATCCGTAGCCGAACTGAGGCAAGAACTGTTTGGGGAAGTTGTCGACATTATTTCAGAAGATTCTTCAGCAGACATTGAGATGTATGACTAGAGGAAAAGCACCAGACTACTTCAAAAAACGGTTCTTTTCAGAGCCACACACATTTTTCAAAAAGAGTCTGAAATTGTTGTCATCAGTTTATCTATAGTTCTGTACCCAAATATTATAACTGCAGCTCTTTACTCCACAACTGGTAAAAAAAAACAAAAATTGCAGTTTATATCCATAACTTTTTTTATTTTAACTTGCGTACACCATATTCTGAAGTGAAATATGCTTCAAATTTCGAACGTGGTCTTTTTTTGGTGGGGGGAGAACCTTAATAAATCAGTGAATTTGAAGTAGAATAATGATGAAAGTAATGTTTGGAGCAACATCCTTCTCTCATAAAACGAATTAAATATTTTCAAATACAAGAAAATTTCCGCAATAAAATATACAAATGATGAAAGACAGAAGGAAAAACAAGATAGAGATGGGAGAAAAGAAAATCCGCGCTTCTTTGTGTATCTTAATACTTGAAATAATTTATGATTATTTTTTATCAATTTTTCAAATGAAATTATTTTTTGATTAAAATAAAATTTTGCAATACACAAACTGCATTTAGTAAATTGTAAGATGATTTAATCAATTTCATGATTGGATTACAATAAATCGTGATTAATAAACAAAGATGTTTGACAATATACACAAGCCCACGACACGAGACTGTTTTGACAATGGACTCGTGCCTAACCTAGAAACTCAAATTAATTACTCTGTGGTGTCATTACCCTGACGTTTCTCAATTTCAGGTGTCACTAAAAAGAGCTATATAACCAATCCTTTCCAAAGAATCACCAGAACTTGTTTCAACCCGCATAGTGCTAACAACTACATATTCTTTGTCAATCATGAAAGCTAAAGTACAAACGAGAAACCTCAACAAGAGGTCTAAACTGGTTGAGAGTGAACGTCGATTCAAGAGAGCCTGTGAACAGATTGTCCAATTGAATTACTCTTTAGACGCACTTCAAAAGAGATACAACAGAGCCAAGACTGACAACAACAAGTCGTTCAGATACTCGCTACGTCTACGCATAGCAGTTGTTGATGGAATGCGCAACATGTACTATGACTACGCTCACCAGAAAGCCGAATCCGTAGCCGAACTGAGGCAAGAACTGTTTGGGGAAGTTGTCGACATTATTTCAGAAGATTCTTCAGCAGACATTGAGATGTATGACTAGAGGAAAAGCACCAGACTACTTCAAAAAACGGTTCTTTTCAGAGCCACACACATTTTTCAAAAAGAGTCTGAAATTGTTGTCATCAGTTTATCTATAGTTCTGTACCCAAATATTATAACTGCAGCTCTTTACTCCACAACTGGTGAAAAAAAATAAAAATTGCAGTTTATATCCATAACTTTTTTTATTTTAACTTGCGTACACCATATTCTGAAGTGAAATATGCTTCAAATTTCGAACGTGGTCTTTTTTTGGTGGGGGGAGAACCTTAATAAATCAGTGAATTTGAAGTAGAATAATGATGAAAGTAATGTTTGGAGCAACATCCTTCTCTCATAAAACGAATTAAATATTTTCAAATACAAGAAAATTTCCGCAATAAAATATACAAATGATGAAAGACAGAAGGAAAAACAAGATAGAGACGGGAGAAAAGAAAATCCGCGCTTCTTTGTGTATCTTAATACTTGAAATAATTTATGATTATTTTTTATCAATTTTTCAAATGAAATTATTTTTTGATTAAAATAAAATTTTGCAATACACAAACTGCATTTAGTAAATTGTAAGATGATTTAATCAATTTCATGATTGGATTACAATAAATCGTGATTAATAAACAAAGATGTTTGACAATATACACAAGCCCACGACACGAGACTGTTTTGACAATGGACTCGTGCCTAACCTAGAAACTCAAATTAATTACTCTGTGGTGTCATTACCCTGACGTTTCTCAATTTCAGGTGTCACTAAAAAGAGCTATATAACCAATCCTTTCCAAAGAATCACCAGAACTTGTTTCAACCCGCATAGTGCTAACAACTACATATTCTTTGTCAATCATGAAAGCTAAAGTACAAATGAGAAACCTCAACAAGAGGTCTAAACTGGTCGAGAGTGAACGTCGATTCAAGAGAGCCTGTGAACAGATTGTCCAAGTGAATTACTCTTTAGACGCACTTCAAAAGAGATACAACAGAGCCAAGACTGACAACAACAAGTCGTTTAGATACTCGCTACGTCTACGCATAGCAGTTGTTAATGGAATGCGCAACATGTACTATGACTACGCTCACCAGAAAGCCGAATCCGTAGCCGAACTGAGGCAAGAACTGTTTGGGGAAGTTGTCGACATTATTTCAGAAGATTCTTCAGCAGACATTGAGATGTATGACTAGAGGAAAAGCACCAGACTACTTCAAAAAACGGTTCTTTTCAGAGCCACACACATTTTTCAAAAAGAGTCTGAAATTGTTGTCATCAGTTTATCTATAGTTCTGTACCCAAATATTATAACTGCAGCTCTTTACTCCACAACTGGTAAAAAAAAATTCAAATTGCAGTTTATATCCATAACTTTTTTTATTTTAACTTGCGTACACCATATTCTGAAGTGAAATATGCTTCAAATTTCGAACGTGGTCTTTTTTTGGTGGGGGGGAGAACCTTAATAAATCAGTGCATTTGAAGTAGAATAATGATGAAAGTAATGTTTGGAGCAACATCCTTCTCTCATAAAACGAATTAAATATTTTCAAATACAAGAAAATTTCCACAATAAAATATACAAATGATGAAAGACAGAAGGAAAAACAAGATAGAGACGGGAGAAAAGAAAATCCGCGCTTCTTTGTGTATCTTAATACTTGAAATAATTTACGATTATTTTTTATCAATTTTTCAAATGAAATTATTTTTTGATTAAAATAAAATTTTGCAATACACAAACTGCATTTAGTAAATTGTAAGATGATTTAATCAATTTCATGATTGGATTACAATAAATCGTGATTAATAAACAAAGATGTTTGACAATATACACAAGCCCACGACACGAGACTGTTTTGACAATGGACTCGTGCCTAACCTAGAAACTCAAATTAATTACTCTGTGGTGTCATTACCCTGACGTTTCTCAATTTCAGGTGTCACTAAAAAGAGCTATATAACCAATCCTTTCCAAAGAATCACCAGAACTTGTTTCAACCCGCATAGTGCTAACAACTACATATTCTTTGTCAATCATGAAAGCTAAAGTACAAATGAGAAACCTCAACAAGAGGTCTAAACTGGTCGAGAGTGAACGTCGATTCAAGAGAGCCTGTGAACAGATTGTCCAATTGAATTACTCTTTAGACGCACTTCAAAAGAGATACAACAGAGCCAAGACTGACAACAACAAGTCGTTCAGATACTCGCTACGTCTACGCATAGCAGTTGTTGATGGAATGCGCAACATGTACTATGACTACGCTCACCAGAAAGCCGAATCCGTAGCCGAACTGAGGCAAGAACTGTTTGGGGAAGTTGTCGACATTATTTCAGAAGATTCTTCAGCAGACATTGAGATGTATGACTAGAGGAAAAGCACCAGACTACTTCAAAAAACGGTTCTTTTCAGAGCCACACACATTTTTCAAAAAGAGTCTGAAATTGTTGTCATCAGTTTATCTATAGTTCTGTACCCAAATATTATAACTGCAGCTCTTTACTCCACAACTGGTAAAAAAAAAATTCAAATTGCAGTTTATATCCATAACTTTTTTTATTTTAACTTGCGTACACCATATTCTGAAGTGAAATATGCTTCAAATTTCGAACGTGGTCTTTTTTTGGTGGGGGGAGAACCTTAATAAATCAGTGAATTTGAAGTAGAATAATGATGAAAGTAATGTTTGGAGCAACATCCTTCTCTCATAAAACGAATTAAATATTTTCAAATACAAGAAAATTTCCGCAATAAAATATACAAATGATGAAAGACAGAAGGAAAAACAAGATAGAGACGGGAGAAAAGAAAATCCGCGCTTCTTTGTGTATCTTAATACTTGAAATAATTTATGATTATTTTTTATCAATTTTTCAAATGAAATTATTTTTTGATTAAAATAAAATTTTGCAATACACAAACTGCATTTAGTAAATTGTAAGATGATTTAATCAATTTCATGATTGGATTACAATAAATCGTGATTAATAAACAAAGATGTTTGACAATATACACAAGCCCACGACACGAGACTGTTTTGACAATGGACTCGTGCCTAACCTAGAAACTCAAATTAATTACTCTGTGGTGTCATTACCCTGACGTTTCTCAATTTCAGGTGTCACTAAAAAGAGCTATATAACCAATCCTTTCCAAAGAATCACCAGAACTTGTTTCAACCCGCATAGTGCTAACAACTACATATTCTTTGTCAATCATGAAAGCTAAAGTACAAATGAGAAACCTCAACAAGAGGTCTAAACTGGTTGAGAGTGAACGTCGATTCAAGAGAGCCTGTGAACAGATTGTCCAATTGAATTACTCTTTAGACGCACTTCAAAAGAGATACAACAGAGCCAAGACTGACAACAACAAGTCGTTCAGATACTCGCTACGTCTACGCATAGCAGTTGTTGATGGAATGCGCAACATGTACTATGACTACGCTCACCAGAAAGCCGAATCCGTAGCCGAACTGAGGCAAGAACTGTTTGGGGAAGTTGTCGACATTATTTCAGAAGATTCTTCAGCAGACATTGAGATGTATGACTAGAGGAAAAGCACCAGACTACTTCAAAAAACGGTTCTTTTCAGAGCCACACACATTTTTCAAAAAGAGTCTGAAATTGTTGTCATCAGTTTATCTATAGTTCTGTACCCAAATATTATAACTGCAGCTCTTTACTCCACAACTGGTAAAAAAAAACAAAAATTGCAGTTTATATCCATAACTTTTTTTATTTTAACTTGCGTACACCATATTCTGAAGTGATATATGCTTCAAATTTCGAACGTGGTCTTTTTTTGGTGGGGGGAGAACCTTAATAAATCAGTGAATTTGAAGTAGAATAATGATGAAAGTAATGTTTGGAGCAACATCCTTCTCTCATAAAACGAATTAAATATTTTCAAATACAAGAAAATTTCCGCAATAAAATATACAAATGATGAAAGACAGAAGGAAAAACAAGATAGAGACGGGAGAAAAGAAAATCCGCGCTTCTTTGTGTATCTTAATACTTGAAATAATTTATGATTATTTTTTATCAATTTTTCAAATGAAATTATTTTTTGATTAAAATAAAATTTTGCAATACACAAACTGCATTTAGTAAATTGTAAGATGATTTAATCAATTTCATGATTGGATTACAATAAATCGTGATTAATAAACAAAGATGTTTGACAATATACACAAGCCCACGACACGAGACTGTTTTGACAATGGACTCGTGCCTAACCTAGACACTCAAATTAATTACTCTGTGGTGTCATTACCCTGACGTTTCTCAATTTCAGGTGTCACTAAAAAGAGCTACCTGGTATATAACCAATCCTTTCCAAAGAATCACCAGAACTTGTTTCAACCCGCATAGTGCTAACAACTACATATTCTTTGTCAATCATGAAAGCTAAAGTACAAATGAGAAACCTCAACAAGAGGTCTAAACTGGTTGAGAGTCAACGTCGATTCAAGAGAGCCTGTGAACAGATTGTCCAATTGAATTACTCTTTAGACGCACTTCAAAAGAGATACAACAGAGCCAAGACTGACAACAACAAGTCGTTCAGATACTCGCTACGTCTACGCATAGCAGTTGTTGATGGAATGCGCAACATGTACTATGACTACGCTCACCAGAAAGCCGAATCCGTAGCCGAACTGAGGCAAGAACTGTTTGGGGAAGTTGTCGACATTATTTCAGAAGATTCTTCAGCAGACATTGAGATGTATGACTAGAGGAAAAGCACCAGACTACTTCAAAAAACGGTTCTTTTCAGAGCCACACACATTTTTCAAAAAGAGTCTGAAATTGTTGTCATCAGTTTATCTATAGTTCTGTACCCAAATATTATAACTGCAGCTCTTTACTCCACAACTGGTAAAAAAAAACAAAAATTGCAGTTTATATCCATAACTTTTTTTATTTTAACTTGCGTACACCATATTCTGAAGTGAAATATGCTTCAAATTTCGAACGTGGTCTTTTTTTGGTGGGGGGAGAACCTTAATAAATCAGTGAATTTGAAGTAGAATAATGATGAAAGTAATGTTTGGAGCAACATCCTTCTCTCATAAAACGAATTAAATATTTTCAAATACAAGAAAATTTCCGCAATAAAATATACAAATGATGAAAGACAGAAGGAAAAACAAGATAGAGACGGGAGAAAAGAAAATCCGCGCTTCTTTGTGTATCTTAATACTTGAAATAATTTATGATTATTTTTTATCAATTTTTCAAATGAAATTATTTTTTGATTAAAATAAAATTTTGCAATACACAAACTGCATTTAGTAAATTGTAAGATGATTTAATCAATTTCATGATTGGATTACAATAAATCGTGATTAATAAACAAAGATGTTTGACAATATACACAAGCCCACGACACGAGACTGTTTTGACAATGGACTCGTGCCTAACCTAGAAACTCAAATTAATTACTCTGTGGTGTCATTACCCTGACGTTTCTCAATTTCAGGTGTCACTAAAAAGAGCTATATAACCAATCCTTTCCAAAGAATCACCAGAACTTGTTTCAACCCGCATAGTGCTAACAACTACATATTCTTTGTCAATCATGAAAGCTAAAGTACAAACGAGAAACCTCAACAAGAGGTCTAAACTGGTTGAGAGTGAACGTCGATTCAAGAGAGGCTGTGAACAGATTGTCCAATTGAATTACTCTTTAGACGCACTTCAAAAGAGATACAACAGAGCCAAGACTGACAACAACAAGTCGTTCAGATACTCGCTACGTCTACGCATAGCAGTTGTTGATGGAATGCGCAACATGTACTATGACTACGCTCACCAGAAAGCCGAATCCGTAGCCGAACTGAGGCAAGAACTGTTTGGGGAAGTTGTCGACATTATTTCAGAAGAATCTTCAGCAGACATTGAGATGTATGACTAGAGGAAAAGCACCAGACTACTTCAAAAAACGGTTCTTTTCAGAGCCACACACATTTTTCAAAAAGAGTCTGAAATTGTTGTCATCAGTTTATCTATAGTTCTGTACCCAAATATTATAACTGCAGCTCTTTACTCCACAACTGGTAAAAAAAAATTCAAATTGCAGTTTATATCCATAACTTTTTTTATTTTAACTTGCGTACACCATATTCTGAAGTGAAATATGCTTCAAATTTCGAACGTGGTCTTTTTTTGGTGGGGGGGAGAACCTTAATAAATCAGTGAATTTGAAGTAGAATAATGATGAAAGTAATGTTTGGAGCAACATCCTTCTCTCATAAAACGAATTAAATATTTTCAAATACAAGAAAATTTCCACAATAAAATATACAAATGATGAAAGACAGAAGGAAAAACAAGATAGAGACGGGAGAAAAGAAAATCCGCGCTTCTTTGTGTATCTTAATACTTGAAATAATTTATGATTATTTTTTATCAATTTTTCAAATGAAATTATTTTTTGATTAAAATAAAATTTTGCAATACACAAACTGCATTTAGTAAATTGTAAGATGATTTAATCAATTTCATGATTGGATTACAATAAATCGTGATTAATAAACAAAGATGTTTGACAATATACACAAGCCCACGACACGAGACTGTTTTGACAATGGACTCGTGCCTAACCTAGAAACTCAAATTAATTACTCTGTGGTGTCATTACCCTGACGTTTCTCAATTTCAGGTGTCATTAAAAAGAGCTATATAACCAATCCTTTCCAAAGAATCACCAGAACTTGTTTCAACCCGCATAGTGCTAACAACTACATATTCTTTGTCAATCATGAAAGCTAAAGTACAAATGAGAAACCTCAACAAGAGGTCTAAACTGGTTGAGAGTGAACGTCGATTCAAGAGAGCCTGTGAACAGATTGTCCAATTGAATTACTCTTTAGACGCACTTCAAAAGAGATACAACAGAGCCAAGACTGACAACAACAAGTCGTTCAGATACTCGCTACGTCTACGCATAGCAGTTGTTGATGGAATGCGCAACATGTACTATGACTACGCTCACCAGAAAGCCGAATCCGTAGCCGAACTGAGGCAAGAACTGTTTGGGGAAGTTGTCGACATTATTTCAGAAGATTCTTCAGCAGACATTGAGATGTATGACTAGAGGAAAAGCACCAGACTACTTCAAAAAACGGTTCTTTTCAGAGCCACACACATTTTTCAAAAAGAGTCTGAAATTGTTGTCATCAGTTTATCTATAGTTCTGTACCCAAATATTATAACTGCAGCTCTTTACTCCACAACTGGTAAAAAAAAATAAAAATTGCAGTTTATATCCATAACTTTTTTTATTTTAACTTGCGTACACCATATTCTGAAGTGAAATATGCTTCAAATTTCGAACGTGGTCTTTTTTTGGTGGGGGGAGAACCTTAATAAATCAGTGAATTTGAAGTAGAATAATGATGAAAGTAATGTTTGGAGCAACATCCTTCTCTCATAAAACGAATTAAATATTTTCAAATACAAGAAAATTTCCGCAATAAAATATACAAATGATGAAAGACAGAAGGAAAAACAAGATAGAGACGGGAGTAAAGAAAATCCGCGCTTCCTTGTGTATCTTAATACTTGAAATAATTTATGATTATTTTTTATCAATTTTTCAAATGAAATTATTTTTTGATTAAAATAAAATTTTGCAATACACAAACTGCATTTAGTAAATTGTAAGATGATTTAATCAATTTCATGATTGGATTAAAAATAAATCGTGATTAATAAACAAAGATGTTTGACAATATACACAAGCCCACGACACGAGACTGTTTTGACAATGGACTCGTGCCTAACCTAGAAACTCAAATTAATTACTCTGTGGTGTCATTACCCTGACGTTTCTCAATTTCAGGTGTCACTAAAAAGAGCTATATAACCAATCCTTTCCAAAGAATCACCAGAACTTGTTTCAACCCGCATAGTGCTAACAACTACATATTCTTTGTCAATCATGAAAGCTAAAGTACAAATGAGAAACCTCAACAAGAGGTCTAAACTGGTTGAGAGTGAACGTCGATTCAAGAGAGGCTGTGAACAGATTGTCCAATTGAATTACTCTTTAGACGCAGTTCAAAAGAGATACAACAGAGCCAAGACTGACAACAACAAGTCGTTCAGATACTCGCTACGTCTACGCATAGCAGTTGTTGATGGAATGCGCAACATGTACTATGACTACGCTCACCAGAAAGCCGAATCCGTAGCCGAACTGAGGCAAGAACTGTTTGGGGAAGTTGTCGACATTATTTCAGAAGATTCTTCAGCAGACATTGAGATGTATGACTAGAGGAAAAGCACCAGACTACTTCAAAAAACGGTTCTTTTCAGAGCCACACACATTTTTCAAAAAGAGTCTGAAATTGTTGTCATCAGTTTATCTATAGTTCTGTACCCAAATATTATAACTGCAGCTCTTTACTCCACAACTGGTAAAAAAAAATTCAAATTGCAGTTTATATCCATAACTTTTTTTATTTTAACTTGCGTACACCATATTCTGAAGTGAAATATGCTTCAAATTTCGAACGTGGTCTTTTTTTGGTGGGGGGAGAACCTTAATAAATCAGTGAATTTGAAGTAGAATAATGATGAAAGTAATGTTTGGAGCAACATCCTTCTCTCATAAAACGAATTAAATATTTTCAAATACAAGAAAATTTCCGCAATAAAATATACAAATGATGAAAGACAGAAGGAAAAACAAGATAGAGACGGGAGAAAAGAAAATCCGCGCTTCTTTGTGTATCTTAATACTTGAAATAATTTATGATTATTTTTTATCAATTTTTCAAATGAAATTATTTTTTGATTAAAATAAAATTTTGCACTACACAAACTGCATTTAGTAAATTGTAAGATGATTTAATCAATTTCATGATTGGATTACAATAAATCGTGATTAATAAACAAAGATGTTTGACAATATACACAAGCCCACGACACGAGACTGTTTTGACAATGGACTCGTGCCTAACCTAGAAACTCAAATTAATTACTCTGTGGTGTCATTACCCTGACGTTTCTCAATTTCAGGTGTCACTAAAAAGAGCTATATAACCAATCCTTTCCAAAGAATCACCAGAACTTGTTTCAACCCGCATAGTGCTAACAACTACATATTCTTTGTCAATCATGAAAGCTAAAGTACAAATGAGAAACCTCAACAAGAGGTCTAAACTGGTTGAGAGTGAACGTCGATTCAAGAGAGCCTGTGAACAGATTGTCCAATTGAATTACTCTTTAGACGCACTTCAAAAGAGATACAACAGAGCCAAGACTGACAACAACAAGTCGTTCAGATACTCGCTACGTCTACGCATAGCAGTTGTTGATGGAATGCGCAACATGTACTATGACTACGCTCACCAGAAAGCCGAATCCGTAGCCGAACTGAGGCAAGAACTGTTTGGGGAAGTTGTCGACATTATTTCAGAAGATTCTTCAGCAGACATTGAGATGTATGACTAGAGGAAAAGCACCAGACTACTTCAAAAAACGGTTCTTTTCAGAGCCACACACATTTTTCAAAAAGAGTCTGAAATTGTTGTCATCAGTTTATCTATAGTTCTGTACCCAAATATTATAACTGCAGCTCTTTACTCCACAACTGGTAAAAAAAAATAAAAATTGCAGTTTATATCCATAACTTTTTTTATTTTAACTTGCGTACACCATATTCTGAAGTGAAATATGCTTCAAATTTCGAACGTGGTCTTTTTTTGGTGGGGGGAGAACCTTAATAAATCAGTGAATTTGAAGTAGAATAATGATGAAAGTAATGTTTGGAGCAACATCCTTCTCTCATAAAACGAATTAAATATTTTCAAATACAAGAAAATTTCCGCAATAAAACATACAAATGATGAAAGACAGAAGGAAAAACAAGATAGAGACGGGAGAAAAGAAAATCCGCGCTTCCTTGTGTATCTTAATACTTGAAATAATTTATGATTATTTTTTATCAATTTTTCAAATGAAATTATTTTTTGATTAAAATAAAATTTTGCAATACACAAACTGCATTTAGTAAATTGTAAGATGATTTAATCAATTTCATGATTGGATTAAAAATAAATCGTGATTAATAAACAAAGATGTTTGACAATATACACAAGCCCACGACACGAGACTGTTTTGACAATGGACTCGTGCCTAACCTAGAAACTCAAATTAATTACTCTGTGGTGTCATTACCCTGACGTTTCTCAATTTCAGGTGTCACTAAAAAGAGCTATATAACCAATCCTTTCCAAAGAATCACCAGAACTTGTTTCAACCCGCATAGTGCTAACAACTACATATTCTTTGTCAATCATGAAAGCTAAAGTACAAATGAGAAACCTCAACAAGAGGTCTAAACTGGTTGAGAGTGAACGTCGATTCAAGAGAGCCTGTGAACAGATTGTCCAATTGAATTACTCTTTAGACGCACTTCAAAAGAGATACAACAGAGCCAAGACTGACAACAACAAGTCGTTCAGATACTCGCTACGTCTACGCATAGCAGTTGTTGATGGAATGCGCAACATGTACTATGACTACGCTCACCAGAAAGCCGAATCCGTAGCCGAACTGAGGCAAGAACTGTTTGGGGAAGTTGTCGACATTATTTCAGAAGATTCTTCAGCAGACATTGAGATGTATGACTAGAGGAAAAGCACCAGACTACTTCAAAAAACGGTTCTTTTCAGAGCCACACACATTTTTCAAAAAGAGTCTGAAATTGTTGTCATCAGTTTATCTATAGTTCTGTACCCAAATATTATAACTGCAGCTCTTTACTCCACAACTGGTAAAAAAAAATAAAAATTGCAGTTTATATCCATAACTTTTTTTATTTTAACTTGCGTACACCATATTCTGAAGTGAAATATGCTTCAAATTTCGAACGTGGTCTTTTTTTGGTGGGGGGAGAACCTTAATAAATCAGTGAATTTGAAGTAGAATAATGATGAAAGTAATGTTTGGAGCAACATCCTTCTCTCATAAAACGAATTAAATATTTTCAAATACAAGAAAATTTCCGCAATAAAATATACAAATGATGAAAGACAGAAGGAAAAACAAGATAGAGACGGGAGAAAAGAAAATCCGCGCTTCCTTGTGTATCTTAATACTTGAAATAATTTATGATTATTTTTTATCAATTTTTCAAATGAAATTATTTTTTGATTAAAATAAAATTTTGCACTACACAAACTGCATTTAGTAAATTGTAAGATGATTTAATCAATTTCATGATTGGATTACAATAAATCGTGATTAATAAACAAAGATGTTTGACAATATACACAAGCCCACGACACGAGACTGTTTTGACAATGGACTCGTGCCTAACCTAGAAACTCAAATTAATTACTCTGTGGTGTCATTACCCTGACGTTTCTCAATTTCAGGTGTCACTAAAAAGAGCTATATAACCAATCCTTTCCAAAGAATCACCAGAACATGTTTCAACCCGCATAGTGCTAACAACTACATATTCTTTGTCAATCATGAAAGCTAAAGTACAAATGAGAAACCTCAACAAGAGGTCTAAACTGGTTGAGAGTGAACGTCGATTCAAGAGAGCCTGTGAACAGATTGTCCAATTGAATTACTCTTTAGACGCACTTCAAAAGAGATACAACAGAGCCAAGACTGACAACAACAAGTCGTTCAGATACTCGCTACGTCTACGCATAGCAGTTGTTGATGGAATGCGCAACATGTACTATGACTACGCTCACCAGAAAGCCGAATCCGTAGCGCAACTGAGGCAAGAACTGTTTGGGGAAGTTGTCGACATTATTTCAGAAGATTCTTCAGCAGACATTGAGATGTATGACTAGAGGAAAAGCACCAGACTACTTCAAAAAACGGTTCTTTTCAGAGCCACACACATTTTTCAAAAAGAGTCTGAAATTGTTGTCATCAGTTTATCTATAGTTCTGTACCCAAATATTATAACTGCAGCTCTTTACTCCACAACTGGTAAAAAAAAATAAAAATTGCAGTTTATATCCATAACTTTTTTTATTTTAACTTGCGTACACCATATTCTGAAGTGAAATATGCTTCAAATTTCGAACGTGGTCTTTTTTTGGTGGGGGGAGAACCTTAATAAATCAGTGAATTTGAAGTAGAATAATGATGAAAGTAATGTTTGGAGCAACATCCTTCTCTCATAAAACGAATTAAATATTTTCAAATACAAGAAAATTTCCGCAATAAAATATACAAATGATGAAAGACAGAAGGAAAAACAAGATAGAGACGGGAGAAAAGAAAATCCGCGCTTCTTTGTGTATCTTAATACTTGAAATAATTTATGATTATTTTTTATCAATTTTTCAAATGAAATTATTTTTTGATTAAAATAAAATTTTGCAATACACAAACTGCATTTAGTAAATTGTAAGATGATTTAATCAATTTCATGATTGGATTACAATAAATCGTGATTAATAAACAAAGATGTTTGACAATATACACAAGCCCACGACACGAGACTGTTTTGACAATGGACTCGTGCCTAACCTAGAAACTCAAATTAATTACTCTGTGGTGTCATTACCCTGACGTTTCTCAATTTCAGGTGTCACTAAAAAGAGCTATATAACCAATCCTTTCCAAAGAATCACCAGAACATGTTTCAACCCGCATAGTGCTAACAACTACATATTCTTTGTCAATCATGAAAGCTAAAGTACAAATGAGAAACCTCAACAAGAGGTCTAAACTGGTCGAGAGTGAACGTCGATTCAAGAGAGCCTGTGAACAGATTGTCCAAGTGAATTACTCTTTAGACGCACTTCAAAAGAGATACAACAGAGCCAAGACTGACAACAACAAGTCGTTTAGATACTCGCTACGTCTACGCATAGCAGTTGTTAATGGAATGCGCAACATGTACTATGACTACGCTCACCAGAAAGCCGAATCCGTAGCCGAACTGAGGCAAGAACTGTTTGGGGAAGTTGTCGACATTATTTCAGAAGATTCTTCAGCAGACATTGAGATGTATGACTAGAGGAAAAGCACCAGACTACTTCAAAAAACGGTTCTTTTCAGAGCCACACACATTTTTCAAAAAGAGTCTGAAATTGTTGTCATCAGTTTATCTATAGTTCTGTACCCAAATATTATAACTGCAGCTCTTTACTCCACAACTGGTAAAAAAAAATAAAAATTGCAGTTTATATCCATAACTTTTTTTATTTTAACTTGCGTACACCATATTCTGAAGTGAAATATGCTTCAAATTTCGAACGTGGTCTTTTTTTGGTGGGGGGAGAACCTTAATAAATCAGTGAATTTGAAGTAGAATAATGATGAAAGTAATGTTTGGAGCAACATCCTTCTCTCATAAAACGAATTAAATATTTTCAAATACAAGAAAATTTCCGCAATAAAATATACAAATGATGAAAGACAGAAGGAAAAACAAGATAGAGACGGGAGAAAAGAAAATCCGCGCTTCTTTGTGTATCTTAATACTTGAAATAATTTATGATTATTTTTTATCAATTTTTAAAATGAAATTATTTTTTGATTAAAATAAAATTTTGCAATACACAAACTGCATTTAGTAAATTGTAAGATGATTTAATCAATTTCATGATTGGATTACAATAAATCGTGATTAATAAACAAAGATGTTTGACAATATACACAAGTCCACGACACGAGACTGTTTTGACAATGGACTCGTGCCTAACCTAGAAACTCAAATTAATTACTCTGTGGTGTCATTACCCTGACGTTTCTCAATTTCAGGTGTCACTAAAAAGAGCTATATAACCAATCCTTTCCAAAGAATCACCAGAACTTGTTTCAACCCGCATAGTGCTAACAACTACATATTCTTTGTCAATCATGAAAGCTAAAGTACAAATGAGAAACCTCAACAAGAGGTCTAAACTGGTTGAGAGTGAACGTCGATTCAAGAGAGCCTGTGAACAGATTGTCCAATTGAATTACTCTTTAGACGCACTTCAAAAGAGATACAACAGAGCCAAGACTGACAACAACAAGTCGTTCAGATACTCGCTACGTCTACGCATAGCAGTTGTTGATGGAATGCGCAACATGTACTATGATTACGCTCACCAGAAAGCCGAATCCGTAGCCGAACTGAGGCAAGAACTGTTTGGGGAAGTTGTCGACATTATTTCAGAAGATTCTTCAGCAGACATTGAGATGTATGACTAGAGGAAAAGCACCAGACTACTTCAAAAAACGGTTCTTTTCAGAGCCACACACATTTTTCAAAAAGAGTCTGAAATTGTTGTCATCAGTTTATCTATAGTTCTGTACCCAAATATTATAACTGCAGCTCTTTACTCCACAACTGGTAAAAAAAAATAAAAATTGCAGTTTATATCCATAACTTTTTTTATTTTAACTTGCGTACACCATATTCTGAAGTGAAATATGCTTCAAATTTCGAACGTGGTCTTTTTTTGGTGGGGGGAGAACCTTAATAAATCAGTGAATTTGAAGTAGAATAATGATGAAAGTAATGTTTGGAGCAACATCCTTCTCTCATAAAACGAATTAAATATTTTCAAATACAAGAAAATTTCCGCAATAAAATATACAAATGATGAAAGACAGAAGGAAAAACAAGATAGAGACGGGAGAAAAGAAAATCCGCGCTTCTTTGTGTATCTTAATACTTGAAATAATTTATGATTATTTTTTATCAATTTTTCAAATGAAATTATTTTTTGATTAAAATAAAATTTTGCAATACACAAACTGCATTTAGTAAATTGTAAGATGATTTAATCAATTTCATGATTGGATTACAATAAATCGTGATTAATAAACAAAGATGTTTGACAATATACACAAGCCCACGACACGAGACTGTTTTGACAATGGACTCGTGCCTAACCTAGAAACTCAAATTAATTACGCTGTGGTGTCATTACCCTGACGTTTCTCAATTTCAGGTGTCACTAAAAAGAGCTATATAACCAATCCTTTCCAAAGAATCACCAGAACTTGTTTCAACCCGCATAGTGCTAACAACTACATATTCTTTGTCAATCATGAAAGCTAAAGTACAAATGAGAAACCTCAACAAGAGGTCTAAACTGGTTGAGAGTCAACGTCGATTCAAGAGAGCCTGTGAACAGATTGTCCAATTGAATTACTCTTTAGACGCACTTCAAAAGAGATACAACAGAGCCAAGACTGACAACAACAAGTCGTTCAGATACTCGCTACGTCTACGCATAGCAGTTGTTGATGGAATGCGCAACATGTACTATGACTACGCTCACCAGAAAGCCGAATCCGTAGCCGAACTGAGGCAAGAACTGTTTGGGGAAGTTGTCGACATTATTTCAGAAGATTCTTCAGCAGACATTGAGATGTATGACTAGAGGAAATGCACCAGACTACTTCAAAAAACGGTTCTTTTCAGAGCCACACACATTTTTCAAAAAGAGTCTGAAATTGTTGTCATCAGTTTATCTATAGTTCTGTACCCAAATATTATAACTGCAGCTCTTTACTCCACAACTGGTAAAAAAAAAATAAAAATTGCAGTTTATATCCATAACTTTTTTTATTTTAACTTGCGTACACCATATTCGGAAATGAAATATGCTTCAAATTTCGAACGTGGTCTTTTTTTGGTGGGGGGAGAACCTTAATAAATCAGTGAATTTGAAGTAGAATAATGATGAAAGTAATGTTTGGAGCAACATCCTTCTCTCATAAAACGAATTAAATATTTTCAAATACAAGAAAATTTCCGCAATAAAATATACAAATGATGAAAGACAGAAGGAAAAACAAGATAGAGACGGGAGAAAAGAAAATCCGCGCTTATTTGTGTATCTTAATACTTGAAATAATTTATGATTATTTTTTATCAATTTTTCAAATGAAATTATTTTTTGATTAAAATAAAATTTTGCAATACACAAACTGCATTGTGAAATTGTAAGATGATTTAATCAATTTCATGATTGGATTACAATAAATCGTGATTAATAAACAAAGATGTTTGACAATATACACAAGTCCACGACACGAGACTGTTTTGACAATGGTCTCGTGCCTAACATAGAAACTCAAATTAATTACTCTGTGGTGTCATTACCCTGACGTTTCTCAATTTCAGGTGTCACTAAAAAGAGCTATATAACCAATCCTTTCCAAAGAATCACCAGAACTTGTTTCAACCCGCATAGTGCTAACAACTACATATTCTTTGTCAATCATGAAAGCTAAAGTACAAATGAGAAACCTCAACAAGAGGTCTAAACTGGTTGAGAGTCAACGTCGATTCAAGAGAGCCTGTGAACAGATTGTCCAATTGAATTACTCTTTAGACGCACTTCAAAAGAGATACAACAGAGCCAAGACTGACAACAACAAGTCGTTCAGATACTCGCTACGTCTACGCATAGCAGTTGTTAATGGAATGCGCAACATGTACTATGACTACGCTCACCAGAAAGCCGAATCCGTAGCCGAACTGAGGCAAGAACTGTTTGGGGAAGTTGTCGACATTATTTCAGAAGATTCTTCAGCAGACATTGAGATGTATGACTAGAGGAAAAGCACCAGACTACTTCAAAAAACGGTTCTTTTCAGAGCCACACACATTTTTCAAAAAGAGTCTGAAATTGTTGTCATCAGTTTATCTATAGTTCTGTACCCAAATATTATAACTGCAGCTCTTTACTCCACAACTGGTAAAAAAAAATAAAAATTGCAGTTTATATCCATAACTTTTTTTATTTTAACTTGCGTACACCATATTCTGAAGTGAAATATGCTTCAAATTTCGAACGTGGTCTTTTTTTGGTGGGGGGAGAACCTTAATAAATCAGTGAATTTGAAGTAGAATAATGATGAAAGTAATGTTTGGAGCAACATCCTTCTCTCATAAAACGAATTAAATATTTTCAAATACAAGAAAATTTCCGCAATAAAATATACAAATGATGAAAGACAGAAGGAAAAACAAGATAGAGACGGGAGAAAAGAAAATCCGCGCTTCTTTGTGTATCTTAATACTTGAAATAATTTATGATTATTTTTTATCAATTTTTCAAATGAAATTATTTTTTGATTAAAATAAAATTTTGCAATACACAAACTGCATTTAGTAAATTGTAAGATGATTTAATCAATTTCATGATTGGATTACAATAAATCGTGATTAATAAACAAAGATGTTTGACAATATACACAAGCCCACGACACGAGACTGTTTTGACAATGGACTCGTGCCTAACCTAGAAACTCAAATTAATTACTCTGTGGTGTCATTACCCTGACGTTTCTCAATTTCAGGTGTCACTAAAAAGAGCTATATAACCAATCCTTTCCAAAGAATCACCAGAACTTGTTTCAACCCGCATAGTGCTAACAACTACATATTCTTTGTCAATCATGAAAGCTAAAGTACAAATGAGAAACCTCAACAAGAGGTCTAAACTGGTTGAGAGTGAACGTCGATTCAAGAGAGCCTGTGAACAGATTGTCCAATTGAATTACTCTTTAGACGCACTTCAAAAGAGATACAACAGAGCCAAGACTGACAACAACAAGTCGTTCAGATACTCGCTACGTCTACGCATAGCAGTTGTTGATGGAATGCGCAAAATGTACTATGACTACGCTCACCAGAAAGCCGAATCCGTAGCCGAACTGAGGCAAGAACTGTTTGGGGAAGTTGTCGACATTATTTCAGAAGATTCTTCAGCAGACATTGAGATGTATGACTAGAGGAAAAGCACCAGACTACTTCAAAAAACGGTTCTTTTCAGAGCCACACACATTTTTCAAAAAGAGTCTGAAATTGTTGTCATCAGTTTATCTATAGTTCTGTACCCAAATATTATAACTGCAGCTCTTTACTCCACAACTGGTAAAAAAAAATAAAAATTGCAGTTTATATCCATAACTTTTTTTATTTTAACTTGCGTACACCATATTCTGAAGTGAAATATGCTTCAAATTTCGAACGTGGTCTTTTTTTGGTGGGGGGAGAACCTTAATAAATCAGTGAATTTGAAGTAGAATAATGATGAAAGTAATGTTTGGAGCAACATCCTTCTCTCATAAAACGAATTAAATATTTTCAAATACAAGAAAATTTCCGCAATAAAATATACAAATGATGAAAGACAGAAGGAAAAACAAGATAGAGACGGGAGAAAAGAAAATCCGCGCTTCTTTGTGTATCTTAATACTTGAAATAATTTATGATTATTTTTTATCAATTTTTCAAATGAAATTATTTTTTGATTAAAATAAAATTTTGCAATACACAAACTGCATTTAGTAAATTGTAAGATGATTTAATCAATTTCATGATTGGATTACAATAAATCGTGATTAATAAACAAAGATGTTTGACAATATACACAAGTCCACGACACGAGACTGTTTTGACAATGGACTCGTGCCTAACCTAGAAACTCAAATTAATTACTCTGTGGTGTCATTACCCTGACGTTTCTCAATTTCAGGTGTCACTAAAAAGAGCTATATAACCAATCCTTTCCAAAGAATCACCAGAACTTGTTTCAACCCGCATAGTGCTAACAACTACATATTCTTTGTCAATCATGAAAGCTAAAGTACAAATGAGAAACCTCAACAAGAGGTCTAAACTGGTTGAGAGTGAACGTCGATTCAAGAGAGCCTGTGAACAGATTGTCCAATTGAATTACTCTTTAGACGCACTTCAAAAGAGATACAACAGAGCCAAGACTGACAACAACAAGTCGTTCAGATACTCGCTACGTCTACGCATAGCAGTTGTTGATGGAATGCGCAACATGTACTATGATTACGCTCACCAGAAAGCCGAATCCGTAGCCGAACTGAGGCAAGAACTGTTTGGGGAAGTTGTCGACATTATTTCAGAAGATTCTTCAGCAGACATTGAGATGTATGACTAGAGGAAAAGCACCAGACTACTTCAAAAAACGGTTCTTTTCAGAGCCACACACATTTTTCAAAAAGAGTCTGAAATTGTTGTCATCAGTTTATCTATAGTTCTGTACCCAAATATTATAACTGCAGCTCTTTACTCCACAACTGGTAAAAAAAAATAAAAATTGCAGTTTATATCCATAACTTTTTTTATTTTAACTTGCGTACACCATATTCTGAAGTGAAATATGCTTCAAATTTCGAACGTGGTCTTTTTTTGGTGGGGGGAGAACCTTAATAAATCAGTGAATTTGAAGTAGAATAATGATGAAAGTAATGTTTGGAGCAACATCCTTCTCTCATAAAACGAATTAAATATTTTCAAATACAAGAAAATTTCCGCAATAAAATATACAAATGATGAAAGACAGAAGGAAAAACAAGATAGAGACGGGAGAAAAGAAAATCCGCGCTTCTTTGTGTATCTTAATACTTGAAATAATTTATGATTATTTTTTATCAATTTTTCAAATGAAATTATTTTTTGATTAAAATAAAATTTTGCAATACACAAACTGCATTTAGTAAATTGTAAGATGATTTAATCAATTTCATGATTGGATTACAATAAATCGTGATTAATAAACAAAGATGTTTGACAATATACACAAGCCCACGACACGAGACTGTTTTGACAATGGACTCGTGCCTAACCTAGAAACTCAAATTAATTACGCTGTGGTGTCATTACCCTGACGTTTCTCAATTTCAGGTGTCACTAAAAAGAGCTATATAACCAATCCTTTCCAAAGAATCACCAGAACTTGTTTCAACCCGCATAGTGCTAACAACTACATATTCTTTGTCAATCATGAAAGCTAAAGTACAAATGAGAAACCTCAACAAGAGGTCTAAACTGGTTGAGAGTCAACGTCGATTCAAGAGAGCCTGTGAACAGATTGTCCAATTGAATTACTCTTTAGACGCACTTCAAAAGAGATACAACAGAGCCAAGACTGACAACAACAAGTCGTTCAGATACTCGCTACGTCTACGCATAGCAGTTGTTGATGGAATGCGCAACATGTACTATGACTACGCTCACCAGAAAGCCGAATCCGTAGCCGAACTGAGGCAAGAACTGTTTGGGGAAGTTGTCGACATTATTTCAGAAGATTCTTCAGCAGACATTGAGATGTATGACTAGAGGAAATGCACCAGACTACTTCAAAAAACGGTTCTTTTCAGAGCCACACACATTTTTCAAAAAGAGTCTGAAATTGTTGTCATCAGTTTATCTATAGTTCTGTACCCAAATATTATAACTGCAGCTCTTTACTCCACAACTGGTAAAAAAAAAATAAAAATTGCAGTTTATATCCATAACTTTTTTTATTTTAACTTGCGTACACCATATTCGGAAATGAAATATGCTTCAAATTTCGAACGTGGTCTTTTTTTGGTGGGGGGAGAACCTTAATAAATCAGTGAATTTGAAGTAGAATAATGATGAAAGTAATGTTTGGAGCAACATCCTTCTCTCATAAAACGAATTAAATATTTTCAAATACAAGAAAATTTCCGCAATAAAATATACAAATGATGAAAGACAGAAGGAAAAACAAGATAGAGACGGGAGAAAAGAAAATCCGCGCTTATTTGTGTATCTTAATACTTGAAATAATTTATGATTATTTTTTATCAATTTTTCAAATGAAATTATTTTTTGATTAAAATAAAATTTTGCAATACACAAACTGCATTTAGTAAATTGTAAGATGATTTAATCAATTTCATGATTGGATTACAATAAATCGTGATTAATAAACAAAGATGTTTGACAATATACACAAGTCCACGACACGAGACTGTTTTGACAATGGTCTCGTGCCTAACATAGAAACTCAAATTAATTACTCTGTGGTGTCATTACCCTGACGTTTCTCAATTTCAGGTGTCACTAAAAAGAGCTATATAACCAATCCTTTCCAAAGAATCACCAGAACTTGTTTCAACCCGCATAGTGCTAACAACTACATATTCTTTGTCAATCATGAAAGCTAAAGTACAAATGAGAAACCTCAACAAGAGGTCTAAACTGGTTGAGAGTGAACGTCGATTCAAGAGAGCCTGTGAACAGATTGTCCAATTGAATTACTCTTTAGACGCACTTCAAAAGAGATACAACAGAGCCAAGACTGACAACAACAAGTCGTTCAGATACTCGCTACGTCTACGCATAGCAGTTGTTGATGGAATGCGCAACATGTACTATGATTACGCTCACCAGAAAGCCGAATCCGTAGCCGAACTGAGGCAAGAACTGTTTGGGGAAGTTGTCGATATTATTTCAGAAGATTCTTCAGCAGACATTGAGATGTATGACTAGAGGAAAAGCACCAGACTACTTCAAAAAACGGTTCTTTTCAGAGCCACACACATTTTTCAAAAAGAGTCTGAAATTGTTGTCATCAGTTTATCTATAGTTCTGTACCCAAATATTATAACTGCAGCTCTTTACTCCACAACTGGTTAAAAAAAATAAAAATTGCAGTTTATATCCATAACTTTTTTTATTTAACTTGCGTACACCATATTCTGAAGTGAAATATGCTTCCAATTTCGAACGTGGTCTTTTTTTGGTGGGGGGAGAACCTTAATAAATCAGTGAATTTGAAGTAGAATACTGATGAAAGTAATGTTTGGAGCAACATCCTTCTCTCATAAAACGAATTAAATATTTTCAAATACAAGAAAATTTCCGCAATAAAATATACAAATGATGAAAGACAGAAGGAAAAACAAGATAGAGACGGGAGAAAAGAAAATCCGCGCTTCTTTGTGTATCTTAATACTTGAAATAATTTATGATTATTTTTTATCAATTTTTCAAATGAAATTATTTTTTGATTAAAATAAAATTTTGCACTACACAAACTGCATTTAGTAAATTGTAAGATGATTTAATCAATTTCATGATTGGATTACAATAAATCGTGATTAAAAAACAAAGATGTTTGACAATATACACAAGCCCACGACACGAGACTGTTTTGACAATGGACTCGTGCCTAACCGAAAAACTTAAATTAATTACTCTGTGGTGTCATTACCCTGACGTTTCTCAATTTCAGGTGTCACTAAAAAGAGCTATATAACCAATCCTTTCCAAAGAATCACCAGAACTTGTTTCAACCCGCATAGTGCTAACAACTACATAATCTTTGTCAATCATGAAAGCTAAAGTACAAATGAGAAACCTCAACAAGAGGTCTAAACTGGTTGAGAGTGAACGTCGATTCAAGAGAGCCTGTGAACAGATTGTCCAATTGAATTACTCTTTAGACGCACTTCAAAAGAGATACAACAGAGCCAAGACTGACAACAACAAGTCGTTCAGATACTCGCTACGTCTACGCATAGCAGTTGTTGATGGAATGCGCAACATGTACTATGACTACGCTCACCAGAAAGCCGAATCCGTAGCCGAACTGAGGCAAGAACTGTTTGGGGAAGTTGTCGACATTATTTCAGAAGATTCTTCAGCAGACATTGAGATGTATGACTAGAGGAAAAGCACCAGACTACTTCAAAAACAGTTCTTTTCAGAGCCACACACATTTTTCAAAAAGAGTCTGAAATTGTTGTCATCAGTTTATCTATAGTTCTGTACCCAAATATTATAACTGCAGCTCTTTACTCCACAACTGGTAAAAAAAAATTAAAATTGCAGTTTATATCCATAACTTTTTTTTATTTTAACTTGCGTACACCATATTCTGAAGTGAAATATGCTTCAAATTTCGAACGTGGTCTTTTTTTGGTGGGGGGGAGAACCTTAATAAATCAGTGAATTTGAAGTAGAATAATGATGAAAGTAATGGTTGGAGCAACATCCTTCTCTCATAAAACGAATTAAATATTTTCAAATACAAGAAAATTTCCACAATAAAATATACAAATGATGAAAGACAGAAGGAAAAACAAGATAGAGACGGGAGAAAAGAAAATCCGCGCTTCTTTGTGTATCTTAATACTTGAAATAATTTATGATTATTTTTTATCAATTTTTCAAATGAAATTATTTTTTGATTAAAATAAAATTTTGCAATACACAAACTGCATTTAGTAAATTGTAAGATGATTTAATCAATTTCATGATTGGATTACAATAAATCGTGATTAATAAACAAAGATGTTTGACAATATACACAAGCCCACGACACGAGACTGTTTTGACAATGGACTCGTGCCTAACCTAGAAACTCAAATTAATTACTCTGTGGTGTCATTACCCTGACGTTTCTCAATTTCAGGTGTCACTAAAAAGAGCTATATAACCAATCCTTTCCAAAGAATCACCAGAACTTGTTTCAACCCGCATAGTGCTAACAACTACATATTCTTTGTCAATCATGAAAGCTAAAGTACAAATGAGAAACCTCAACAAGAGGTCTAAACTGGTTGAGAGTGAACGTCGATTCAAGAGAGCCTGTGAACAGATTGTCCAATTGAATTACTCTTTAGACGCACTTCAAAAGAGATACAACAGAGCCAAGACTGACAACAACAAGTCGTTCAGATACTCGCTACGTCTACGCATAGCAGTTGTTGATGGAATGCGCAACATGTACTATGACTACGCTCACCAGAAAGCCGAATCCGTAGCCGAACTGAGGCAAGAACTGTTTGGGGAAGTTGTCGACATTATTTCAGAAGATTCTTCAGCAGACATTGAGATGTATGACTAGAGGAAAAGCACCAGACTACTTCAAAAAACGGTTCTTTTCAGAGCCACACACATTTTTCAAAAAGAGTCTGAAATTGTTGTCATCAGTTTATCTATAGTTCTGTACCCAAATATTATAACTGCAGCTCTTTACTCCACAACTGGTAAAAAAAAATTCAAATTGCAGTTTATATCCATAACTTTTTTTATTTTAACTTGCGTACACCATATTCTGAAGTGAAATATGCTTCAAATTTCGAACGTGGTCTTTTTTTGGTGGGGGGGGAGAACCTTAATAAATCAGTGAATTTGAAGCAGAATAATGATGAAAGTAATGTTTGGAGCAACATCCTTCTCTCATAAAACGAATTAAATATTTTCAAATACAAGAAAATTTCCGCAATAAAATATACAAATGATGAAAGACAGAAGGAAAAACAAGATAGAGACGGGAGAAAAGAAAATCCGCGCTTCTTTGTGTATCTTAATACTTGAAATAATTTAAGATTATCTTTTATCAATTTTTCAAATGAAATTATTTTTTGATTAAAATAAAATTTTGCAATACACAAACTGCATTTAGTGAATTGTAAGATGATTTAATCAATTTCATGATTGGATTACAATAAATCGTGATTAATAAACAAAGATGTTTGACAATATACACAAGCCCACGACACGAGACTGTTTTGACAATGGACTCGTGCCTAACCTAGAAACTCAAATTAATTACTCTGTGGTGTCATTACCCTGACGTTTCTCAATTTCAGGTGTCACTAAAAAGAGCTATATAACCAATCCTTTCCAAAGAATCACCAGAACTTGTTTCAACCCGCATAGTGCTAACAACTACATATTCTTTGTCAATCATGAAAGCTAAAGTACAAATGAGAAACCTCAACAAGAGGTCTAAACTGGTTGAGAGTGAACGTCGATTCAAGAGAGCCTGTGAACAGATTGTCCAATTGAATTACTCTTTAGACGCACTTCAAAAGAGATACAACAGAGCCAAGACTGACAACAACAAGTCGTTCAGATACTCGCTACGTCTACGCATAGCAGTTGTTGATGGAATGCGCAACATGTACTATGACTACGCTCACCAGAAAGCCGAATCCGTAGCCGAACTGAGGCAAGAACTGTTTGGGGAAGTTGTCGACATTATTTCAGAAGATTCTTCAGCAGACATTGAGATGTATGACTAGAGGAAAAGCACCAGACTACTTCAAAAAACGGTTCTTTTCAGAGCCACACACATTTTTCAAAAAGAGTCTGAAATTGTTGTCATCAGTTTATCTATAGTTCTGTACCCAAATATTATAACTGCAGCTCTTTACTCCACAACTGGTAAAAAAAAATTCAAATTGCAGTTTATATCCATAACTTTTTTTATTTTAACTTGCGTACACCATATTCTGAAGTGAAATATGCTTCAAATTTCGAACGTGGTCTTTTTTTGGTGGGGGGGAGAACCTTAATAAATCAGTGAATTTGAAGCAGAATAATGATGAAAGTAATGTTTGGAGCAACATCCTTCTCTCATAAAACGAATTAAATATTTTCAAATACAAGAAAATTTCCGCAATAAAATATACAAATGATGAAAGACAGAAGGAAAAACAAGATAGAGACGGGAGAAAAGAAAATCCGCGCTTCTTTGTGTATCTTAATACTTGAAATAATTTAAGATTATCTTTTATCAATTTTTCAAATGAAATTATTTTTTGATTAAAATAAAATTTTGCAATACACAAACTGCATTTAGTGAATTGTAAGATGATTTAATCAATTTCATGATTGGATTACAATAAATCGTGATTAATAAACAAAGATGTTTGACAATATACACAAGCCCACGACACGAGACTGTTTTGACAATGGACTCGTGCCTAACCTAGAAACTCAAATTAATTACTCTGTGGTGTCATTACCCTGACGTTTCTCAATTTCAGGTGTCACTAAAAAGAGCTATATAACCAATCCTTTCCAAAGAATCACCAGAACTTGTTTCAACCCGCATAGTGCTAACAACTACATATTCTTTGTCAATCATGAAAGCTAAAGTACAAATGAGAAACCTCAACAAGAGGTCTAAACTGGTTGAGAGTGAACGTCGATTCAAGAGAGCCTGTGAACAGATTGTCCAATTGAATTACTCTTTAGACGCACTTCAAAAGAGATACAACAGAGCCAAGACTGACAACAACAAGTCGTTCAGATACTCGCTACGTCTACGCATAGCAGTTGTTGATGGAATGCGCAACATGTACTATGACTACGCTCACCAGAAAGCCGAATCCGTAGCCGAACTGAGGCAAGAACTGTTTGGGGAAGTTGTCGACATTATTTCAGAAGATTCTTCAGCAGACATTGAGATGTATGACTAGAGGAAAAGCACCAGACTACTTCAAAAAACGGTTCTTTTCAGAGCCACACACATTTTTCAAAAAGAGTCTGAAATTGTTGTCATCAGTTTATCTATAGTTCTGTACCCAAATATTATAACTGCAGCTCTTTACTCCACAACTGGTAAAAAAAAATTCAAATTGCAGTTTATATCCATAACTTTTTTTATTTTAACTTGCGTACACCATATTCTGAAGTGAAATATGCTTCAAATTTCGAACGTGGTCTTTTTTTGGTGGGGGGGAGAACCTTAATAAATCAGTGAATTTGAAGTAGAATAATGATGAAAGTAATGTTTGGAGCAACATCCTTCTCTCATAAAACGAATTAAATATTTTCAAATACAAGAAAATTTCCACAATAAAATATACAAATGATGAAAGACAGAAGGAAAAACAAGATAGAGACGGGAGAAAAGAAAATCCGCGCTTCTTTGTGTATCTTAATACTTGAAATAATTTATGATTATTTTTTATCAATTTTTCAAATGAAATTATTTTTTGATTAAAATAAAATTTTGCAATACACAAACTGCATTTAGTAAATTGTAAGATGATTTAATCAATTTCATGATTGGATTACAATAAATCGTGATTAATAAACAAAGATGTTTGACAATATACACAAGCCCACGACACGAGACTGTTTTGACAATGGACTCGTGCCTAACCTAGAAACTCAAATTAATTACTCTGTGGTGTCATTACCCTGACGTTTCTCAATTTCAGGTGTCACTAAAAAGAGCTATATAACCAATCCTTTCCAAAGAATCACCAGAACTTGTTTCAACCCGCATAGTGCTAACAACTACATATTCTTTGTCAATCATGAAAGCTAAAGTACAAATGAGAAACCTCAACAAGAGGTCTAAACTGGTTGAGAGTGAACGTCGATTCAAGAGAGCCTGTGAACAGATTGTCCAATTGAATTACTCTTTAGACGCACTTCAAAAGAGATACAACAGAGCCAAGACTGACAACAACAAGTCGTTCAGATACTCGCTACGTCTACGCATAGCAGTTGTTGATGGAATGCGCAACATGTACTATGACTACGCTCACCAGAAAGCCGAATCCGTAGCCGAACTGAGGCAAGAACTGTTTGGGGAAGTTGTCGACATTATTTCAGAAGATTCTTCAGCAGACATTGAGATGTATGACTAGAGGAAAAGCACCAGACTACTTCAAAAAACGGTTCTTTTCAGAGCCACACACATTTTTCAAAAAGAGTCTGAAATTGTTGTCATCAGTTTATCTATAGTTCTGTACCCAAATATTATAACTGCAGCTCTTTACTCCACAACTGGTAAAAAAAAATAAAAATTGCAGTGTATATCCATAACTTTTTTTATTTTAACTTGCGTACACCATATTCTGAAGTGAAATATGCTTCAAATTTCGAACGTGGTCTTTTTTTGGTGGGGGGAGAACCTTAATAAATCAGTGAATTTGAAGTAGAATAATGATGAAAGTAATGTTTGGAGCAACATCCTTCTCTCATAAAACGAATTAAATATTTTCAAATACAAGAAAATTTCCGCAATAAAATATACAAATGATGAAAGACAGAAGGAAAAACAAGATAGAGACGGGAGAAAAGAAAATCCGCGCTTCTTTGTGTATCTTAATACTTGAAATAATTTATGATTATTTTTTATCAATTTTTCAAATGAAATTATTTTTTGATTAAAATAAAATTTTGCAATACACAAACTGCATTTAGTAAATTGTAAGATGATTTAATCAATTTCATGATTGGATTACAATAAATCTTGATTAATAAACAAAGATGTTTGACAATATACACAAGCCCACGACACGAGACTGTTTTGACAATGGACTCGTGCCTAACCTAGAAACTCAAATTAATTACTCTGTGGTGTCATTACCCTGACGTTTCTCAATTTCAGGTGTCACTAAAAAGAGCTATATAACCAATCCTTTCCAAAGAATCACCAGAACTTGTTTCAACCCGCATAGTGCTAACAACTACATATTCTTTGTCAATCATGAAAGCTAAAGTACAAATGAGAAACCTCAACAAGAGGTCTAAACTGGTTGAGAGTGAACGTCGATTCAAGAGAGCCTGTGAACAGATTGTCCAATTGAATTACTCTTTAGACGCACTTCAAAAGAGATACAACAGAGCCAAGACTGACAACAACAAGTCGTTCAGATACTCGCTACGTCTACGCATAGCAGTTGTTGATGGAATGCGCAACATGTACTATGACTACGCTCACCAGAAAGCCGAATCCGTAGCCGAACTGAGGCAAGAACTGTTTGGGGAAGTTGTCGACATTATTTCAGAAGATTCTTCAGCAGACATTGAGATGTATGACTAGAGGAAAAGCACCAGACTACTTCAAAAAACGGTTCTTTTCAGAGCCACACACATTTTTCAAAAAGAGTCTGAAATTGTTGTCATCAGTTTATCTATAGTTCTGTACCCAAATATTATAACTGCAGCTCTTTACTCCACAACTGGTAAAAAAAAATTCAAATTGCAGTTTATATCCATAACTTTTTTTATTTTAACTTGCGTACACCATATTCTGAAGTGAAATATGCTTCAAATTTCGAACGTGGTCTTTTTTTGGTGGGGGGGAGAACCTTAATAAATCAGTGAATTTGAAGTAGAATAATGATGAAAGTAATGTTTGGAGCAACATCCTTCTCTCATAAAACGAATTAAATATTTTCAAATACAAGAAAATTTCCACAATAAAATATACAAATGATGAAAGACAGAAGGAAAAACAAGATAGAGACGGGAGAAAAGAAAATCCGCGCTTCTTTGTGTATCTTAATACTTGAAATAATTTATGATTATTTTTTATCAATTTTTCAAATGAAATTATTTTTTGATTAAAATAAAATTTTGCAATACACAAACTGCATTTAGTAAATTGTAAGATGATTTAATCAATTTCATGATTGGATTACAATAAATCGTGATTAATAAACAAAGATGTTTGACAATATACACAAGCCCACGACACGAGACTGTTTTGACAATGGACTCGTGCCTAACCTAGAAACTCAAATTAATTACTCTGTGGTGTCATTACCCTGACGTTTCTCAATTTCAGGTGTCACTAAAAAGAGCTATATAACCAATCCTTTCCAAAGAATCACCAGAACTTGTTTCAACCCGCATAGTGCTAACAACTACATATTCTTTGTCAATCATGAAAGCTAAAGTACAAACGAGAAACCTCAACAAGAGGTCTAAACTGGTTGAGAGTGAACGTCGATTCAAGAGAGCCTGTGAACAGATTGTCCAATTGAATTACTCTTTAGACGCACTTCAAAAGAGATACAACGGAGCCAAGACTGACAACAACAAGTCGTTCAGATACTCGCTACGTCTACGCATAGCAGTTGTTGATGGAATGCGCAACATGTACTATGACTACGCTCACCAGAAAGCCGAATCCGTAGTCGAACTGAGGCAAGAACTGTTTGGGGAAGTTGTCGACATTATTTCAGAAGATTCTTCAGCAGACATTGAGATGTATGACTAGAGGAAAAGCACCAGACTACTTCAAAAAACGGTTCTTTTCAGAGCCACACACATTTTTCAAAAAGAGTCTGAAATTGTTGTCATCAGTTTATCTATAGTTCTGTACCCAAATATTATAACTGCAGCTCTTTACTCCACAACTGGTAAAAAAAAATTCAAATTGCAGTTTATATCCATAACTTTTTTTATTTTAACTTGCGTACACCATATTCTGAAGTGAAATATGCTTCAAATTTCGAACGTGGTCTTTTTTTGGTGGGGGGAGAACCTTAATAAATCAGTGAATTTGAAGTAGAATAATGATGAAAGTAATGTTTGGAGCAACATCCTTCTCTCATAAAACGAATTAAATATTTTCAAATACAAGAAAATTTCCACAATAAAATATACAAATGATGAAAGACAGAAGGAAAAACAAGATAGAGACGGGAGAAAAGAAAATCCGCGCTTCTTTGTGTATCTTAATACTTGAAATAATTTATGATTATTTTTTATCAATTTTTCAAATGAAATTATTTTTTGATTAAAATAAAATTTTGCAATACACAAACTGCATTTAGTAAATTGTAAGATGATTTAATCAATTTCATGATTGGATTACAATAAATCGTGATTAATAAACAAAGATGTTTGACAATATACACAAGCCCACGACACGAGACTGTTTTGACAATGGACTCGTGCCTAACCTAGAAACTCAAATTAATTACTCTGTGGTGTCATTACCCTGACGTTTCTCAATTTCAGGTGTCACTAAAAAGAGCTATATAACCAATCCTTTCCAAAGAATCACCAGAACTTGTTTCAACCCGCATAGTGCTAACAACTACATATTCTTTGTCAATCATGAAAGCTAAAGTACAAATGAGAAACCTCAACAAGAGGTCTAAACTGGTTGAGAGTGAACGTCGATTCAAGAGAGCCTGTGAACAGATTGTCCAATTGAATTACTCTTTAGACGCACTTCAAAAGAGATACAACAGAGCCAAGACTGACAACAACAAGTCGTTCAGATACTCGCTACGTCTACGCATAGCAGTTGTTGATGGAATGCGCAACATGTACTATGACTACGCTCACCAGAAAGCCGAATCCGTAGCCGAACTGAGGCAAGAACTGTTTGGGGAAGTTGTCGACATTATTTCAGAAGATTCTTCAGCAGACATTGAGATGTATGACTAGAGGAAAAGCACCAGACTACTTCAAAAAACGGTTCTTTTCAGAGCTACACACATTTTTCAAAAAGAGTCTGAAATTGTTGTCATCAGTTTATCTATAGTTCTGTACCCAAATATTATAACTGCAGCTCTTTACTCCACAACTGGTAAAAAAAAAATTCAAATTGCAGTTTATATCCATAACTTTTTTTATTTTAACTTGCGTACACCATATTCTGAAGTGAAATATGCTTCAAATTTCGAACGTGGTCTTTTTTTGGTGGGGGGGAGAACCTTAATAAATCAGTGAATTTGAAGTAGAATAATGATGAAAGTAATGTTTGGAGCAACATCCTTCTGTCATAAAACGAATTAAATATTTTCAAATACAAGAAAATTTCCACAATAAAATATACAAATGATGAAAGACAGAAGGAAAAACAAGATAGAGACGGGAGAAAAGAAAATCCGCGCTTCTTTGTGTATCTTAATACTTGAAATAATTTATGATTATTTTTTATCAATTTTTCAAATGAAATTATTTTTTGATTAAAATAAAATTTTGCAATACACAAACTGCATTTAGTAAATTGTAAGATGATTTAATCAATTTCATGATTGGATTACAATAAATCGTGATTAATAAACAAAGATGTTTGACAATATACACAAGCCCACGACACGAGACTGTTTTGACAATGGACTCGTGCCTAACCTAGAAACTCAAATTAATTACTCTGTGGTGTCATTACCCTGACGTTTCTCAATTTCAGGTGTCACTAAAAAGAGCTATATAACCAATCCTTTCCAAAGAATCACCAGAACATGTTTCAACCCGCATAGTGCTAACAACTACATATTCTTTGTCAATCATGAAAGCTAAAGTACAAATGAGAAACCTCAACAAGAGGTCTAAACTGGTCGAGAGTGAACGTCGATTCAAGAGAGCCTGTGAACAGATTGTCCAATTGAATTACTTTTTAGACGCACTTCAAAAGAGATACAACAGAGCCAAGACTGACAACAACAAGTCGTTTGGATACTCGCTACGTCTACGCATAGCAGTTGTTGATGGAATGCGCAACATGTACTATGACTACGCTCACCAGAAAGCCGAATCCGTAGCGCAACTGAGGCAAGAACTGTTTGGGGAAGTTGTCGACATTATTTCAGAAGATTCTTCAGCAGACATTGAGATGTATGACTAGAGGAAAATCACCAGACTACTTCAAAAAACAGTTCTTTTTAGAGCCACACACATTTTTCAAAAAGAGTCTGAAATTGTTGTCATCAGTTTATCTATAGTTCTGTACCCAAATATTATAACTGCAGCTCTTTACTCCACAACTGGTAAAAAAAAATAAAAATTGCAGTTTATATCCATAACTTTTTTTATTTTAACTTGCGTACACCATATTCTGAAGTGAAATATGCTTCAAATTTCGAACGTGGTCTTTTTTTGGTGGGGGAGAACCTTAATAAATCAGTGAATTTGAAGTAGAATAATGATGAAAGTAATGTTTGGAGCAACATCCTTCTCTCATAAAACGAATTAAATATTTTCAAATACAAGAAAATTTCCGCAATAAAATATACAAATGATGAAAGACAGAAGGAAAAACAAGATAGAGACGGGAGAAAAGAAAATCCGCGCTTCTTTGTGTATCTTAATACTTGAAATAATTTATGATTATTTTTTATCAATTTTTCAAATGAAATTATTTTTTGATTAAAATAAAATTTTGCAATACACAAACTGCATTTAGTAAATTGTAAGATGATTTAATCAATTTCATGATTGGATTACAATAAATCGTGATTAATAAACAAAGATGTTTGACAATATACACAAGCCCACGACACGAGACTGTTTTGACAATGGACTCGTGCCTAACCTAGAAACTCAAATTAATTACTCTGTGGTGTCATTACCCTGACGTTTCTCAATTTCAGGTGTCACTAAAAAGAGCTATATAACCAATCCTTTCCAAAGAATCACCAGAACATGTTTCAACCCGCATAGTGCTAACAACTACATATTCTTTGTCAATCATGAAAGCTAAAGTACAAATGAGAAACCTCAACAAGAGGTCTAAACTGGTCGAGAGTGAACGTCGATTCAAGAGAGCCTGTGAACAGATTGTCCAATTGAATTACTCTTTAGACGCACTTCAAAAGAGATACAACAGAGCCAAGACTGACAACAACAAGTCGTTCGGATACTCGCTACGTCTACGCATAGCAGTTGTTGATGGAATGCGCAACATGTACTATGACTACGCTCACCAGAAAGCCGAATCCGTAGCGCAACTGAGGCAAGAACTGTTTGGGGAAGTTGTCGACATTATTTCAGAAGATTCTTCAGCAGACATTGAGATGTATGACTAGAGGAAAAGCACCAGACTACTTCAAAAAACAGTTCTTTTCAGAGCCACACACATTTTTCAAAAAGAGTCTGAAATTGTTGTCATCAGTTTATCTATAGTTCTGTACCCAAATATTATAACTGCAGCTCTTTACTCCACAACTGGTAAAAAAAAATAAAAATTGCAGTTTATATCCATAACTTTTTTTATTTTAACTTGCGTACACCATATTCTGAAGTGAAATATGCTTCAAATTTCGAACGTGGTCTTTTTTTGGTGGGGGGGAGAACCTTAATAAATCAGTGAATTTGAAGTAGAATAATGATGAAAGTAATGTTTGGAGCAACATCCTTCTCTCATAAAACGAATTAAATATTTTCAAATACAAGAAAATTTCCGCAATAAAATATACAAATGATGAAAGACAGAAGGAAAAACAAGATAGAGACGGGAGAAAAGAAAATCCGCGCTTCTTTGTGTATCTTAATACTTGAAATAATCTATGATTATTTTTTATCAATTTTTCAAATGAAATTATTTTTTGATTAAAATAAAATTTTGCAATACACAAACTGCATTTAGTAAATTGTAAGATGATTTAATCAATTTCATGATTGGATTACAATAAATCGTGATTAATAAACAAAGATGTTTGACAATATACACAAGCCCACGACACGAGACTGTTTTGACAATGGACTCGTGCCTAACCTAGAAACTCAAATTAATTACTCTGTGGTGTCATTACCCTGACGTTTCTCAATTTCAGGTGTCACTAAAAAGAGCTATATAACCAATCCTTTCCAAAGAATCACCAGAACATGTTTCAACCCGCATAGTGCTAACAACTACATATTCTTTGTCAATCATGAAAGCTAAAGTACAAATGAGAAACCTCAACAAGAGGTCTAAACTGGTCGAGAGTGAACGTCGATTCAAGAGAGCCTGTGAACAGATTGTCCAATTGAATTACTTTTTAGACGCACTTCAAAAGAGATACAACAGAGCCAAGACTGACAACAACAAGTCGTTTGGATACTCGCTACGTCTACGCATAGCAGTTGTTGATGGAATGCGCAACATGTACTATGACTACGCTCACCAGAAAGCCGAATCCGTAGCGCAACTGAGGCAAGAACTGTTTGGGGAAGTTGTCGACATTATTTCAGAAGATTCTTCAGCAGACATTGAGATGTATGACTAGAGGAAAAGCACCAGACTACTTCAAAAAACAGTTCTTTTTAGAGCCACACACATTTTTCAAAAAGAGTCTGAAATTGTTGTCATCAGTTTATCTATAGTTCTGTACCCAAATATTATAACTGCAGCTCTTTACTCCACAACTGGTAAAAAAAAATAAAAATTGCAGTTTATATCCATAACTTTTTTTATTTTAACTTGCGTACACCATATTCTGAAGTGAAATATGCTTCAAATTTCGAACGTGGTCTTTTTTTGGTGGGGGGAGAACCTTAATAAATCAGTGAATTTGAAGTAGAATAATGATGAAAGTAATGTTTGGAGCAACATCCTTCTCTCATAAAACGAATTAAATATTTTCAAATACAAGAAAATTTCCGCAATAAAATATACAAATGATGAAAGACAGAAGGAAAAACAAGATAGAGACGGGAGAAAAGAAAATCCGCGCTTCTTTGTGTATCTTAATACTTGAAATAATCTATGATTATTTTTTATCAATTTTTCAAATGAAATTATTTTTTGATTAAAATAAAATTTTGCAATACACAAACTGCATTTAGTAAATTGTAAGATGATTTAATCAATTTCATGATTGGATTACAATAAATCGTGATTAATAAACAAAGATGTTTGACAATATACACAAGCCCACGACACGAGACTGTTTTGACAATGGACTCGTGCCTAACCTAGAAACTCAAATTAATTACTCTGTGGTGTCATTACCCTGACGTTTCTCAATTTCAGGTGTCACTAAAAAGAGCTATATAACCAATCCTTTCCAAAGAATCACCAGAACATGTTTCAACCCGCATAGTGCTAACAACTACATATTCTTTGTCAATCATGAAAGCTAAAGTACAAATGAGAAACCTCAACAAGAGGTCTAAACTGGTCGAGAGTGAACGTCGATTCAAGAGAGCCTGTGAACAGATTGTCCAAGTGAATTACTCTTTAGACGCACTTCAAAAGAGATACAACAGAGCCAAGACTGACAACAACAAGTCGTTTAGATACTCGCTACGTCTACGCATAGCAGTTGTTAATGGAATGCGCAACATGTACTATGACTACGCTCACCAGAAAGCCGAATCCGTAGCCGAACTGAGGCAAGAACTGTTTGGGGAAGTTGTCGACATTATTTCAGAAGATTCTTCAGCAGACATTGAGATGTATGACTAGAGGAAAAGCACCAGACTACTTCAAAAAACGGTTCTTTTCAGAGCCACACACATTTTTCAAAAAGAGTCTGAAATTGTTGTCATCAGTTTATCTATAGTTCTGTACCCAAATATTATAACTGCAGCTCTTTACTCCACAACTGGTAAAAAAAAAAAAATTGCAGTTTATATCCATAACTTTTTTTATTTTAACTTGCGTACACCATATTCTGAAGTGAAATATGCTTCAAATTTCGAACGTGGTCTTTTTTTGGTGGGGGGAGAACCTTAATAAATCAGTGAATTTGAAGTAGAATAATGATGAAAGTAATGTTTGGAGCAACATCCTTCTCTCATAAAACGAATTAAATATTTTCAAATACAAGAAAATTTCCGCAATAAAATATACAAATGATGAAAGACAGAAGGAAAAACAAGATAGAGACGGGAGAAAAGAAAATCCGCGCTTCTTTGTGTATCTTAATACTTGAAATAATTTATGATTATTTTTTATCAATTTTTCAAATGAAATTATTTTTTGATTAAAATAAAATTTTGCAATACACAAACTGCATTTAGTAAATTGTAAGATGATTTAATCAATTTCATGATTGGATTACAATAAATCGTGATTAATAAACAAAGATGTTTGACAATATACACAAGCCCACGACACGAGACTGTTTTGACAATGGACTCGTGCCTAACCTAGAAACTCAAATTAATTACTCTGTGGTGTCATTACCCTGACGTTTCTCAATTTCAGGTGTCACTAAAAAGAGCTATATAACCAATCCTTTCCAAAGAATCACCAGAACTTGAATCAACCCGCATAGTGCTAACAACTACATATTCTTTGTCAATCATGAAAGCTAAAGTACAAATGAGAAACCTCAACAAGAGGTCTAAACTGGTTGAGAGTGAACGTCGATTCAAGAGAGCCTGTGAACAGATTGTCCAATTGAATTACTCTTTAGACGCACTTCAAAAGAGATACAACAGAGCCAAGACTGACAACAACAAGTCGTTCAGATACTCGCTACGTCTACGCATAGCAGTTGTTGATGGAATGCGCAACATGTACTATGACTACGCTCACCAGAAAGCCGAATCCGTAGCCGAACTGAGGCAAGAACTGTTTGGGGAAGTTGTCGACATTATTTCAGAAGATTCTTCAGCAGACATTGAGATGTATGACTAGAGGAAAAGCACCAGACTACTTCAAAAAACGGTTCTTTTCAGAGCCACACACATTTTTCAAAAAGAGTCTGAAATTGTTGTCATCAGTTTATCTATAGTTCTGTACCCAAATATTATAACTGCAGCTCTTTACTCCACAACTGGTAAAAAAAAATAAAAATTGCAGTTTATATCCATAACTTTTTTTATTTTAACTTGCGTACACCATATTCTGAAGTGAAATATGCTTCAAATTTCGAACGTGGTCTTTTTTTGGTGGGGGGGAGAACCTTAATAAATCAGTGAATTTGAAGTAGAATAATGATGAAAGTAATGTTTGGAGCAACATCCTTCTCTCATAAAACGAATTAAATATTTTCAAATACAAGAAAATTTCCGCAATAAAATATACAAATGATGAAAGACAGAAGAAAAAACAAGATAGAGACGGGAGAAAAGAAAATCCGCGCTTCTTTGTGTATCTTAATACTTGAAATAATTTATGATTATTTTTTATCAATTTTTCAAATGAAATTATTTTTTGATTAAAATAAAATTTTGCAATACACAAACTGCATTTAGTAAATTGTAAGATGATTTAATCAATTTCATGATTGGATTACAATAAATCGTGATTAATAAACAAAGATGTTTGACAATATACACAAGCCCACGACACGAGACTGTTTTGACAATGGACTCGTGCCTAACCTAGAAACTCAAATTAATTACTCTGTGGTGTCATTACCCTGACGTTTCTCAATTTCAGGTGTCACTAAAAAGAGCTATATAACCAATCCTTTCCAAAGAATCACCAGAACATGTTTCAACCCGCATAGTGCTAACAACTACATATTCTTTGTCAATCATGAAAGCTAAAGTACAAATGAGAAACCTCAACAAGAGGTCTAAACTGGTCGAGAGTGAACGTCGATTCAAGAGAGCCTGTGAACAGATTGTCCAATTGAATTACTCTTTAGACGCACTTCAAAAGAGATACAACAGAGCCAAGACTGACAACAACAAGTCGTTCGGATACTCGCTACGTCTACGCATAGCAGTTGTTGATGGAATGCGCAACATGTACTATGACTACGCTCACCAGAAAGCCGAATCCGTAGCGCAACTGAGGCAAGAACTGTTTGGGGAAGTTGTCGACATTATTTCAGAAGATTCTTCAGCAGACATTGAGATGTATGACTAGAGGAAAAGCACCAGACTACTTCAAAAAACAGTTCTTTTCAGAGCCACACACATTTTTCAAAAAGAGTCTGAAATTGTTGTCATCAGTTTATCTATAGTTCTGTACCCAAATATTATAACTGCAGCTCTTTACTCCACAACTGGTAAAAAAAAATAAAAATTGCAGTTTATATCCATAACTTTTTTTATTTTAACTTGCGTACACCATATTCTGAAGTGAAATATGCTTCAAATTTCGAACGTGGTCTTTTTTTGGTGGGGGGGAGAACCTTAATAAATCAGTGAATTTGAAGTAGAATAATGATGAAAGTAATGTTTGGAGCAACATCCTTCTCTCATAAAACGAATTAAATATTTTCAAATACAAGAAAATTTCCGCAATAAAATATACAAATGATGAAAGACAGAAGGAAAAACAAGATAGAGACGGGAGAAAAGAAAATCCGCGCTTCTTTGTGTATCTTAATACTTGAAATAATCTATGATTATTTTTTATCAATTTTTCAAATGAAATTATTTTTTGATTAAAATAAAATTTTGCAATACACAAACTGCATTTAGTAAATTGTAAGATGATTTAATCAATTTCATGATTGGATTACAATAAATCGTGATTAATAAACAAAGATGTTTGACAATATACACAAGCCCACGACACGAGACTGTTTTGACAATGGACTCGTGCCTAACCTAGAAACTCAAATTAATTACTCTGTGGTGTCATTACCCTGACGTTTCTCAATTTCAGGTGTCACTAAAAAGAGCTATATAACCAATCCTTTCCATAGAATCACCAGAACTTGTTTCAACCCGCATAGTCCTAACAACTACATATTCTTTGTCAATCATGAAAGCTAAAGTACAAATGAGAAACCTCAACAAGAGGTCTAAACTGGTCGAGAGTGAACGTCGATTCAAGAGAGCCTGTGAACAGATTGTCCAATTGAATTACTTTTTAGACGCACTTCAAAAGAGATACAACAGAGCCAAGACTGACAACAACAAGTCGTTCGGATACTCGCTACGTCTACGCATAGCAGTTGTTGATGGAATGCGCAACATGTACTATGACTACGCTCACCAGAAAGCCGAATCCGTAGCGCAACTGAGGCAAGAACTGTTTGGGGAAGTTGTCGACATTATCTCAGAAGATTCTTCAGCAGACATTGAGATGTATGACTAGAGGAAAAGCACCAGACTACTTCAAAAAACAGTTCTTTTTAGAGCCACACACATTTTTCAAAAAGAGTCTGAAATTGTTGTCATCAGTTTATCTATAGTTCTGTACCCAAATATTATAACTGCAGCTCTTTACTCCACAACTGGTAAAAAAAAATAAAAATTGCAGTTTATATCCATAACTTTTTTTATTTTAACTTGCGTACACCATATTCTGAAGTGAAATATGCTTCAAATTTCGAACGTGGTCTTTTTTTGGTGGGGGGAGAACCTTAATAAATCAGTGAATTTGAAGTAGAATAATGATGAAAGTAATGTTTGGAGCAACATCCTTCTCTCATAAAACGAATTAAATATTTTCAAATACAAGAAAATTTCCGCAATAAAATATACAAATGATGAAAGACAGAAGGAAAAACAAGATAGAGACGGGAGAAAAGAAAATCCGCGCTTCTTTGTGTATCTTAATACTTGAAATAATTTATGATTATTTTTTATCAATTTTTCAAATGAAATTATTTTTTGATTAAAATAAAATTTTGCAATACACAAACTGCATTTAGTAAATTGTAAGATGATTTAATCAATTTCATGATTGGATTACAATAAATCGTGATTAATAAACAAAGATGTTTGACAATATACACAAGCCCACGACACGAGACTGTTTTGACAATGGACTCGTGCCTAACCTAGAAACTCAAATTAATTACTCTGTGGTGTCATTACCCTGACGTTTCTCAATTTCAGGTGTCACTAAAAAGAGCTATATAACCAATCCTTTCCAAAGAATCACCAGAACATGTTTCAACCCGCATAGTGCTAACAACTACATATTCTTTGTCAATCATGAAAGCTAAAGTACAAATGAGAAACCTCAACAAGAGGTCTAAACTGGTCGAGAGTGAACGTCGATTCAAGAGAGCCTGTGAACAGATTGTCCAAGTGAATTACTCTTTAGACGCACTTCAAAAGAGATACAACAGAGCCAAGACTGACAACAACAAGTCGTTTAGATACTCGCTACGTCTACGCATAGCAGTTGTTAATGGAATGCGCAACATGTACTATGACTACGCTCACCAGAAAGCCGAATCCGTAGCCGAACTGAGGCAAGAACTGTTTGGGGAAGTTGTCGACATTATTTCAGAAGATTCTTCAGCAGACATTGAGATGTATGACTAGAGGAAAAGCACCAGACTACTTCAAAAAACGGTTCTTTTCAGAGCCACACACATTTTTCAAAAAGAGTCTGAAATTGTTGTCATCAGTTTATCTATAGTTCTGTACCCAAATATTATAACTGCAGCTCTTTACTCCACAACTGGTAAAAAAAAAAAAAATTGCAGTTTATATCCATAACTTTTTTTATTTTAACTTGCGTACACCATATTCTGAAGTGAAATATGCTTCAAATTTCGAACGTGGTCTTTTTTTGGTGGGGGGAGAACCTTAATAAATCAGTGAATTTGAAGTAGAATAATGATGAAAGTAATGTTTGGAGCAACATCCTTCTCTCATAAAACGAATTAAATATTTTCAAATACAAGAAAATTTCCGCAATAAAATATACAAATGATGAAAGACAGAAGGAAAAACAAGATAGAGACGGGAGAAAAGAAAATCCGCGCTTCTTTGTGTATCTTAATACTTGAAATAATTTATGATTATTTTTTATCAATTTTTCAAATGAAATTATTTTTTGATTAAAATAAAATTTTGCAATACACAAACTGCATTTAGTAAATTGTAAGATGATTTAATCAATTTCATGATTGGATTACAATAAATCGTGATTAATAAACAAAGATGTTTGACAATATACACAAGCCCACGACACGAGACTGTTTTGACAATGGACTCGTGCCTAACCTAGAAACTCAAATTAATTACTCTGTGGTGTCATTACCCTGACGTTTCTCAATTTCAGGTGTCACTAAAAAGAGCTATATAACCAATCCTTTCCAAAGAATCACCAGAACTTGAATCAACCCGCATAGTGCTAACAACTACATATTCTTTGTCAATCATGAAAGCTAAAGTACAAATGAGAAACCTCAACAAGAGGTCTAAACTGGTTGAGAGTGAACGTCGATTCAAGAGAGCCTGTGAACAGATTGTCCAATTGAATTACTCTTTAGACGCACTTCAAAAGAGATACAACAGAGCCAAGACTGACAACAACAAGTCGTTCAGATACTCGCTACGTCTACGCATAGCAGTTGTTGATGGAATGCGCAACATGTACTATGACTACGCTCACCAGAAAGCCGAATCCGTAGCCGAACTGAGGCAAGAACTGTTTGGGGAAGTTGTCGACATTATTTCAGAAGATTCTTCAGCAGACATTGAGATGTATGACTAGAGGAAAAGCACCAGACTACTTAAAAAAACGGTTCTTTTCAGAGCCACACACATTTTTCAAAAAGAGTCTGAAATTGTTGTCATCAGTTTATCTATAGTTCTGTACCCAAATATTATAACTGCAGCTCTTTACTCCACAACTGGTAAAAAAAAATAAAAATTGCAGTTTATATCCATAACTTTTTTTATTTTAACTTGCGTACACCATATTCTGAAGTGAAATATGCTTCAAATTTCGAACGTGGTCTTTTTTTGGTGGGGGGAGAACCTTAATAAATCAGTGAATTTGAAGTAGAATAATGATGAAAGTAATGTTTGGAGCAACATCCTTCTCTCATAAAACGAATTAAATATTTTCAAATACAAGAAAATTTCCGCAATAAAATATACAAATGATGAAAGACAGAAGAAAAAACAAGATAGAGACGGGAGAAAAGAAAATCCGCGCTTCTTTGTGTATCTTAATACTTGAAATAATTTATGATTATTTTTTATCAATTTTTCAAATGAAATTATTTTTTGATTAAAATAAAATTTTGCAATACACAAACTGCATTTAGTAAATTGTAAGATGATTTAATCAATTTCATGATTGGATTACAATAAATCGTGATTAATAAACAAAGATGTTTGACAATATACACAAGCCCACGACACGAGACTGTTTTGACAATGGACTCGTGCCTAACCTAGAAACTCAAATTAATTACTCTGTGGTGTCATTACCCTGACGTTTCTCAATTTCAGGTGTCACTAAAAAGAGCTATATAACCAATCCTTTCCATAGAATCACCAGAACTTGTTTCAACCCGCATAGTCCTAACAACTACATATTCTTTGTCAATCATGAAAGCTAAAGTACAAATGAGAAACCTCAACAAGAGGTCTAAACTGGTTGAGAGTGAACGTCGATTCAAGAGAGCCTGTGAACAGATTGTCCAATTGAATTACTCTTTAGACGCACTTCAAAAGAGATACAACAGAGCCAAGACTGACAACAACAAGTCGTTCAGATACTCGCTACGTCTACGCATAGCAGTTGTTGATGGAATGCGCAACATGTACTATGACTACGCTCACCAGAAAGCCGAATCCGTAGCCGAACTGAGGCAAGAACTGTTTGGGGAAGTTGTCGACATTATTTCAGAAGATTCTTCAGCAGACATTGAGATGTATGACAAGAGGAAAAGCACCAGACTACTTCAAAAAACGGTTCTTTTCAGAGCCACACACATTTTTCAAAAAGAGTCTGAAATTGTTGTCATCAGTTTATCTATAGTTCTGTACCCAAATATTATAACTGCAGCTCTTTACTCCACAACTGGTAAAAAAAAATAAAAAAAATTGCAGTTTATATCCATAACTTTTTTTATTTTAACTTGCGTACACCATATTCTGAAGTGAAATATGCTTCAAATTTCGAACGTGGTCTTTTTTTGGTGGGGGGGAGAACCTTAATAAATCAGTGAATTTGAAGTAGAATAATGATGAAAGTAATGTTTGGAGCAACATCCTTCTCTCATAAAACGAATTAAATATTTTCAAATACAAGAAAATTTCCGCAATAAAATATACAAATGATGAAAGACAGAAGAAAAAACAAGATAGAGACGGGAGAAAAGAAAATCCGCGCTTCTTTGTGTATCTTAATACTTGAAATAATTTATGATTATTTTTTATCAATTTTTCAAATGAAATTATTTTTTGATTAAAATAAAATTTTGCAATACACAAACTGCATTTAGTAAATTGTAAGATGATTTAATCAATTTCATGATTGGATTACAATAAATCGTGATTAATAAACAAAGATGTTTGACAATATACACAAGCCCACGACACGAGACTGTTTTGACAATGGACTCGTGCCTAACCTAGAAACTCAAATTAATTACTCTGTGGTGTCATTACCCTGACGTTTCTCAATTTCAGGTGTCACTAAAAAGAGCTATATAACCAATCCTTTCCATAGAATCACCAGAACTTGTTTCAACCCGCATAGTCCTAACAACTACATATTCTTTGTCAATCATGAAAGCTAAAGTACAAATGAGAAACCTCAACAAGAGGTCTAAACTGGTTGAGAGTGAACGTCGATTCAAGAGAGCCTGTGAACAGATTGTCCAATTGAATTACTCTTTAGACGCACTTCAAAAGAGATACAACAGAGCCAAGACTGACAACAACAAGTCGTTCAGATACTCGCTACGTCTACGCATAGCAGTTGTTGATGGAATGCGCAACATGTACTATGACTACGCTCACCAGAAAGCCGAATCCGTAGCCGAACTGAGGCAAGAACTGTTTGGGGAAGTTGTCGACATTATTTCAGAAGATTCTTCAGCAGACATTGAGATGTATGACTAGAGGAAAAGCACCAGACTACTTCAAAAAACGGTTCTTTTCAGAGCCACACACATTTTTCAAAAAGAGTCTGAAATTGTTGTCATCAGTTTATCTATAGTTCTGTACCCAAATATTATAACTGCAGCTCTTTACTCCACAACTGGTAAAAAAAAAAAAAAAAATTGCAGTTTATATCCATAACTTTTTTTATTTTAACTTGCGTACACCATATTCTGAAGTGAAATATGCTTCAAATTTCGAACGTGGTCTTTTTTTTGTGGGGGGAGAACCTTAATAAATCAGTGAATTTGAAGTAGAATAATGATGAAAGTAATGTTTGGAGCAACATCCTTCTCTCATAAAACGAATTAAATATTTTCAAATACAAGAAAATTTCCGCAATAAAATATACAAATGATGAAAGACAGAAAGAAAAACAAGATAGAGACGGGAGAAAAGAAAATCCGCGCTTCTTTGTGTATCTTAATACTTGAAATAATTTATGATTATTTTTTATCAATTTTTCAAATGAAATTATTTTTTGATTAAAATAAAATTTTGCAATACACAAACTGCATTTAGTAAATTGTAAGATGATTTAATCAATTTCATGATTGGAATACAATAAATCGTGATTAATAAACAAAGATGTTTGACAATATACACAAGCCCACGACACGAGACTGTTTTGACAATGGACTCGTGCCTAACCTAGAAACTCAAATTAATTACTCTGTGGTGTCATTACCCTGACGTTTCTCAATTTCAGGTGTCACTAAAAAGAGCTATATAACCAATCCTTTCCAAAGAATCACCAGAACTTGTTTCAACCCGCAAAGTGCTAACAACTACATATTCTTTGTCAATCATGAAAGCTAAAGTACAAATGAGAAACCTCAACAAGAGGTCTAAACTGGTTGAGAGTGAACGTCGATTCAAGAGAGCATGTGAACAGATTGTCCAATTGAATTACTCTTTAGACGCACTTCAAAAGAGATACAACAGAGCCAAGACTGACAACAACAAGTCGTTCAGATACTCGCTACGTCTACGCATAGCAGTTGTTGATGGAATGCGCAACATGTACTATGACTACGCTCACCAGAAAGCCGAATCCGTAGCCGAACTGAGGCAAGAACTGTTTGGGGAAGTTGTCGACATTATTTCAGAAGATTCTTCAGCAGACATTGAGATGTATGACTAGAGGAAAAGCACCAGACTACTTCAAAAAACGGTTCTTTTCAGAGCCACACACATTTTTCAAAAAGAGTCTGAAATTGTTGTCATCAGTTTATCTATAGTTCTGTACCCAAATATTATAACTGCAGCTCTTTACTCCACAACTGGTAAAAAAAAATAAAAATTGCAGTTTATATCCATAACTTTTTTTATTTTAACTTGCGTACACCATATTCTGAAGTGAAATATGCTTCAAATTTCGAACGTGGTCTTTTGTTGGTGGGGGGAGAACCTTAATAAATCAGTGAATTTGAAGTAGAATAATGATGAAAGTAATGTTTGGAGCAACATCCTTCTCTCATAAAACGAATTAAATATTTTCAAATACAAGAAAATTTCCGCAATAAAATATACAAATGATGAAAGACAGAAGGAAAAACAAGATAGAGACGGGAGAAAAGAAAATCCGCGCTTCTTTGTGTATCTTAATACTTGAAATAATTTATGATTATTTTTTATCAATTTTTCAAATGAAATTATTTTTTGATTAAAATAAAATTTTGCAATACACAAACTGCATTTAGTAAATTGTAAGATGATTTAATCAATTTCATGATTGGATTACAATAAATCGTGATTAATAAACAAAGATGTTTGACAATATACACAAGCCCACGACACGAGACTGTTTTGACAATGGACTCGTGCCTAACCTAGAAACTCAAATTAATTACTCTGTGGTGTCATTACCCTGACGTTTCTCAATTTCAGGTGTCACTTAAAAGAGCTATATAACCAATCCTTTCCAAAGAATCACCAGAACTTGTTTCAACCCGCATAGTGCTAACAACTACATATTCTTTGTCAATCATGAAAGCTAAAGTACAAATGAGAAACCTCAACAAGAGGTCTAAACTGGTTGAGAGTGAACGTCGATTCAAGAGAGCCTGTGAACAGATTGTCCAATTGAATTACTCCTTAGACGCACTTCAAAAGAGATACAACAGAGCCAAGACTGACAACAACAAGTCGTTCAGATACTCGCTACGTCTACGCATAGCAGTTGTTGATGGAATGCGCAACATGTACTATGACTACGCTCACCAGAAAGCCGAATCCGTAGCCGAACTAAGGCAAGAACTGTTTGGGGAAGTTGTCGACATTATTTCAGAAGATTCTTCAGCAGACATTGAGATGTATGACAAGAGGAAAAGCACCAGACTACTTCAAAAAACGGTTCTTTTCAGAGCCACACACATTTTTCAAAAAGAGTCTGAAATTGTTGTCATCAGTTTATCTATAGTTCTGTACCCAAATATCATAACTGCAGCTCTTTACTCCACAACTGGTAAAAAAAAATAAAAATTGCAGTTTATATCCATAACTTTTTTTATTTAACTTGCGTACACCATATTCTGAAGTGAAATATGCTTCAAATTTCGAACGTGGTCTTTTTTTGGTGGGAGGAGAACCTTAATAAATCAGCGAATTTGAAGTAGAATAATAATAAAAGTAATGTTTGGAGCAACATCCTTCTCTCATAAAACGAATTAAATATTTTCAAATACAAGAAAATTTCCGCAATAAAATATACAAATGATGAAAGACAGAAGGAAAAACAAGATAGAGACGGGAGAAAAGAAAATCCGCGCTTCTTTGTGTATCTTAATACTTGAAATAATTTATGATTATTTTTTATCAATTTTTCAAATGAAATTATTTTTTGATTAAAATAAAATTTTGCAATACACAAACTGCATTTAGTAAATTGTAAGATGATTTAATCAATTTCATGATTGGATTACAATAAATCGTGATTAATAAACAAAGATGTTTGACAATATACACAAGCCCACGACACGAGACTGTTTTGACAATGGACTCGTGCCTAACCGAGAAACTCAAATTAATTACTCTGTGGTGTCATTACCCTGACGTTTCTCAATTTCAGGTGTCACTAAAAAGAGCTATATAACCAATCCTTTCCAAAGAATCACCAGAACTTGTTTCAACCCGCATAGTGCTAACAACTACATATTCTTTGTCAATCATGAAAGCTAAAGTACAAATGAGAAACCTCAACAAGAGGTCTAAACTGGTTGAGAGTGAACGTCGATTCAAGAGAGCCTGTGAACAGATTGTCCAATTGAATTACTCTTTAGACGCACTTCAAAAGAGATACAACAGAGCCAAGACTGACAACAACAAGTCGTTCAGATACTCGCTACGTCTACGCATAGCAGTTGTTGATGGAATGCGCAACATGTACTATGACTACGCTCACCAGAAAGCCGAATCCGTAGCCGAACTGAGGCAAGAACTGTTTGGGGAAGTTGTCGACATTATTTCAGAAGATTCTTCAGCAGACATTGAGATGTATGACTAGAGGAAAAGCACCAGACTAGTTCAAAAAACGGTTCTTTTCAGAGCCACACACATTTTTCAAAAAGAGTCTGAAATTGTTGTCATCAGTTTATCTATAGTTCTGTACCCAAATATTATAACTGCACTCTTTACTCCACAACTGGTAAAAAAAAAATAAAAATTGCAGTTTATATCCATAACTTTTTTTATTTTAACTTGCGTACACCATATTCTGAAGTGAAATATGCTTCAAATTTCGAACGTGGTCTTTTTTTTGTGGGGGGAGAACCTTAATAAATCAGTGAATTTGAAGTAGAATAATGATGAAAGTAATGTTTGGAGCAACATCCTTCTCTCATAAAACGAATTAAATATTTTCAAATACAAGAAAATTTCCGCAATAAAATATACAAATGATGAAAGACAGAAGGAAAAACAAGATAGAGACGGGAGAAAAGAAAATCCGCGCTTCTTTGTGTATCTTAATACTTGAAATAATTTATGATTATTTTTTATCAATTTTTCAAATGAAATTATTTTTTGATTAAAATAAAATTTTGCAATACACAAACTGCATTTAGTAAATTGTAAGATGATTTAATCAATTTCATGATTGGAATACAATAAATCGTGATTAATAAACAAAGATGTTTGACAATATACACAAGCCCACGACACGAGACTGTTTTGACAATGGACTCGTGCCTAACCTAGAAACTCAAATTAATTACTCTGTGGTGTCATTACCCTGACGTTTCTCAATTTCAGGTGTCACTAAAAAGAGCTATATAACCAATCCTTTCCAAAGAATCACCAGAACTTGTTTCAACCCGCAAAGTGCTAACAACTACATATTCTTTGTCAATCATGAAAGCTAAAGTACAAATGAGAAACCTCAACAAGAGGTCTAAACTGGTTGAGAGTGAACGTCGATTCAAGAGAGCCTGTGAACAGATTGTCCAATTGAATTACTCTTTAGACGCACTTCAAAAGAGATACAACAGAGCCAAGACTGACAACAACAAGTCGTTCAGATACTCGCTACGTCTACGCATAGCAGTTGTTGATGGAATGCGCAACATGTACTATGACTACGCTCACCAGAAAGCCGAATCCGTAGCCGAACTGAGGCAAGAACTGTTTGGGGAAGTTGTCGACATTATTTCAGAAGATTCTTCAGCAGACATTGAGATGTATGACTAGAGGAAAAGCACCAGACTACTTCAAAAAACGGTTCTTTTCAGAGCCACACACATTTTTCAAAAAGAGTCTGAAATTGTTGTCATCAGTTTATCTATAGTTCTGTACCCAAATATTATAACTGCAGCTCTTTACTCCACAACTGGTAAAAAAAAATAAAAATTGCAGTTTATATCCATAACTTTTTTTATTTTAACTTGCGTACACCATATTCTGAAGTGAAATATGCTTCAAATTTCGAACGTGGTCTTTTTTTGGTGGGGGGAGAACCTTAATAAATCAGTGAATTTGAAGTAGAATAATGATGAAAGTAATGTTTGGAGCAACATCCTTCTCTCATAAAACGAATTAAATATTTTCAAATACAAGAAAATTTCCGCAATAAAATATACAAATGATGAAAGACAGAAGGAAAAACAAGATAGAGACGGGAGAAAAGAAAATCCGCGCTTCTTTGTGTATCTTAATACTTGAAATAATTTATGATTATTTTTTATCAATTTTTCAAATGAAATTATTTTTTGATTAAAATAAAATTTTGCAATACACAAACTGCATTTAGTAAATTGTAAGATGATTTAATCAATTTCATTATTGGATTACAATAAATCGTGATTAATAAACAAAGATGTTTGACAATATACACAAGCCCACGACACGAGACTGTTTTGACAATGGACTCGTGCCTAACCTAGAAACTCAAATTAATTACTCTGTGGTGTCATTACCCTGACGTTTCTCAATTTCAGGTGTCACTTAAAAGAGCTATATAACCAATCCTTTCCAAAGAATCACCAGAACTTGTTTCAACCCGCATAGTGCTAACAACTACATATTCTTTGTCAATCATGAAAGCTAAAGTACAAATGAGAAACCTCAACAAGAGGTCTAAACTGGTTGAGAGTGAACGTCGATTCAAGAGAGCCTGTGAACAGATTGTCCAATTGAATTACTCCTTAGACGCACTTCAAAAGAGATACAACAGAGCCAAGACTGACAACAACAAGTCGTTCAGATACTCGCTACGTCTACGCATAGCAGTTGTTGATGGAATGCGCAACATGTACTATGACTACGCTCACCAGAAAGCCGAATCCGTAGCCGAACTAAGGCAAGAACTGTTTGGGGAAGTTGTCGACATTATTTCAGAAGATTCTTCAGCAGACATTGAGATGTATGACAAGAGGAAAAGCACCAGACTACTTCAAAAAACGGTTCTTTTCAGAGCCACACACATTTTTCAAAAAGAGTCTGAAATTGTTGTCATCAGTTTATCTATAGTTCTGTACCCAAATATCATAACTGCAGCTCTTTACTCCACAACTGGTAAAAAAAAATAAAAATTGCAGTTTATATCCATAACTTTTTTTATTTAACTTGCGTACACCATATTCTGAAGTGAAATATGCTTCAAATTTCGAACGTGGTCTTTTTTTGGTGGGAGGAGAACCTTAATAAATCAGTGAATTTGAAGTAGAATAATAATGAAAGTAATGTTTGGAGCAACATCCTTCTCTCATAAAACGAATTAAATATTTTCAAATACAAGAAAATTTCCGCAATAAAATATACAAATGATGAAAGACAGAAGGAAAAACAAGATAGAGACGGGAGAAAAGAAAATCCGCGCTTCTTTGTGTATCTTAATACTTGAAATAATTTATGATTATTTTTTATCAATTTTTCAAATGAAATTATTTTTTGATTAAAATAAAATTTTGCAATACACAAACTGCATTTAGTAAATTGTAAGATGATTTAATCAATTTCATGATTGGAATACAATAAATCGTGATTAATAAACAAAGATGTTTGACAATATACACAAGCCCACGACACGAGACTGTTTTGACAATGGACTCGTGCCTAACCGAGAAACTCAAATTAATTACTCTGTGGTGTCATTACCCTGACGTTTCTCAATTTCAGGTGTCACTAAAAAGAGCTATATAACCAATCCTTTCCAAAGAATCACCAGAACTTGTTTCAACCCGCATAGTGCTAACAACTACATATTCTTTGTCAATCATGAAAGCTAAAGTACAAATGAGAAACCTCAACAAGAGGTCTAAACTGGTTGAGAGTGAACGTCGATTCAAGAGAGCCTGTGAACAGATTGTCCAATTGAATTACTCTTTAGACGCACTTCAAAAGAGATACAACAGAGCCAAGACTGACAACAACAAGTCGTTCAGATACTCGCTACGTCTACGCATAGCAGTTGTTGATGGAATGCGCAACATGTACTATGACTACGCTCACCAGAAAGCCGAATCCGTAGCCGAACTGAGGCAAGAACTGTTTGGGGAAGTTGTCGACATTATTTCAGAAGATTCTTCAGCAGACATTGAGATGTATGACTAGAGGAAAAGCACCAGACTAGTTCAAAAAACGGTTCTTTTCAGAGCCACACACATTTTTCAAAAAGAGTCTGAAATTGTTGTCATCAGTTTATCTATAGTTCTGTACCCAAATATTATAACTGCACTCTTTACTCCACAACTGGTAAAAAAAAAATAAAAATTGCAGTTTATATCCATAACTTTTTTTATTTTAACTTGCGTACACCATATTCTGAAGTGAAATATGCTTCAAATTTCGAACGTGGTCTTTTTTTTTGTGGGGGGAGAACCTTAATAAATCAGTGAATTTGAAGTAGAATAATGATGAAAGTAATGTTTGGAGCAACATCCTTCTCTCATAAAACGAATTAAATATTTTCAAATACAAGAAAATTTCCGCAATAAAATATACAAATGATGAAAGACAGAAGGAAAAACAAGATAGAGACGGGAGAAAAGAAAATCCGCGCTTCTTTGTGTATCTTAATACTTGAAATAATTTATGATTATTTTTTATCAATTTTTCAAATGAAATTATTTTTTGATTAAAATACAATTTTGCAATACACAAACTGCATTTAGTAAATTGTAAGATGATTTAATCAATTTCATGATTGGAATACAATAAATCGTGATTAATAAACAAAGATGTTTGACAATATACACAAGCCCACGACACGAGACTGTTTTGACAATGGACTCGTGCCTAACCTAGAAACTCAAATTAATTACTCTGTGGTGTCATTACCCTGACGTTTCTCAATTTCAGGTGTCACTAAAAAGAGCTATATAACCAATCCTTTCCAAAGAATCACCAGAACTTGTTTCAACCCGCAAAGTGCTAACAACTACATATTCTTTGTCAATCATGAAAGCTAAAGTACAAATGAGAAACCTCAACAAGAGGTCTAAACTGGTTGAGAGTGAACGTCGATTCAAGAGAGCCTGTGAACAGATTGTCCAATTGAATTACTCTTTAGACGCACTTCAAAAGAGATACAACAGAGCCAAGACTGACAACAACAAGTCGTTCAGATACTCGCTACGTCTACGCATAGCAGTTGTTGATGGAATGCGCAACATGTACTATGACTACGCTCACCAGAAAGCCGAATCCGTAGCCGAACTGAGGCAAGAACTGTTTGGGGAAGTTGTCGACATTATTTCAGAAGATTCTTCAGCAGACATTGAGATGTATGACTAGAGGAAAAGCACCAGACTACTTCAAAAAACGGTTCTTTTCAGAGCCACACACATTTTTCAAAAAGAGTCTGAAATTGTTGTCATCAGTTTATCTATAGTTCTGTACCCAAATATTATAACTGCAGCTCTTTACTCCACAACTGGTAAAAAAAAAAAAAAAAATTGCAGTTTATATCCATAACTTTTTTTATTTTAACTTGCGTACACCATATTCTGAAGTGAAATATGCTTCAAATTTCGAACGTGGTCTTTTTTTTGTGGGAGGAGAACCTTAATAAATCAGTGAATTTGAAGTAGAATAATGATGAAAGTAATGTTTGGAGCAACATCCTTCTCTCATAAAACGAATTAAATATTTTCAAATACAAGAAAATTTCCGCAATAAAATATACAAATGATGAAAGACAGAAAGAAAAACAAGATAGAGACGGGAGAAAAGAAAATCCGCGCTTCTTTGTGTATCTTAATACTTGAAATAATTTATGATTATTTTTTATCAATTTTTCAAATGAAATTATTTTTTGATTAAAATAAAATTTTGCAATACACAAACTGCATTTAGTAAATTGTAAGATGATTTAATCAATTTCATGATTGGAATACAATAAATCGTGATTAATAAACAAAGATGTTTGACAATATACACAAGCCCACGACACGAGACTGTTTTGACAATGGACTCGTGCCTAACCTAGAAACTCAAATTAATTACTCTGTGGTGTCATTACCCTGACGTTTTTTCAATTTCAGGTGTCACTAAAAAGAGCTATATAACCAATCCTTTCCAAAGAATCACCAGAACTTGTTTCAACCCGCAAAGTGCTAACAACTACATATTCTTTGTCAATCATGAAAGCTAAAGTACAAATGAGAAACCTCAACAAGAGGTCTAAACTGGTTGAGAGTGAACGTCGATTCAAGAGAGCATGTGAACAGATTGTCCAATTGAATTACTCTTTAGACGCACTTCAAAAGAGATACAACAGAGCCAAGACTGACAACAACAAGTCGTTCAGATACTCGCTACGTCTACGCATAGCAGTTGTTGATGGAATGCGCAACATGTACTATGACTACGCTCACCAGAAAGCCGAATCCGTAGCCGAACTGAGGCAAGAACTGTTTGGGGAAGTTGTCGACATCATTTCAGAAGATTCTTCAGCAGACATTGAGATGTATGACTAGAGGAAAAGCACCAGACTACTTCAAAAAACGGTTCTTTTCAGAGCCACACACATTTTTCAAAAAGAGTCTGAAATTGTTGTCATCAGTTTATCTATAGTTCTGTACCCAAATATTATAACTGCAGCTCTTTACTCCACAACTGGTAAAAAAAAATAAAAATTGCAGTTTATATCCATTACTTTTTTTATTTTAACTTGCGTACACCATATTCTGAAGTGAAATATGCTTCAAATTTCGAACGTGGTCTTTTTTTGGTGGGGGGAGAACCTTAATAAATCAGTGAATTTGAAGTAGAATAATGATGAAAGTAATGTTTGGAGCAACATCCTTCTCTCATAAAACGAATTAAATATTTTCAAATACAAGAAAATTTCCGCAATAAAATATACAAATGATGAAAGACAGAAGGAAAAACAAGATAGAGACGGGAGAAAAGAAAATCCGCGCTTATTTGTGTATCTTAATACTTGAAATAATTTATGATTATTTTTTATCAATTTTTCAAATGAAATTATTTTTTGATTAAAATAAAATTTTGCATACACAAACTGCATTTAGTAAATTGTAAGATGATTTAATCAATTTCATGATTGGATTACAATAAATCGTGATTAATAAACAAAGATGTTTGACAATATACACAAGCCCACGACACGAGACTGTTTTGACAATGGACTCGTGCCTAACCTAGAAACTCAAATTAATTACTCTGTGGTGTCATTACCCTGACGTTTCTCAATTTCAGGTGTCACTTAAAAGAGCTATATAACCAATCCTTTCCAAAGAATCACCAGAACTTGTTTCAACCCGCATAGTGCTAACAACTACATATTCTTTGTCAATCATGAAAGCTAAAGTACAAATGAGAAACCTCAACAAGAGGTCTAAACTGGTTGAGAGTGAATGTCGATTCAAGAGAGCCTGTGAACAGATTGTCCAATTGAATTACTCCTTAGACGCACTTCAAAAGAGATACAACAGAGCCAAGACTGACAACAACAAGTCGTTCAGATACTCGCTACGTCTACGCATAGCAGTTGTTGATGGAATGCGCAACATGTACTATGACTACGCTCACCAGAAAGCCGAATCCGTAGCCGAACTAAGGCAAGAAATGTTTGGGGAAGTTGTCGACATTATTTCAGAAGATTCTTCAGCAGACATTGAGATGTATGACAAGAGGAAAAGCACCAGACTACTTCAAAAAACGGTTCTTTTCAGAGCCACACACATTTTTCAAAAAGAGTCTGAAATTGTTGTCATCAGTTTATCTATAGTTCTGTACCCAAATATCATAACTGCAGCTCTTTACTCCACAACTGGTAAAAAAAAAATAAAAATTGCAGTTTATATCCATAACTTTTTTTATTTAACTTGCGTACACCATATTCTGAAGTGAAATATGCTTCAAATTTCGAACGTGGTCTTTTTTTGGTGGGAGGAGAACCTTAATAAATCAGTGAATTTGAAGTAGAATAATAATGAAAGTAATGTTTGGAGCAACATCCTTCTCTCATAAAACGAATTAAATATTTTCAAATACAAGAAAATTTCCGCAATAAAATATACAAATGATGAAAGACAGAAGGAAAAACAAGATAGAGACGGGAGAAAAGAAAATCCGCGCTTCTTTGTGTATCTTAATACTTGAAATAATTTATGATTATTTTTTATCAATTTTTCAAATGAAATTATTTTTTGATTAAAATAAAATTTTGCAATACACAAACTGCATTTAGTAAATTGTAAGATGATTTAATCAATTTCATGATTGGATTACAATAAATCGTGATTAATAAACAAAGATGTTTGACAATATACACAAGCCCACGACACGAGACTGTTTTGACAATGGACTCGTGCCTAACCGAGAAACTCAAATTAATTACTCTGTGGTGTCATTACCCTGACGTTTCTCAATTTCAGGTGTCACTAAAAAGAGCTATATAACCAATCCTTTCCAAAGAATCACCAGAACTTGTTTCAACCCGCATAGTGCTAACAACTACATATTCTTTGTCAATCATGAAAGCTAAAGTACAAATGAGAAACCTCAACAAGAGGTCTAAACTGGTTGAGAGTGAACGTCGATTCAAGAGAGCCTGTGAACAGATTGTCCAATTGAATTACTCTTTAGACGCACTTCAAAAGAGATACAACAGAGCCAAGACTGACAACAACAAGTCGTTCAGATACTCGCTACGTCTACGCATAGCAGTTGTTGATGGAATGCGCAACATGTACTATGACTACGCTCACCAGAAAGCCGAATCCGTAGCCGAACTGAGGCAAGAACTGTTTGGGGAAGTTGTCGACATTATTTCAGAAGATTCTTCAGCAGACATTGAGATGTATGACTAGAGGAAAAGCACCAGACTACTTCAAAAAACGGTTCTTTTCAGAGCCACACACATTTTTCAAAAAGAGTCTGAAATTGTTGTCATCAGTTTATCTATAGTTCTGTACCCAAATATTATAACTGCAGCTCTTTACTCCACAACTGGTAAAAAAAAATAAAAATTGCAGTTTATATCCATAACTTTTTTTATTTTAACTTGCGTACACCATATTCTGAAGTGAAATATGCTTCAAATTTCGAACGTGGTCTTTTTTTGGTGGGGGGAGAACCTTAATAAATCAGTGAATTTGAAGTAGAATAATGATGAAAGTAATGTTTGGAGCAACATCCTTCTCTCATAAAACGAATTAAATATTTTCAAATACAAGAAAATTTCCGCAATAAAATATACAAATGATGAAAGACAGAAGGAAAAACAAGATAGAGACGGGAGAAAAGAAAATCCGCGCTTCTTTGTGTATCTTAATACTTGAAATAATTTATGATTATTTTTTATCAATTTTTCAAATGAAATTATTTTTTGATTAACATAAAATTTTGCAATACACAAACTGCATTTAGTAAATTGTAAGATGATTTAATCAATTTCATGATTGGAATACAATAAATCGTGATTAATAAACAAAGATGTTTGACAATATACACAAGCCCACGACACGAGACTGTTTTGACAATGGACTCGTGCCTAACCTAGAAACTCAAATTAATTACTCTGTGGTGTCATTACCCTGACGTTTCTCAATTTCAGGTGTCACTAAAAAGAGCTATATAACCAATCCTTTCCAAAGAATCACCAGAACTTGTTTCAACCCGCAAAGTGCTAACAACTACATATTCTTTGTCAATCATGAAAGCTAAAGTACAAATGAGAAACCTCAACAAGAGGTCTAAACTGGTTGAGAGTGAACGTCGATTCAAGAGAGCCTGTGAACAGATTGTCCAATTGAATTACTCTTTAGACGCACTTCAAAAGAGATACAACAGAGCCAAGACTGACAACAACAAGTCGTTCAGATACTCGCTACGTCTACGCATAGCAGTTGTTGATGGAATGCGCAACATGTACTATGACTACGCTCACCAGAAAGCCGAATCCGTAGCCGAACTGAGGCAAGAACTGTTTGGGGAAGTTGTCGACATTATTTCAGAAGATTCTTCAGCAGACATTGAGATGTATGACTAGAGGAAAAGCACCAGACTACTTCAAAAAACGGTTCTTTTCAGAGCCACACACATTTTTCAAAAAGAGTCTGAAATTGTTGTCATCAGTTTATCTTTATTCTGTACCCAAATATTATAACTGCAGCTCTTTACTCCACAACTGGTAAAAAAAAATAAAAATTGCAGTTTATATCCATAACTTTTTTTATTTTAACTTGCGTACACCATATTCTGAAGTGAAATATGCTTCAAATTTCGAACGTGGTCTTTTTTTGGTGGGGGGAGAACCTTAATAAATCAGTGAATTTGAAGTAGAATAATGATGAAAGTAATGTTTGGAGCAACATCCTTCTCTCATAAAACGAATTAAATATTTTCAAATACAAGAAAATTTCCGCAATAAAATATACAAATGATGAAAGACAGAAGGAAAAACAAGATAGAGACGGGAGAAAAGAAAATCCGCGCTTCTTTGTGTATCTTAATACTTGAAATAATTTATGATTATTTTTTATCAATTTTTCAAATGAAATTATTTTTTGATTAAAATAAAATTTTGCAATACACAAACTGCATTTAGTAAATTGTAAGATGATTTAATCAATTTCATGATTGGATTACAATAAATCGTGATTAATAAACAAAGATGTTTGACAATATACACAAGCCCACGACACGAGACTGTTTTGACAATGGACTCGTGCCTAACCTAGAAACTCAAATTAATTACTCTGTGGTGTCATTACCCTGACGTTTCTCAATTTCAGGTGTCACTAAAAAGAGCTATATAACCAATCCTTTCCAAAGAATCACCAGAACTTGTTTCAACCCGCATAGTGCTAACAACTACATATTCTTTGTCAATCATGAAAGCTAAAGTACAAATGAGAAACCTCAACAAGAGGTCTAAACTGGTTGAGAGTGAACGTCGATTCAAGAGAGCCTGTGAACAGATTGTCCAATTGAATTACTCTTTAGACGCACTTCAAAAGAGATACAACAGAGCCAAGACTGACAACAACAAGTCGTTCAGATACTCGCTACGTCTACGCATAGCAGTTGTTGATGGAATGCGCAACATGTACTATGACTACGCTCACCAGAAAGCCGAATCCGTAGCCGAACTGAGGCAAGAACTGTTTGGGGAAGTTGTCGACATTATTTCAGAAGATTCTTCAGCAGACATTGAGATGTATGACTAGAGGAAAAGCACCAGACTACTTCAAAAAACGGTTCTTTTCAGAGCCACACACATTTTTCAAAAAGAGTCTGAAATTGTTGTCATCAGTTTATCTATAGTTCTGTACCCAAATATTATAACTGCAGCTCTTTACTCCACAACTGGTAAAAAAAAATAAAAATTGCAGTTTATATCCATAACTTTTTTTATTTAACTTGCGTACACCATATTCTGAAGTGAAATATGCTTCAAATTTCGAACGTGGTCTTTTTTTGGTGGGGGAGAACCTTAATAAATCAGTGAATTTGAAGTAGAATAATAATGAAAGTAATGTTTGGAGCAACATCCTTCTCTCATAAAACGAATTAAATATTTTCAAATACAAGAAAATTTCCGCAATAAAATATACAAATGATGAAAGACAGAAGGAAAAACAAGATAGAGACGGGAGAAAAGAAAATCCGCGCTTATTTGTGTATCTTAATACTTGAAATAATTTATGATTATTTTTTATCAATTTTTCAAATGAAATTATTTTTTGATTAAAATAAAATTTTGCATACACAAACTGCATTTAGTAAATTGTAAGATGATTTAATCAATTTCATGATTGGATTACAATAAATCGTGATTAATAAACAAAGATGTTTGACAATATACACAAGCCCACGACACGAGACTGTTTTGACAATGGACTCGTGCCTAACCTAGAAACTCAAATTAATTACTCTGTGGTGTCATTACCCTGACGTTTCTCAATTTCAGGTGTCACTAAAAAGAGCTATATAACCAATCCTTTCCAAAGAATCACCAGAACTTGTTTCAACCCGCATAGTGCTAACAACTACATATTCTTTGTCAATCATGAAAGCTAAAGTACAAATGAGAAACCTCAACAAGAGGTCTAAACTGGTTGAGAGTGAACGTCGATTCAAGAGAGCCTGTGAACAGATTGTCCAATTGAATTACTCTTTAGACGCACTTCAAAAGAGATACAACAGAGCCAAGACTGACAACAACAAGTCGTTCAGATACTCGCTACGTCTACGCATAGCAGTTGTTGATGGAATGCGCAACATGTACTATGACTACGCTCACCAGAAAGCCGAATCCGTAGCCGAACTGAGGCAAGAACTGTTTGGGGAAGTTGTCGACATTATTTCAGAAGATTCTTCAGCAGACATTGAGATGTATGACTAGAGGAAAAGCACCAGACTACTTCAAAAAACGGTTCTTTTCAGAGCCACACACATTTTTCAAAAAGAGTCTGAAATTGTTGTCATCAGTTTATCTATAGTTCTGTACCCAAATATTATAACTGCAGCTCTTTACTCCACAACTGGTAAAAAATAATAAAAATTGCAGTTTATATCCATAACTTTTTTTATTTAACTTGCGTACACCATATTCTGAAGTGAAATATGCTTCAAATTTCGAACGTGGTCTTTTTTTTGGTGGGGGAGAACTATAATAAATCAGTGAATTTGAAGTAGAATAATGATGAAAGTAATGTTTGGAGCAACATCCTTCTCTCATAAAACGAATTAAATATTTTCAAATACAAGAAAATTTCCGCAATAAAATATACAAATGATGAAAGACAGAAGGAAAAACAAGATAGAGACGGGAGAAAAGAAAATCCGCGCTTCTTTGTGTATCTTAATACTTGAAATAATTTATGATTATTTTTTATCAATTTTTCAAATGAAATTATTTTTTGATTAAAATAAAATTTTGCAATACACAAACTGCATTTAGTAAATTGTAAGATGATTTAATCAATTTCATGATTGGATTACAATAAATCGTGATTAATAAACAAAGATGTTTGACAATATACACAAGCCCACGACACGAGACTGTTTTGACAATGGACTCGTGCCTAACCTAGAAACTCAAATTAATTACTCTGTGGTGTCATTACCCTGACGTTTCTCAATTTCAGGTGTCACTAAAAAGAGCTATATAACCAATCCTTTCCAAAGAATCACCAGAACTTGTTTCAACCCGCATAGTGCTAACAACTACATATTCTTTGTCAATCATGAAAGCTAAAGTACAAATGAGAAACCTCAACAAGAGGTCTAAACTGGTTGAGAGTGAACGTCGATTCAAGAGAGCCTGTGAACAGATTGTCCAATTGAATTACTCTTTAGACGCACTTCAAAAGAGATACAACAGAGCCAAGACTGACAACAACAAGTCGTTCAGATACTCGCTACGTCTACGCATAGCAGTTGTTGATGGAATGCGCAACATGTACTATGACTACGCTCACCAGAAAGCCGAATCCGTAGCCGAACTGAGGCAAGAACTGTTTGGGGAAGTTGTCGACATTATTTCAGAAGATTCTTCAGCAGACATTGAGATGTATGACTAGAGGAAAAGCACCAGACTACTTCAAAAAACGGTTCTTTTCAGAGCCACACACATTTTTCAAAAAGAGTCTGAAATTGTTGTCATCAGTTTATCTATAGTTCTGTACCCAAATATTATAACTGCAGCTCTTTACTCCACAACTGGTAAAAAAAAATAAAAATTGCAGTTTATATCCATAACTTTTTTTATTTTAACTTGCGTACACCATATTCTGAAGTGAAATATGCTTCAAATTTCGAACGTGGTCTTTTTTTTTGTGGGGGGAGAACCTTAATAAATCAGTGAATTTGAAGTAGAATAATGATGAAAGTAATGTTTGGAGCAACATCCTTCTCTCATAAAACGAATTAAATATTTTCAAATACAAGAAAATTTCCGCAATAAAATATACAAATGATGAAAGACAGAAGGAAAAACAAGATAGAGACGGGAGAAAAGAAAATCCGCGCTTCTTTGTGTATCTTAATACTTGAAATAATTTATGATTATTTTTTATCAATTTTTCAAATGAAATTATTTTTTGATTAAAATAAAATTTTGCAATACACAAACTGCATTTAGTAAATTGTAAGATGATTTAATCAATTTCATGATTGGACTACAATAAATCGTGATTAATAAACAAAGATGTTTGACAATATACACAAGCCCACGACACGAGACTGTTTTGACAATGGACTCGTGCCTAACCTAGAAACTCAAATTAATTACTCTGTGGTGTCATTACCCTGACGTTTCTCAATTTCAGGTGTCACTTAAAAGAGCTATATAACCAATCCTTTCCAAAGAATCACCAGAACTTGTTTCAACCCGCATAGTGCTAACAACTACATATTCTTTGTCAATCATGAAAGCTAAAGTACAAATGAGAAACCTCAACAAGAGGTCTAAACTGGTTGAGAGTGAACGTCGATTCAAGAGAGCCTGTGAACAGATTGTCCAATTGAATTACTCTTTAGACGCACTTCAAAAGAGATACAACAGAGCCAAGACTGACAACAACAAGTCGTTCAGATACTCGCTACGTCTACGCATAGCAGTTGTTGATGGAATGCGCAACATGTACTATGACTACGCTCACCAGAAAGCCGAATCCGTAGCCGAACTGAGGCAAGAACTGTTTGGGGAAGTTGTCGACATTATTTCAGAAGATTCTTCAGCAGACATTGAGATGTATGACTAGAGGAAAAGCACCAGACTACTTCAAAAAACGGTTCTTTTCAGAGCCACACACATTTTTCAAAAAGAGTCTGAAATTGTTGTCATCAGTTTATCTATAGTTCTGTACCCAAATATTATAACTGCAGCTCTTTACTCCACAACTGGTAAAAAAAAATAAAAATTGCAGTTTATATCCATAACTTTTTTTATTTAACTTGCGTACACCATATTCTGAAGTGAAATATGCTTCAAATTTCGAACGTGGTCTTTTTTTGGTGGGGGGAGAACCTTAATAAATCAGTGAATTTGAAGTAGAATAATGATGAAAGTAATGTTTGGAGCAACATCCTTCTCTCATAAAACGAATTAAATATTTTCAAATACAAGAAAATTTCCGCAATAAAATATACAAATGATGAAAGACAGAAGGAAAAACAAGATAGAGACGGGAGAAAAGAAAATCCGCGCTTCTTTGTGTATCTTAATACTTGAAATAATTTATGATTATTTTTTATCAATTTTTCAAATGAAATTATTTTTTGATTAAAATAAAATTTTGCACTACACAAACTGCATTTAGTAAATTGTAAGATGATTTAATCAATTTCATGATTGGATAACAATAAATCGTGATTAATAAACAAAGATGTTTGACAATATACACAAGCCCACGACACGAGACTGTTTTGACAATGGACTCGTGCCTAACCGATAAACTCAAATTAATTACTCTGTGGTGTCATTACCCTGACGTTTCTCAATTTCAGGTGTCACTAAAAAGAGCTATATAACCAATCCTTTCCAAAGAATCACCAGAACTTGTTTCAACCCGCATAGTGCTAACAACTACATATTCTTTGTCAATCATGAAAGCTAAAGTACAAATGAGAAACCTCAACAAGAGGTCTAAACTGGTTGAGAGTGAACGTCGATTCAAGAGAGCCTGTGAACAGATTGTCCAATTGAATTACTCTTTAGACGCACTTCAAAAGAGATACAACAGAGCCAAGACTGACAACAACAAGTCGTTCAGATACTCGCTACGTCTACGCATAGCAGTTGTTGATGGAATGCGCAACATGTACTATGACTACGCTCACCAGAAAGCCGAATCCGTAGCCGAACTGAGGCAAGAACTGTTTGGGGAAGTTGTCGACATTATTTCAGAAGATTCTTCAGCAGACATTGAGATGTATGACTAGAGGAAAAGCACCAGACTACTTCAAAAAAACGGTTCTTTTCAGAGCCACACACATTTTTCAAAAAGAGTCTGAAATTGTTGTCATCAGTTTATCTATAGTTCTGTACCCAAATATTATAACTGCAGCTCTTTACTCCACAACTGGTAAAAAAAAATAAAAATTGCAGTTTATATCCATAACTTTTTTTATTTTAACTTGCGTACACCATATTCTGAAGTGAAATATGCTTCAAATTTCGAACGTGGTCTTTTTTTGGTGGGGGGGAGAACCTTAATAAATCAGTGAATTTGAAGTAGAATAATGATGAAAGTAATGTTTGGAGCAACATCCTTCTCTCATAAAACGAATTAAATATTTTCAAATACAAGAAAATTTCCGCAATAAAATATACAAATGATGAAAGACAGAAGGAAAAACAAGATAGAGACGGGAGAAAAGAAAATCCGCGCTTCTTTGTGTATCTTAATACTTGAAATAATTTATGATTATTTTTTATCAATTTTTCAAATGAAATTATTTTTTGATTAAAATAAAATTTTGCAATACACAAACTGCATTTAGTAAATTGTAAGATGATTTAATCAATTTCATGATTGGATTACAATAAATCGTGATTAATAAACAAAGATGTTTGACAATATACACAAGCCCACGACACGAGACTGTTTTGACAATGGACTCGTGCCTAACCTAGAAACTCAAATTAATTACTCTGTGGTGTCATTACCCTGACGTTTCTCAATTTCAGGTGTCACTAAAAAGAGCTATATAACCAATCCTTTCCAAAGAATCACCAGAACTTGTTTCAACCCGCATAGTGCTAACAACTACATATTCTTTGTCAATCATGAAAGCTAAAGTACAAATGAGAAACCTCAACAAGAGGTCTAAACTGGTTGAGAGTGAACGTCGATTCAAGAGAGCCTGTGAACAGATTGTCCAATTGAATTACTCCTTAGACGCACTTCAAAAGAGATACAACAGAGCCAAGACTGACAACAACAAGTCGTTCAGATACTCGCTACGTCTACGCATAGCAGTTGTTGATGGAATGCGCAACATGTACTATGACTACGCTCACCAGAAAGCCGAATCCGTAGCCGAACTGAGGCAAGAACTGTTTGGGGAAGTTGTCGACATTATTTCAGAAGATTCTTCAGCAGACATTGAGATGTATGACTAGAGGAAAAGCACCAGACTACTTCAAAAAACGGTTCTTTTCAGAGCCACACACATTTTTCAAAAAGAGTCTGAAATTGTTGTCATCAGTTTATCTATAGTTCTGTACCCAAATATTATAACTGCAGCTCTTTACTCCACAACTGGTAAAAAAAAATAAAAATTGCAGTTTATATCCATAACTTTTTTTATTTAACTTGCGTACACCATATTCTGAAGTGAAATATGCTTCAAATTTCGAACGTGGTCTTTTTTTGGTGGGAGGAGAACCTTAATAAATCAGTGAATTTGAAGTAGAATAATGATGAAAGTAATGTTTGGAGCAACATCCTTCTCTCATAAAACGAATTAAATATTTTCAAATACAAGAAAATTTTCGCAATAAAATATACAAATGATGAAAGACAGAAGGAAAAACAAGATAGAGACGGGAGAAAAGAAAATCCGCGCTTCTTTGTGTATCTTAATACTTGAAATAATTTATGATTATTTTTTATCAATTTTTCAAATGAAATTATTTTTTGATTAAAATAAAATTTTGCAATACACAAACTGCATTTAGTAAATTGTAAGATGATTTAATCAATTTCATGATTGGATTACAATAAATCGTGATTAATAAACAAAGATGTTTGACAATATACACAAGCCCACGACACGAGACTGTTTTGACAATGGACTCGTGCCTAACCTAGAAACTCAAATTAATTACTCTGTGGTGTCATTACCCTGACGTTTCTCAATTTCAGGTGTCACTAAAAAGAGCTATATAACCAATCCTTTCCAAAGAATCACCAGAACTTGTTTCAACCCGCAAAGTGCTAACAACTACATATTCTTTGTCAATCATGAAAGCTAAAGTACAAATGAGAAACCTCAACAAGAGGTCTAAACTGGTTGAGAGTGAACGTCGATTCAAGAGAGCCTGTGAACAGATTGTCCAATTGAATTACTCTTTAGACGCACTTCAAAAGAGATACAACAGAGCCAAGACTGACAACAACAAGTCGTTCAGATACTCGCTACGTCTACGCATAGCAGTTGTTGATGGAATGCGCAACATGTACTATGACTACGCTCACCAGAAAGCCGAATCCGTAGCCGAACTGAGGCAAGAACTGTTTGGGGAAGTTGTCGACATTATTTCAGAAGATTCTTCAGCAGACATTGAGATGTATGACTAGAGGAAAAGCACCAGACTACTTCAAAAAACGGTTCTTTTCAGAGCCACACACATTTTTCAAAAAGAGTCTGAAATTGTTGTCATCAGTTTATCTATAGTTCTGTACCCAAATATTATAACTGCAGCTCTTTACTCCACAACTGGTAAAAAAAAATAAAAATTGCAGTTTATATCCATAACTTTTTTTATTTAACTTGCGTACACCATATTCTGAAGTGAAATATGCTTCAAATTTCGAACGTGGTCTTTTTTTGGTGGGGGGAGAACCTTAATAAATCAGTGAATTTGAAGTAGAATAATGATGAAAGTAATGTTTGGAGCAACATCCTTCTCTCATAAAACGAATTAAATATTTTCAAATACAAGAAAATTTTCGCAATAAAATATACAAATGATGAAAGACAGAAGGAAAAACAAGATAGAGACGGGAGAAAAGAAAATCCGCGCTTCTTTGTGTATCTTAATACTTGAAATAATTTATGATTATTTTTTATCAATTTTTCAAATGAAATTATTTTTTGATTAAAATAAAATTTTGCAATACACAAACTGCATTTAGTAAATTGTAAGATGATTTAATCAATTTCATGATTGGATTACAATAAATCGTGATTAATAAACAAAGATGTTTGACAATATACACAAGCCCACGACACGAGACTGTTTTGACAATGGACTCGTGCCTAACCTAGAAACTCAAATTAATTACTCTGTGGTGTCATTACCCTGACGTTTCTCAATTTCAGGTGTCACTAAAAAGAGCTATATAACCAATCCTTTCCAAAGAATCACCAGAACTTGTTTCAACCCGCATAGTGCTAACAACTACATATTCTTTGTCAATCATGAAAGCTAAAGTACAAATGAGAAACCTCAACAAGAGGTCTAAACTGGTTGAGAGTGAACGTCGATTCAAGAGAGCCTGTGAACAGATTGTCCAATTGAATTACTCTTTAGACGCACTTCAAAAGAGATACAACAGAGCCAAGACTGACAACAACAAGTCGTTCAGATACTCGCTACGTCTACGCATAGCAGTTGTTGATGAAATGCGCAACATGTACTATGACTACGCTCACCAGAAAGCCGAATCCGTAGCCGAACTGAGGCAAGAACTGTTTGGGGAAGTTGTCGACATTATTTCAGAAGATTCTTCAGCAGACATTGAGATGTATGACTAGAGGAAAAGCACCAGACTACTTCAAAAAACGGTTCTTTTCAGAGCCACACACATTTTTCAAAAAGAGTCTGAAATTGTTGTCATCAGTTTATCTATAGTTCTGTACCCAAATATTATAACTGCAGCTCTTTACTCCACAACTGGTAAAAAAAAATAAAAATTGCAGTTTATATCCATAACTTTTTTTATTTAACTTGCGTACACCATATTCTGAAGTGAAATATGCTTCAAATTTCGAACGTGGTCTTTTTTTGGTGGGGGGAGAACCTTAATAAATCAGTGAATTTGAAGTAGAATAATGATGAAAGTAATGTTTGGAGCAACATCCTTCTCTCATAAAACGAATTAAATATTTTCAAATACAAGAAAATTTCCGCAATAAAATATACAAATGATGAAAGACAGAAGGAAAAACAAGATAGAGACGGGAGAAAAGAAAATCCGCGCTTCTTTGTGTATCTTAATACTTGAAATAATTTATGATTATTTTTTATCAATTTTTCAAATGAAATTATTTTTTGATTAAAATAAAATTTTGCAATACACAAACTGCATTTAGTAAATTGTAAGATGATTTAATCAATTTCATGATTGGACTACAATAAATCGTGATTAATAAACAAAGATGTTTGACAATATACACAAGCCCACGACACGAGACTGTTTTGACAATGGACTCGTGCCTAACTTAGAAACTCAAATTAATTACTCTGTGGTGTCATTACCCTGACGTTTCTCAATTTCAGGTGTCACTAAAAAGAGCTATATAACCAATCCTTTCCAAAGAATCACCAGAACTTGTTTCAACCCGCATAGTGCTAACAACTACATATTCTTTGTCAATCATGAAAGCTAAAGTACAAATGAGAAACCTCAACAAGAGGTCTAAACTGGTTGAGAGTGAACGTCGATTCAAGAGAGCCTGTGAACAGATTGTCCAATTGAATTACTCTTTAGACGCACTTCAAAAGAGATACAACAGAGCCAAGACTGACAACAACAAGTCGTTCAGATACTCGCTACGTCTACGCATAGCAGTTGTTGATGGAATGCGCAACATGTACTATGACTACGCTCACCAGAAAGCCGAATCCGTAGCCGAACTGAGGCAAGAACTGTTTGGGGAAGTTGTCGACATTATTTCAGAAGATTCTTCAGCAGACATTGAGATGTATGACTAGAGGAAAAGCACCAGACTACTTCAAAAAACGGTTCTTTTCAGAGCCACACACATTTTTCAAAAAGAGTCTGAAATTGTTGTCATCAGTTTATCTATAGTTCTGTACCCAAATATTATAACTGCAGCTCTTTACTCCACAACTGGTAAAAAAAAATAAAAATTGCAGTTTATATCCATAACTTTTTTTATTTAACTTGCGTACACCATATTCTGAAGTGAAATATGCTTCAAATTTCGAACGTGGTCTTTTTTTGGTGGGGGGAGAACCTTAATAAATCAGTGAATTTGAAGTAGAATAATGATGAAAGTAATGTTTGGAGCAACATCCTTCTCTCATAAAACGAATTAAATATTTTCAAATACAAGAAAATTTCCGCAATAAAATATACAAATGATGAAAGACAGAAGGAAAAACAAGATAGAGACGGGAGAAAAGAAAATCCGCGCTTCTTTGTGTATCTTAATACTTGAAATAATTTATGATTATTTTTTATCAATTTTTCAAATGAAATTATTTTTTGATTAAAATAAAATTTTGCAATACACAAACTGCATTTAGTAAATTGTAAGATGATTTAATCAATTTCATGATTGGATAACAATAAATCGTGATTAATAAACAAAGATGTTTGACAATATACACAAGCCCACGACACGAGACTGTTTTGACAATGGACTCGTGCCTAACCGATAAACTCAAATTAATTACTCTGTGGTGTCATTACCCTGACGTTTCTCAATTTCAGGTGTCACTAAAAAGAGCTATATAACCAATCCTTTCCAAAGAATCACCAGAACTTGTTTCAACCCGCATAGTGCTAACAACTACATATTCTTTGTCAATCATGAAAGCTAAAGTACAAATGAGAAACCTCAACAAGAGGTCTAAACTGGTTGAGAGTGAACGTCGATTCAAGAGAGCCTGTGAACAGATTGTCCAATTGAATTACTCTTTAGACGCACTTCAAAAGAGATACAACAGAGCCAAGACTGACAACAACAAGTCGTTCAGATACTCGCTACGTCTACGCATAGCAGTTGTTGATGGAATGCGCAACATGTACTATGACTACGCTCACCAGAAAGCCGAATCCGTAGCCGAACTGAGGCAAGAACTGTTTGGGGAAGTTGTCGACATTATTTCAGAAGATTCTTCAGCAGACATTGAGATGTATGACTAGAGGAAAAGCACCAGACTACTTCAAAAAACGGTTCTTTTCAGAGCCACACACATTTTTCAAAAAGAGTCTGAAATTGTTGTCATCAGTTTATCTATAGTTCTGTACCCAAATATTATAACTGCAGCTCTTTACTCCACAACTGGTAAAAAAAAATAAAAATTGCAGTTTATATCCATAACTTTTTTTATTTTAACTTGCGTACACCATATTCTGAAGTGAAATATGCTTCAAATTTCGAACGTGGTCTTTTTTTGGTGGGGGGGAGAACCTTAATAAATCAGTGAATTTGAAGTAGAATAATGATGAAAGTAATGTTTGGAGCAACATCCTTCTCTCATAAAACGAATTAAATATTTTCAAATACAAGAAAATTTCCGCAATAAAATATACAAATGATGAAAGACAGAAGGAAAAACAAGATAGAGACGGGAGAAAAGAAAATCCGCGCTTCTTTGTGTATCTTAATACTTGAAATAATTTATGATTATTTTTTATCAATTTTTCAAATGAAATTATTTTTTGATTAAAATAAAATTTTGCATACACAAACTGCATTTAGTAAATTGTAAGATGATTTAATCAATTTCATGATTGGATTACAATAAATCGTGATTAATAAACAAAGATGTTTGACAATATACACAAGCCCACGACACGAGACTGTTTTGACAATGGACTCGTGCCTAACCGAGAAACTCAAATTAATTACTCTGTGGTGTCATTACCCTGACGTTTCTCAATTTCAGGTGTCACTAAAAAGAGCTATATAACCAATCCTTTCCAAAGAATCACCAGAACTTGTTTCAACCCGCATAGTGCTAACAACTACATATTCTTTGTCAATCATGAAAGCTAAAGTACAAATGAGAAACCTCAACAAGAGGTCTAAACTGGTTGAGAGTGAACGTCGATTCAAGAGAGCCTGTGAACAGATTGTCCAATTGAATTACTCTTTAGACGCACTTCAAAAGAGATACAACAGAGCCAAGACTGACAACAACAAGTCGTTCAGATACTCGCTACGTCTACGCATAGCAGTTGTTGATGGAATGCGCAACATGTACTATGACTACGCTCACCAGAAAGCCGAATCCGTAGCCGAACTGAGGCAAGAACTGTTTGGGGAAGTTGTCGACATTATTTCAGAAGATTCTTCAGCAGACATTGAGATGTATGACTAGAGGAAAAGCACCAGACTACTTCAAAAAACGGTTCTTTTCAGAGCCACACACATTTTTCAAAAAGAGTCTGAAATTGTTGTCATCAGTTTATCTATAGTTCTGTACCCAAATATTATAACTGCAGCTCTTTACTCCACAACTGGTAAAAAATAATAAAAATTGCAGTTTATATCCATAACTTTTTTTATTTAACTTGCGTACACCATATTCTGAAGTGAAATATGCTTCAAATTTCGAACGTGGTCTTTTTTTGGTGGGGGGAGAACCTTAATAAATCAGTGAATTTGAAGTAGAATAATGATGAAAGTAATGTTTGGAGCAACATCCTTCTCTCATAAAACGAATTAAATATTTTCAAATACAAGAAAATTTCCGCAATAAAATATACAAATGATGAAAGACAGAAGGAAAAACAAGATAGAGACGGGAGAAAAGAAAATCCGCGCTTCTTTGTGTATCTTAATACTTGAAATAATTTATGATTATTTTTTATCAATTTTTCAAATGAAATTATTTTTTGATTAAAATAAAATTTTGCATACACAAACTGCATTTAGTAAATTGTAAGATGATTTAATCAATTTCATGATTGGACTACAATAAATCGTGATTAATAAACAAAGATGTTTGACAATATACACAAGCCCACGACACGAGACTGTTTTGACAATGGACTCGTGCCTAACCTAGAAACTCAAATTAATTACTCTGTGGTGTCATTACCCTGACGTTTCTCAATTTCAGGTGTCACTAAAAAGAGCTATATAACCAATCCTTTCCAAAGAATCACCAGAACTTGTTTCAACCCGCATAGTGCTAGCAACTACATATTCTTTGTCAATCATGAAAGCTAAAGTACAAATGAGAAACCTCAACAAGAGGTCTAAACTGGTTGAGAGTGAACGTCGATTCAAGAGAGCCTGTGAACAGATTGTCCAATTGAATTACTCTTTAGACGCACTTCAAAAGAGATACAACAGAGCCAAGACTGACAACAACAAGTCGTTCAGATACTCGCTACGTCTACGCATAGCAGTTGTTGATGGAATGCGCAACATGTACTATGACTACGCTCACCAGAAAGCCGAATCCGTAGCCGAACTGAGGCAAGAACTGTTTGGGGAAGTTGTCGACATTATTTCAGAAGATTCTTCAGCAGACATTGAGATGTATGACTAGAGGAAAAGCACCAGACTACTTCAAAAAACGGTTCTTTTCAGAGCCACACACATTTTTCAAAAAGAGTCTGAAATTGTTGTCATCAGTTTATCTATAGTTCTGTACCCAAATATTATAACTGCAGCTCTTTACTCCACAACTGGTAAAATAAAATAAAAATTGCAGTTTATATCCATAACTTTTTTTATTTAACTTGCGTACACCATATTCTGAAGTGAAATATGCTTCAAATTTCGAACGTGGTCTTTTTTTGGTGGGGGGAGAACCTTAATAAATCAGTGAATTTGAAGTAGAATAATGATGAAAGTAATGTTTGGAGCAACATCCTTCTCTCATAAAACGAATTAAATATTTTCAAATACAAGAAAATTTTCGCAATAAAATATACAAATGATGAAAGAGAGAAGGAAAAACAAGATAGAGACGGGAGAAAAGAAAATCCGCGCTTCTTTGTGTATCTTAATACTTGAAATAATTTATGATTATTTTTTATCAATTTTTCAAATGAAATTATTTTTTGATTAAAATAAAATTTTGCAATACACAAACTGCATTTAGTAAATTGTAAGATGATTTAATCAATTTCATGATTGGATTACAATAAATCGTGATTAATAAACAAAGATGTTTGACAATATACACAAGCCCACGACACGAGACTGTTTTGACAATGGACTCGTGCCTAACCTAGAAACTCAAATTAATTACTCTGTGGTGTCATTACCCTGACGTTTCTCAATTTCAGGTGTCACTAAAAAGAGCTATATAACCAATCCTTTCCAAAGAATCACCAGAACTTGTTTCAACCCGCAAAGTGCTAACAACTACATATTCTTTGTCAATCATGAAAGCTAAAGTACAAATGAGAAACCTCAACAAGAGGTCTAAACTGGTTGAGAGTGAACGTCGATTCAAGAGAGCCTGTGAACAGATTGTCCAATTGAATTACTCTTTAGACGCACTTCAAAAGAGATACAACAGAGCCAAGACTGACAACAACAAGTCGTTCAGATACTCGCTACGTCTACGCATAGCAGTTGTTGATGGAATGCGCAACATGTACTATGACTACGCTCACCAGAAAGCCGAATCCGTAGCCGAACTGAGGCAAGAACTGTTTGGGGAAGTTGTCGACATTATTTCAGAAGATTCTTCAGCAGACATTGAGATGTATGACTAGAGGAAAAGCACCAGACTACTTCAAAAAACGGTTCTTTTCAGAGCCACACACATTTTTCAAAAAGAGTCTGAAATTGTTGTCATCAGTTTATCTATAGTTCTGTACCCAAATATTATAACTGCAGCTCTTTACTCCACAACTGGTAAAAAAAAATAAAAATTGCAGTTTATATCCATAACTTTTTTTATTTTAACTTGCGTACACCATATTCTGAAGTGAAATATGCTTCAAATTTCGAACGTGGTCTTTTTTTGGTGGGGGGAGAACCTTAATAAATCAGTGAATTTGAAGTAGAATAATGATGAAAGTAATGTTTGGAGCAACATCCTTCTCTCATAAAACGAATTAAATATTTTCAAATACAAGAAAATTTCCGCAATAAAATATACAAATGATGAAAGACAGAAGGAAAAACAAGATAGAGACGGGAGAAAAGAAAATCCGCGCTTCTTTGTGTATCTTAATACTTGAAATAATTTATGATTATTTTTTATCAATTTTTCAAATGAAATTATTTTTTGATTAAAATAAAATTTTGCAATACACAAACTGCATTTAGTAAATTGTAAGATGATTTAATCAATTTCATGATTGGATTACAATAAATCGTGATTAATAAACAAAGATGTTTGACAATATACACAAGCCCACGACACGAGACTGTTTTGACAATGGACTCGTGCCTAACCTAGAAACTCAAATTAATTACTCTGTGGTGTCATTACCCTGAAGTTTCTCAATTTCAGGTGTCACTAAAAAGAGCTATATAACCAATCCTTTCCAAAGAATCACCAGAACTTGTTTCAACCCGCATAGTGCTAACAACTACATATTCTTTGTCAATCATGAATGCTAAAGTACAAATGAGAAACCTCAACAAGAGGTCTAAACTGGTTGAGAGTGAACGTCGATTCAAGAGAGCCTGTGAACAGATTGTCCAATTGAATTACTCTTTAGACGCACTTCAAAAGAGATACAACAGAGCCAAGACTGACAACAACAAGTCGTTCAGATACTCGCTACGTCTACGCATAGCAGTTGTTGATGGAATGCGCAACATGTACTATGACTACGCTCACCAGAAAGCCGAATCCGTAGCCGAACTGAGGCAAGAACTGTTTGGGGAAGTTGTCGACATTATTTCAGAAGATTCTTCAGCAGACATTGAGATGTATGACTAGAGGAAAAGCACCAGACTACTTCAAAAAACGGTTCTTTTCAGAGCCACACACATTTTTCAAAAAGAGTCTGAAATTGTTGTCATCAGTTTATCTATAGTTCTGTACCCAAATATTATAACTGCAGCTCTTTACTCCACAACTGGTAAAAAAAAATAAAAATTGCAGTTTATATCCATAACTTTTTTTATTTTAACTTGCGTACACCATATTCTGAAGTGAAATATGCTTCAAATTTCGAACGTGGTCTTTTTTTGGTGGGGGGAGAACCTTAATAAATCAGTGAATTTGAAGTAGAATAATGATGAAAGTAATGTTTGGAGCAACATCCTTCTCTCATAAAACGAATTAAATATTTTCAAATACAAGAAAATTTCCGAAATAAAATATACAAATGATGAAAGACAGAAGGAAAAACAAGATAGAGACGGGAGAAAAGAAAATCCGCGCTTCTTTGTGTATCTTAATTCTTGAAATAATTTATGATTATTTTTTATCAATTTTTCAAATGAAATTATTTTTTGATTAAAATAAAATTTTGCAATACACAAACTGCATTTAGTAAATTGTAAGATGATTTAATCAATTTCATGATTGGATTACAATAAATCGTGATTAATAAACAAAGATGTTTGACAATATACACAAGCCCACGACACGAGACTGTTTTGACAATGGACTCGTGCCTAACCTAGAAACTCAAATTAATTACTCTGTGGTGTCATTACCCTGACGTTTCTCAATTTCAGGTGTCACTAAAAAGAGCTATATAACCAATCCTTTCCAAAGAATCACCAGAACTTGTTTCAACCCGCATAGTGCTAACAACTACATATTCTTTGTCAATCATGAAAGCTAAAGTACAAATGAGAAACCTCAACAAGAGGTCTAAACTGGTTGAGAGTGAACGTCGATTCAAGAGAGCCTGTGAACAGATTGTCCAATTGAATTACTCTTTAGACGCACTTCAAAAGAGATACAACAGAGCCAAGACTGACAACAACAAGTCGTTCAGATACTCGCTACGTCTACGCATAGCAGTTGTTGATGGAATGCGCAACATGTACTATGACTACGCTCACCAGAAAGCCGAATCCGTAGCCGAACTGAGGCAAGAACTGTTTGGGGAAGTTGTCGACATTATTTCAGAAGATTCTTCAGCAGACATTGAGATGTATGACTAGAGGAAAAGCACCAGACTACTTCAAAAAACGGTTCTTTTCAGAGCCACACACATTTTTCAAAAAGAGTCTGAAATTGTTGTCATCAGTTTATCTATAGTTCTGTACCCAAATATTATAACTGCAGCTCTTTACTCCACAACTGGTAAAATAAAATAAAAATTGCAGTTTATATCCATAACTTTTTTTATTTAACTTGCGTACACCATATTCTGAAGTGAAATATGCTTCAAATTTCGAACGTGGTCTTTTTTTGGTGGGGGGAGAACCTTAATAAATCAGTGAATTTGAAGTAGAATAATGATGAAAGTAATGTTTGGAGCAACATCCTTCTCTCATAAAACGAATTAAATATTTTCAAATACAAGAAAATTTTCGCAATAAAATATACAAATGATGAAAGAGAGAAGGAAAAACAAGATAGAGACGGGAGAAAAGAAAATCCGAGCTTCTTTGTGTATCTTAATACTTGAAATAATTTATGATTATTTTTTATCAATTTTTCAAATGAAATTATTTTTTGATTAAAATAAAATTTTGCAATACACAAACTGCATTTAGTAAATTGTAAGATGATTTAATCAATTTCATGATTGGATTACAATAAATCGTGATTAATAAACAAAGATGTTTGACAATATACACAAGCCCACGACACGAGACTGTTTTGACAATGGACTCGTGCCTAACCTAGAAACTCAAATTAATTACTCTGTGGTGTCATTACCCTGACGTTTCTCAATTTCAGGTGTCACTAAAAAGAGCTATATAACCAATCCTTTCCAAAGAATCACCAGAACTTGTTTCAACCCGCAAAGTGCTAACAACTACATATTCTTTGTCAATCATGAAAGCTAAAGTACAAATGAGAAACCTCAACAAGAGGTCTAAACTGGTTGAGAGTGAACGTCGATTCAAGAGAGCCTGTGAACAGATTGTCCAATTGAATTACTCTTTAGACGCACTTCAAAAGAGATACAACAGAGCCAAGACTGACAACAACAAGTCGTTCAGATACTCGCTACGTCTACGCATAGCAGTTGTTGATGGAATGCGCAACATGTACTATGACTACGCTCACCAGAAAGCCGAATCCGTAGCCGAACTGAGGCAAGAACTGTTTGGGGAAGTTGTCGACATTATTTCAGAAGATTCTTCAGCAGACATTGAGATGTATGACTAGAGGAAAAGCACCAGACTACTTCAAAAAACGGTTCTTTTCAGAGCCACACACATTTTTCAAAAAGAGTCTGAAATTGTTGTCATCAGTTTATCTATAGTTCTGTACCCAAATATTATAACTGCAGCTCTTTACTCCACAACTGGTAAAAAAAAATAAAAATTGCAGTTTATATCCATAACTTTTTTTATTTTAACTTGCGTACACCATATTCTGAAGTGAAATATGCTTCAAATTTCGAACGTGGTCTTTTTTTGGTGGGGGGAGAACCTTAATAAATCAGTGAATTTGAAGTAGAATAATGATGAAAGTAATGTTTGGAGCAACATCCTTCTCTCATAAAACGAATTAAATATTTTCAAATACAAGAAAATTTCCGCAATAAAATATACAAATGATGAAAGACAGAAGGAAAAACAAGATAGAGACGGGAGAAAAGAAAATCCGCGCTTCTTTGTGTATCTTAATACTTGAAATAATTTATGATTATTTTTTATCAATTTTTCAAATGAAATTATTTTTTGATTAAAATAAAATTTTGCAATACACAAACTGCATTTAGTAAATTGTAAGATGATTTAATCAATTTCATGATTGGATAACAATAAATCGTGATTAATAAACAAAGATGTTTGACAATATACACAAGCCCACGACACGAGACTGTTTTGACAATGGACTCGTGCCTAACCTAGAAACTCAAATTAATTACTCTGTGGTGTCATTACCCTGACGTTTCTCAATTTCAGGTGTCACTAAAAAGAGCTATATAACCAATCCTTTCCAAAGAATCACCAGAACATGTTTCAACCCGCATAGTGCTAACAACTACATATTCTTTGTCAATCATGAAAGCTAAAGTACAAATGAGAAACCTCAACAAGAGGTCTAAACTGGTCGAGAGTGAACGTCGATTCAAGAGAGCCTGTGAACAGATTGTCCAATTGAATTACTCTTTAGACGCACTTCAAAAGAGATACAACAGAGCCAAGACTGACAACAACAAGTCGTTCGGATACTCGCTACGTCTACGCATAGCAGTTGTTGATGGAATGCGCAACATGTACTATGACTACGCTCACCAGAAAGCCGAATCCGTAGCGCAACTGAGGCAAGAACTGTTTGGGGAAGTTGTCGACATTATTTCAGAAGATTCTTCAGCAGACATTGAGATGTATGACTAGAGGAAAAGCACCAGACTACTTCAAAAAACAGTTCTTTTCAGAGCCACACACATTTTTCAAAAAGAGTCTGAAATTGTTGTCATCAGTTTATCTATAGTTCTGTACCCAAATATTATAACTGCAGCTCTTTACTCCACAACTGGTAAAAAAAAATAAAAATTGCAGTTTATATCCATAACTTTTTTTATTTTAACTTGCGTACACCATATTCTGAAGTGAAATATGCTTCAAATTTCGAACGTGGTCTTTTTTTGGTGGGGGGGAGAACCTTAATAAATCAGTGAATTTGAAGTAGAATAATGATGAAAGTAATGTTTGGAGCAACATCCTTCTCTCATAAAACGAATTAAATATTTTCAAATACAAGAAAATTTCCGCAATAAAATATACAAATGATGAAAGACAGAAGGAAAAACAAGATAGAGACGGGAGAAAAGAAAATCCGCGCTTCTTTGTGTATCTTAATACTTGAAATAATCTATGATTATTTTTTATCAATTTTTCAAATGAAATTATTTTTTGATTAAAATAAAATTTTGCAATACACAAACTGCATTTAGTAAATTGTAAGATGATTTAATCAATTTCATGATTGGATTACAATAAATCGTGATTAATAAACAAAGATGTTTGACAATATACACAAGCCCACGACACGAGACTGTTTTGACAATGGACTCGTGCCTAACCTAGAAACTCAAATTAATTACTCTGTGGTGTCATTACCCTGACGTTTCTCAATTTCAGGTGTCACTAAAAAGAGCTATATAACCAATCCTTTCCAAAGAATCACCAGAACATGTTTCAACCCGCATAGTGCTAACAACTACATATTCTTTGTCAATCATGAAAGCTAAAGTACAAATGAGAAACCTCAACAAGAGGTCTAAACTGGTCGAGAGTGAACGTCGATTCAAGAGAGCCTGTGAACAGATTGTCCAATTGAATTACTCTTTAGACGCACTTCAAAAGAGATACAACAGAGCCAAGACTGACAACAACAAGTCGTTCGGATACTCGCTACGTCTACGCATAGCAGTTGTTGATGGAATGCGCAACATGTACTATGACTACGCTCACCAGAAAGCCGAATCCGTAGCGCAACTGAGGCAAGAACTGTTTGGGGAAGTTGTCGACATTATTTCAGAAGATTCTTCAGCAGACATTGAGATGTATGACTAGAGGAAAAGCACCAGACTACTTCAAAAAACAGTTCTTTTCAGAGCCACACACATTTTTCAAAAAGAGTCTGAAATTGTTGTCATCAGTTTATCTATAGTTCTGTACCCAAATATTATAACTGCAGCTCTTTACTCCACAACTGGTAAAAAAAAATAAAAATTGCAGTTTATATCCATAACTTTTTTTATTTTAACTTGCGTACACCATATTCTGAAGTGAAATATGCTTCAAATTTCGAACGTGGTCTTTTTTTGGTGGGGGGGAGAACCTTAATAAATCAGTGAATTTGAAGTAGAATAATGATGAAAGTAATGTTTGGAGCAACATCCTTCTCTCATAAAACGAATTAAATATTTTCAAATACAAGAAAATTTCCGCAATAAAATATACAAATGATGAAAGACAGAAGGAAAAACAAGATAGAGACGGGAGAAAAGAAAATCCGCGCTTCTTTGTGTATCTTAATACTTGAAATAATCTATGATTATTTTTTATCAATTTTTCAAATGAAATTATTTTTTGATTAAAATAAAATTTTGCAATACACAAACTGCATTTAGTAAATTGTAAGATGATTTAATCAATTTCATGATTGGATTACAATAAATCGTGATTAATAAACAAAGATGTTTGACAATATACACAAGCCCACGACACGAGACTGTTTTGACAATGGACTCGTGCCTAACCTAGAAACTCAAATTAATTACTCTGTGGTGTCATTACCCTGACGTTTCTCAATTTCAGGTGTCACTAAAAAGAGCTATATAACCAATCCTTTCCAAAGAATCACCAGAACATGTTTCAACCCGCATAGTGCTAACAACTACATATTCTTTGTCAATCATGAAAGCTAAAGTACAAATGAGAAACCTCAACAAGAGGTCTAAACTGGTCGAGAGTGAACGTCGATTCAAGAGAGCCTGTGAACAGATTGTCCAATTGAATTACTTTTTAGACGCACTTCAAAAGAGATACAACAGAGCCAAGACTGACAACAACAAGTCGTTCGGATACTCGCTACGTCTACGCATAGCAGTTGTTGATGGAATGCGCAACATGTACTATGACTACGCTCACCAGAAAGCCGAATCCGTAGCGCAACTGAGGCAAGAACTGTTTGGGGAAGTTGTCGACATTATTTCAGAAGATTCTTCAGCAGACATTGAGATGTATGACTAGAGGAAAAGCACCAGACTACTTCAAAAAACAGTTCTTTTCAGAGCCACACACATTTTTCAAAAAGAGTCTGAAATTGTTGTCATCAGTTTATCTGTAGTTCTGTACCCAAATATTATAACTGCAGCTCTTTACTCCACAACTGGTAAAAAAAAATAAAAATTGCAGTTTATATCCATAACTTTTTTTATTTTAACTTGCGTACACCATATTCTGAAGTGAAATATGCTTCAAATTTCGAACGTGGTCTTTTTTTGGTGGGGGGAGAACCTTAATAAATCAGTGAATTTGAAGTAGAATAATGATGAAAGTAATGTTTGGAGCAACATCCTTCTCTCATAAAACGAATTAAATATTTTCAAATACAAGAAAATTTCCGCAATAAAATATACAAATGATGAAAGACAGAAGGAAAAACAAGATAGAGACGGGAGAAAAGAAAATCCGCGCTTCTTTGTGTATCTTAATACTTGAAATAATCTATGATTATTTTTTATCAATTTTTCAAATGAAATTATTTTTTGATTAAAATAAAATTTTGCAATACACAAACTGCATTTAGTAAATTGTAAGATGATTTAATCAATTTCATGATTGGATTACAATAAATCGTGATTAATAAACAAAGATGTTTGACAATATACACAAGCCCACGACACGAGACTGTTTTGACAATGGACTCGTGCCTAACCTAGAAACTCAAATTAATTACTCTGTGGTGTCATTACCCTGACGTTTCTCAATTTCAGGTGTCACTAAAAAGAGCTATATAACCAATCCTTTCCAAAGAATCACCAGAACATGTTTCAACCCGCATAGTGCTAACAACTACATATTCTTTGTCAATCATGAAAGCTAAAGTACAAATGAGAAACCTCAACAAGAGGTCTAAACTGGTCGAGAGTGAACGTCGATTCAAGAGAGCCTGTGAACAGATTGTCCAAGTGAATTACTCTTTAGACGCACTTCAAAAGAGATACAACAGAGCCAAGACTGACAACAACAAGTCGTTTAGATACTCGCTACGTCTACGCATAGCAGTTGTTAATGGAATGCGCAACATGTACTATGACTACGCTCACCAGAAAGCCGAATCCGTAGCCGAACTGAGGCAAGAACTGTTTGGGGAAGTTGTCGACATTATTTCAGAAGATTCTTCAGCAGACATTGAGATGTATGACTAGAGGAAAAGCACCAGACTACTTCAAAAAACGGTTCTTTTCAGAGCCACACACATTTTTCAAAAAGAGTCTGAAATTGTTGTCATCAGTTTATCTATAGTTCTGTACCCAAATATTATAACTGCAGCTCTTTACTCCACAACTGGTAAAAAAAAAAAAATTGCAGTTTATATCCATAACTTTTTTTATTTTAACTTGCGTACACCATATTCTGAAGTGAAATATGCTTCAAATTTCGAACGTGGTCTTTTTTTGGTGGGGGGAGAACCTTAATAAATCAGTGAATTTGAAGTAGAATAATGATGAAAGTAATGTTTGGAGCAACATCCTTCTCTCATAAAACGAATTAAATATTTTCAAATACAAGAAAATTTCCGCAATAAAATATACAAATGATGAAAGACAGAAGGAAAAACAAGATAGAGACGGGAGAAAAGAAAATCCGCGCTTCTTTGTGTATCTTAATACTTGAAATAATTTATGATTATTTTTTATCAATTTTTCAAATGAAATTATTTTTTGATTAAAATAAAATTTTGCAATACACAAACTGCATTTAGTAAATTGTAAGATGATTTAATCAATTTCATGATTGGATTACAATAAATCGTGATTAATAAACAAAGATGTTTGACAATATACACAAGCCCACGACACGAGACTGTTTTGACAATGGACTCGTGCCTAACCTAGAAACTCAAATTAATTACTCTGTGGTGTCATTACCCTGACGTTTCTCAATTTCAGGTGTCACTAAAAAGAGCTATATAACCAATCCTTTCCAAAGAATCACCAGAACTTGAATCAACCCGCATAGTGCTAACAACTACATATTCTTTGTCAATCATGAAAGCTAAAGTACAAATGAGAAACCTCAACAAGAGGTCTAAACTGGTTGAGAGTGAACGTCGATTCAAGAGAGCCTGTGAACAGATTGTCCAATTGAATTACTCTTTAGACGCACTTCAAAAGAGATACAACAGAGCCAAGACTGACAACAACAAGTCGTTCAGATACTCGCTACGTCTACGCATAGCAGTTGTTGATGGAATGCGCAACATGTACTATGACTACGCTCACCAGAAAGCCGAATCCGTAGCCGAACTGAGGCAAGAACTGTTTGGGGAAGTTGTCGACATTATTTCAGAAGATTCTTCAGCAGACATTGAGATGTATGACTAGAGGAAAAGCACCAGACTACTTCAAAAAACGGTTCTTTTCAGAGCCACACACATTTTTCAAAAAGAGTCTGAAATTGTTGTCATCAGTTTATCTATAGTTCTGTACCCAAATATTATAACTGCAGCTCTTTACTCCACAACTGGTAAAAAAAAAATAAAAATTGCAGTTTATATCCATAACTTTTTTTATTTTAACTTGCGTACACCATATTCTGAAGTGAAATATGCTTCAAATTTCGAACGTGGTCTTTTTTTTGGTGGGGGGAGAACCTTAATAAATCAGTGAATTTGAAGTAGAATAATGATGAAAGTAATGTTTGGAGCAACATCCTTCTCTCATAAAACGAATTAAATATTTTCAAATACAAGAAAATTTCCGCAATAAAATATACAAATGATGAAAGACAGAAGGAAAAACAAGATAGAGACGGGAGAAAAGAAAATCCGCGCTTCTTTGTGTATCTTAATACTTGAAATAATTTATGATTATTTTTTATCAATTTTTCAAATGAAATTATTTTTTGATTAAAATAAAATTTTGCAATACACAAACTGCATTTAGTAAATTGTAAGATGATTTAATCAATTTCATGATTGGACTACAATAAATCGTGATTAATAAACAAAGATGTTTGACAATATACACAAGCCCACGACACGAGACTGTTTTGACAATGGACTCGTGCCTAACCTAGAAACTCAAATTAATTACTCTGTGGTGTCATTACCCTGACGTTTCTCAATTTCAGGTGTCACTAAAAAGAGCTATATAACCAATCCTTTCCAAAGAATCACCAGAACATGTTTCAACCCGCATAGTGCTAACAACTACATATTCTTTGTCAATCATGAAAGCTAAAGTACAAATGAGAAACCTCAACAAGAGGTCTAAACTGGTCGAGAGTGAACGTCGATTCAAGAGAGCCTGTGAACAGATTGTCCAATTGAATTACTCTTTAGACGCACTTCAAAAGAGATACAACAGAGCCAAGACTGACAACAACAAGTCGTTCGGATACTCGCTACGTCTACGCATAGCAGTTGTTGATGGAATGCGCAACATGTACTATGACTACGCTCACCAGAAAGCCGAATCCGTAGCGCAACTGAGGCAAGAACTGTTTGGGGAAGTTGTCGACATTATTTCAGAAGATTCTTCAGCAGACATTGAGATGTATGACTAGAGGAAAAGCACCAGACTACTTAAAAAAACGGTTCTTTTCAGAGCCACACACATTTTTCAAAAAGAGTCTGAAATTGTTGTCATCAGTTTATCTATAGTTCTGTACCCAAATATTATAACTGCAGCTCTTTACTCCACAACTGGTAAAAAAAAAATTCAAATTGCAGTTTATATCCATAACTTTTTTTATTTTAACTTGCGTACACCATATTCTGAAGTGAAATATGCTTCAAATTTCGAACGTGGTCTTTTTTTTGGTGGGGGGAGAACCTTAATAAATCAGTGAATTTGAAGTAGAATAATGATGAAAGTAATGTTTGGAGCAACATCCTTCTCTCATAAAACGAATTAAATATTTTCAAATACAAGAAAATTTCCGCAATAAAATATACAAATGATGAAAGACAGAAGGAAAAACAAGATAGAGACGGGAGAAAAGAAAATCCGCGCTTCTTTGTGTATCTTAATACTTGAAATAATTTATGATTATTTTTTATCAATTTTTCAAATGAAATTATTTTTTGATTAAAATAAAATTTTGCAATACACAAACTGCATTTAGTAAATTGTAAGATGATTTAATCAATTTCATGATTGGATAACAATAAATCGTGATTAATAAACAAAGATGTTTGACAATATACACAAGCCCACGACACCAGACTGTTTTGACAATGGACTCGTGCCTAACCTAGAAACTCAAATTAATTACTCTGTGGTGTCATTACCCTGACGTTTCTCAATTTCAGGTGTCACTAAAAAGAGCTATATAACCAATCCTTTCCAAAGAATCACCAGAACTTGTTTCAACCCGCATAGTGCTAACAACTACATATTCTTTGTCAATCATGAAAGCTAAAGTACAAATGAGAAACCTCAACAAGAGGTCTAAACTGGTTGAGAGTGAACGTCGATTCAAGAGAGCCTGTGAACAGATTGTCCAATTGAATTACTCTTTAGACGCACTTCAAAAGAGATACAACAGAGCCAAGACTGACAACAACAAGTCGTTCAGATACTCGCTACGTCTACGCATAGCAGTTGTTGATGGAATGCGCAACATGTACTATGACTACGCTCACCAGAAAGCCGAATCCGTAGCCGAACTGAGGCAAGAACTGTTTGGGGAAGTTGTCGACATTATTTCAGAAGATTCTTCAGCAGACATTGAGATGTATGACTAGAGGAAAAGCACCAGACTACTTCAAAAAACGGTTCTTTTCAGAGCCACACACATTTTTCAAAAAGAGTCTGAAATTGTTGTCATCAGTTTATCTATAGTTCTGTACCCAAATATTATAACTGCAGCTCTTTACTCCACAACTGGTAAAAAAAAAATTCAAATTGCAGTTTATATCCATAACTTTTTTTATTTTAACTTGCGTACACCATATTCTGAAGTGAAATATGCTTCAAATTTCGAACGTGGTCTTTTTTTTGGTGGGGGGAGAACCTTAATAAATCAGTGAATTTGAAGTAGAATAATGATGAAAGTAATGTTTGGAGCAACATCCTTCTCTCATAAAACGAATTAAATATTTTCAAATACAAGAAAATTTCCGCAATAAAATATACAAATGATGAAAGACAGAAGGAAAAACAAGATAGAGACGGGAGAAAAGAAAATCCGCGCTTCTTTGTGTATCTTAATACTTGAAATAATTTATGATTATTTTTTATCAATTTTTCAAATGAAATTATTTTTTGATTAAAATAAAATTTTGCACTACACAAACTGCATTTAGTAAATTGTAAGATGATTTAATCAATTTCATGATTGGATAACAATAAATCGTGATTAATAAACAAAGATGTTTGACAATATACACAAGCCCACGACACGAGACTGTTTTGACAATGGACTCGTGCCTAACCGATAAACTCAAATTAATTACTCTGTGGTGTCATTACCCTGACGTTTCTCAATTTCAGGTGTCACTAAAAAGAGCTATATAACCAATCCTTTCCAAAGAATCACCAGAACTTGTTTCAACCCGCATAGTGCTAACAACTACATATTCTTTGTCAATCATGAAAGCTAAAGTACAAATGAGAAACCTCAACAAGAGGTCTAAACTGGTTGAGAGTGAACGTCGATTCAAGAGAGCCTGTGAACAGATTGTCCAATTGAATTACTCTTTAGACGCACTTCAAAAGAGATACAACAGAGCCAAGACTGACAACAACAAGTCGTTCAGATACTCGCTACGTCTACGCATAGCAGTTGTTGATGGAATGCGCAACATGTACTATGACTACGCTCACCAGAAAGCCGAATCCGTAGCCGAACTGAGGCAAGAACTGTTTGGGGAAGTTGTCGACATTATTTCAGAAGATTCTTCAGCAGACATTGAGATGTATGACTAGAGGAAAAGCACCAGACTACTTCAAAAAACGGTTCTTTTCAGAGCCACACACATTTTTCAAAAAGAGTCTGAAATTGTTGTCATCAGTTTATCTATAGTTCTGTACCCAAATATTATAACTGCAGCTCTTTACTCCACAACTGGTAAAAAAAAATAAAAATTGCAGTTTATATCCATAACTTTTTTTATTTTAACTTGCGTACACCATATTCTGAAGTGAAATATGCTTCAAATTTCGAACGTGGTCTTTTTTTGGTGGGGGGGAGAACCTTAATAAATCAGTGAATTTGAAGTAGAATAATGATGAAAGTAATGTTTGGAGCAACATCCTTCTCTCATAAAACGAATTAAATATTTTCAAATACAAGAAAATTTCCGCAATAAAATATACAAATGATGAAAGACAGAAGGAAAAACAAGATAGAGACGGGAGAAAAGAAAATCCGCGCTTCTTTGTGTATCTTAATACTTGAAATAATTTATGATTATTTTTTATCAATTTTTCAAATGAAATTATTTTTTGATTAAAATAAAATTTTGCAATACACAAACTGCATTTAGTAAATTGTAAGATGATTTAATCAATTTCATGATTGGATTACAATAAATCGTGATTAATAAACAAAGATGTTTGACAATATACACAAGCCCACGACACGAGACTGTTTTGACAATGGACTCGTGCCTAACCTAGAAACTCAAATTAATTACTCTGTGGTGTCATTACCCTGACGTTTCTCAATTTCAGGTGTCACTAAAAAGAGCTATATAACCAATCCTTTCCAAAGAATCACCAGAACTTGTTTCAACCCGCATAGTGCTAACAACTACATATTCTTTGTCAATCATGAAAGCTAAAGTACAAATGAGAAACCTCAACAAGAGGTCTAAACTGGTTGAGAGTGAACGTCGATTCAAGAGAGCCTGTGAACAGATTGTCCAATTGAATTACTCTTTAGACGCACTTCAAAAGAGATACAACAGAGCCAAGACTGACAACAACAAGTCGTTCAGATACTCGCTACGTCTACGCATAGCAGTTGTTGATGGAATGCGCAACATGTACTATGAATACGCTCACCAGAAAGCCGAATCCGTAGCCGAACTGAGGCAAGAACTGTTTGGGGAAGTTGTCAACATTATTTCAGAAGATTCTTCAGCAGACATTGAGATGTATGACTAGAGGAAAAGCACCAGACTACTTCAAAAAACGGTTCTTTTCAGAGCCACACACATTTTTCAAAAAGAGTCTGAAATTGTTGTCATCAGTTTATCTATAGTTCTGTACCCAAATATTATAACTGCAGCTCTTTACTCCACAACTGGTAAAAAAAAATAAAAATTGCAGTGTATATCCATAACTTTTTTTATTTTAACTTGCGTACACCATATTCTGAAGTGAAATATGCTTCAAATTTCGAACGTGGTCTTTTTTTGGTGGGGGGAGAACCTTAATAAATCAGTGAATTTGAAGTAGAATAATGATGAAAGTAATGTTTGGAGCAACATCCTTCTCTCATAAAACGAATTAAATATTTTCAAATACAAGAAAATTTCCGCAATAAAATATACAAATGATGAAAGACAGAAGGAAAAACAAGATAGAGACGGGAGAAAAGAAAATCCGCGCTTCTTTGTGTATCTTAATACTTGAAATAATTTATGATTATTTTTTATCAATTTTTCAAATGAAATTATTTTTTGATTAAAATAAAATTTTGCAATACACAAACTGCATTTAGTAAATTGTAAGATGATTTAATCAATTTCATGATTGGATTACAATAAATCGTGATTAATAAACAAAGATGTTTGACAATATACACAAGCCCACGACACGAGACTGTTTTGACAATGGACTCGTGCCTAACCTAGAAACTCAAATTAATTACTCTGTGGTGTCATTACCCTGACGTTTCTCAATTTCAGGTGTCACTAAAAAGAGCTATATAACCAATCCTTTCCAAAGAATCACCAGAACTTGTTTCAACCCGCATAGTGCTAACAACTACATATTCTTTGTCAATCATGAAAGCTAAAGTACAAATGAGAAACCTCAACAAGAGGTCTAAACTGGTTGAGAGTGAACGTCGATTCAAGAGAGCCTGTGAACAGATTGTCCAATTGAATTACTCTTTAGACGCACTTCAAAAGAGATACAACAGAGCCAAGACTGACAACAACAAGTCGTTCAGATACTCGCTACGTCTACGCATAGCAGTTGTTGATGGAATGCGCAACATGTACTATGACTACGCTCACCAGAAAGCCGAATCCGTAGCCGAACTGAGGCAAGAACTGTTTGGGGAAGTTGTCGACATTATTTCAGAAGATTCTTCAGCAGACATTGAGATGTATGACTAGAGGAAAAGCACCAGACTACTTCAAAAAACGGTTCTTTTCAGAGCCACACACATTTTTCAAAAAGAGTCTGAAATTGTTGTCATCAGTTCATCTATAGTTCTGTACCCAAATATTATAACTGCAGCTCTTTACTCCACAACTGCTAAAAAAAATTCAAATTGCAGTTTATATCCATAACTTTTTTTATTTTAACTTGCGTACACCATATTCTGAAGTGAAATATGCTTCAAATTTCGAACGTGGTCTTTTTTTGGTGGGGGGAGAACCTTAATAAATCAGTGAATTTGAAGTAGAATAATGATGAAAGTAATGTTTGGAGCAACATCCTTCTCTCATAAAACGAATTAAATATTTTCAAATACAAGAAAATTTCCGCAATAAAATATACAAATGATGAAAGACAGAAGGAAAAACAAGATAGAGACGGGAGAAAAGAAAATCCGCGCTTCTTTGTGTATCTTAATACTTGAAATAATTTATGATTATTTTTTATCAATTTTTCAAATGAAATTATTTTTTGATTAAAATAAAATTTTGCAATACACAAACTGCATTTAGTAAATTGTAAGATGATTTAATCAATTTCATGATTGGATTACAATAAATCGTGATTAATAAACAAAGATGTTTGACAATATACACAAGCCCACGACACGAGACTGTTTTGACAATGGACTCGTGCCTAACCTAGAAACTCAAATTAATTACTCTGTGGTGTCATTACCCTGACGTTTCTCAATTTCAGGTGTCACTAAAAAGAGCTATATAACCAATCCTTTCCAAAGAATCACCAGAACTTGTTTCAACCCGCATAGTGCTAACAACTACATATTCTTTGTCAATCATGAAAGCTAAAGTACAAATGAGAAACCTCAACAAGAGGTCTAAACTGGTTGAGAGTGAACGTCGATTCAAGAGAGCCTGTGAACAGATTGTCCAATTGAATTACTCTTTAGACGCACTTCAAAAGAGATACAACAGAGCCAAGACTGACAACAACAAGTCGTTCAGATACTCGCTACGTCTACGCATAGCAGTTGTTGATGGAATGCGCAACATGTACTATGACTACGCTCACCAGAAAGCCGAATCCGTAGCCGAACTGAGGCAAGAACTGTTTGGGGAAGTTGTCGACATTATTTCAGAAGATTCTTCAGCAGACATTGAGATGTATGACTAGAGGAAAAGCACCAGACTACTTCAAAAAACGGTTCTTTTCAGAGCCACACACATTTTTCAAAAAGAGTCTGAAATTGTTGTCATCAGTTCATCTATAGTTCTGTACCCAAATATTATAACTGCAGCTCTTTACTCCACAACTGCTAAAAAAAATTCAAATTGCAGTTTATATCCATAACTTTTTTTATTTTAACTTGCGTACACCATATTCTGAAGTGAAATATGCTTCAAATTTCGAACGTGGTCTTTTTTTGGTGGGGGGGGGGGGGGAGAACCTTAATAAATCAGTGAATTTGAAGTAGAATAATGATGAAAGTAATGTTTGGAGCAACATCCTTCTCTCATAAAACGAATTAAATATTTTCAAATACAAGAAAATTTCCGCAATAAAATATACAAATGATGAAAGACAGAAGGAAAAACAAGATAGAGACGGGAGAAAAGAAAATCCGCGCTTCTTTGTGTATCTTAATACTTGAAATAATTTATGATTATTTTTTATCAATTTTTCAAATGAAATTATTTTTTGATTAAAATAAAATTTTGCAATACACAAACTGCATTTAGTAAATTGTAAGATGATTTAATCAATTTCATGATTGGATTACAATAAATCGTGATTAATAAACAAAGATGTTTGACAATATACACAAGCCCACGACACGAGACTGTTTTGACAATGGACTCGTGCCTAACCTAGAAACTCAAATTAATTACTCTGTGGTGTCATTACCCTGACGTTTCTCAATTTCAGGTGTCACTAAAAAGAGCTATATAACCAATCCTTTCCAAAGAATCACCAGAACTTGTTTCAACCCGCATAGTGCTAACAACTACATATTCTTTGTCAATCATGAAAGCTAAAGTACAAATGAGAAACCTCAACAAGAGGTCTAAACTGGTTGAGAGTGAACGTCGATTCAAGAGAGCCTGTGAACAGATTGTCCAATTGAATTACTCTTTAGACGCACTTCAAAAGAGATACAACAGAGCCAAGACTGACAACAACAAGTCGTTCAGATACTCGCTACGTCTACGCATAGCAGTTGTTGATGGAATGCGCAACATGTACTATGACTACGCTCACCAGAAAGCCGAATCCGTAGCCGAACTGAGGCAAGAACTGTTTGGGGAAGTTGTCGACATTATTTCAGAAGATTCTTCAGCAGACATTGAGATGTATGACTAGAGGAAAAGCACCAGACTACTTCAAAAAACGGTTCTTTTCAGAGCCACACACATTTTTCAAAAAGAGTCTGAAATTGTTGTCATCAGTTCATCTATAGTTCTGTACCCAAATATTATAACTGCAGCTCTTTACTCCACAACTGGTAAAAAAAAATTCAAATTGCAGTTTATATCCATAACTTTTTTTATTTTAACTTGCGTACACCATATTCTGAAGTGAAATATGCTTCAAATTTCGAAAGTGGTCTTTTTTTGGTGGGGGGGAGAACCTTAATAAATCAGTGAATTTGAAGTAGAATAATGATGAAAGTAATGTTTGGAGCAACATCCTTCTCTCATAAAACGAATTAAATATTTTCAAATACAAGAAAATTTCCGCAATAAAATATACAAATGATGAAAGACAGAAGGAAAAACAAGATAGAGACGGGAGAAAAGAAAATCCGCGCTTCTTTGTGTATCTTAATACTTGAAATAATTTATGATTATTTTTTATCAATTTTTCAAATGAAATTATTTTTTGATTAAAATAAAATTTTGCAATACACAAACTGCATTTAGTAAATTGTAAGATGATTTAATCAATTTCATGATTGGATTACAATAAATCGTGATTAATAAACAAAGATGTTTGACAATATACACAAGCCCACGACACGAGACTGTTTTGACAATGGACTCGTGCCTAACCTAGAAACTCAAATTAATTACTCTGTGGTGTCATTACCCTGACGTTTCTCAATTTCAGGTGTCACTAAAAAGAGCTATATAACCAATCCTTTCCAAAGAATCACCAGAACTTGTTTCAACCCGCATAGTGCTAACAACTACATATTCTTTGTCAATCATGAAAGCTAAAGTACAAATGAGAAACCTCAACAAGAGGTCTAAACTGGTTGAGAGTGAACGTCGATTCAAGAGAGCCTGTGAACAGATTGTCCAATTGAATTACTCTTTAGACGCACTTCAAAAGAGATACAACAGAGCCAAGACTGACAACAACAAGTCGTTCAGATACTCGCTACGTCTACGCATAGCAGTTGTTGATGGAATGCGCAACATGTACTATGACTACGCTCACCAGAAAGCCGAATCCGTAGCCGAACTGAGGCAAGAACTGTTTGGGGAAGTTGTCGACATTATTTCAGAAGATTCTTCAGCAGACATTGAGATGTATGACTAGAGGAAAAGCACCAGACTACTTCAAAAAACGGTTCTTTTCAGAGCCACACACATTTTTCAAAAAGAGTCTGAAATTGTTGTCATCAGTTCATCTATAGTTCTGTACCCAAATATTATAACTGCAGCTCTTTACTCCACAACTGGTAAAAAAAAATTCAAATTGCAGTTTATATCCATAACTTTTTTTATTTTAACTTGCGTACACCATATTCTGAAGTGAAATATGCTTCAAATTTCGAACGTGGTCTTTTTTTGGTGGGGGGGGGGGGGAGAACCTTAATAAATCAGTGAATTTGAAGTAGAATAATGATGAAAGTAATGTTTGGAGCAACATCCTTCTCTCATAAAACGAATTAAATATTTTCAAATACAAGAAAATTTCCGCAATAAAATATACAAATGATGAAAGACAGAAGGAAAAACAAGATAGAGACGGGAGAAAAGAAAATCCGCGCTTCTTTGTGTATCTTAATACTTGAAATAATTTATGATTATTTTTTATCAATTTTTCAAATGAAATTATTTTTTGATTAAAATAAAATTTTGCAATACACAAACTGCATTTAGTAAATTGTAAGATGATTTAATCAATTTCATGATTGGATTACAATAAATCGTGATTAATAAACAAAGATGTTTGACAATATACACAAGCCCACGACACGAGACTGTTTTGACAATGGACTCGTGCCTAACCTAGAAACTCAAATTAATTACTCTGTGGTGTCATTACCCTGACGTTTCTCAATTTCAGGTGTCACTAAAAAGAGCTATATAACCAATCCTTTCCAAAGAATCACCAGAACTTGTTTCAACCCGCATAGTGCTAACAACTACATATTCTTTGTCAATCATGAAAGCTAAAGTACAAATGAGAAACCTCAACAAGAGGTCTAAACTGGTTGAGAGTGAACGTCGATTCAAGAGAGCCTGTGAACAGATTGTCCAATTGAATTACTCTTTAGACGCACTTCAAAAGAGATACAACAGAGCCAAGACTGACAACAACAAGTCGTTCAGATACTCGCTACGTCTACGCATAGCAGTTGTTGATGGAATGCGCAACATGTACTATGACTACGCTCACCAGAAAGCCGAATCCGTAGCCGAACTGAGGCAAGAACTGTTTGGGGAAGTTGTCGACATTATTTCAGAAGATTCTTCAGCAGACATTGAGATGTATGACTAGAGGAAAAGCACCAGACTACTTCAAAAAACGGTTCTTTTCAGAGCCACACACATTTTTCAAAAAGAGTCTGAAATTGTTGTCATCAGTTCATCTATAGTTCTGTACCCAAATATTATAACTGCAGCTCTTTACTCCACAACTGGTAAAAAAAAATTCAAATTGCAGTTTATATCCATAACTTTTTTTATTTTAACTTGCGTACACCATATTCTGAAGTGAAATATGCTTCAAATTTCGAACGTGGTCTTTTTTTGGTGGGGGGGGGGGGGGGGGGGGGGAGAACCTTAATAAATCAGTGAATTTGAAGTAGAATAATGATGAAAGTAATGTTTGGAGCAACATCCTTCTCTCATAAAACGAATTAAATATTTTCAAATACAAGAAAATTTCCGCAATAAAATATACAAATGATGAAAGACAGAAGGAAAAACAAGATAGAGACGGGAGAAAAGAAAATCCGCGCTTCTTTGTGTATCTTAATACTTGAAATAATTTATGATTATTTTTTATCAATTTTTCAAATGAAATTATTTTTTGATTAAAATAAAATTTTGCAATACACAAACTGCATTTAGTAAATTGTAAGATGATTTAATCAATTTCATGATTGGATTACAATAAATCGTGATTAATAAACAAAGATGTTTGACAATATACACAAGCCCACGACACGAGACTGTTTTGACAATGGACTCGTGCCTAACCTAGAAACTCAAATTAATTACTCTGTGGTGTCATTACCCTGACGTTTCTCAATTTCAGGTGTCACTAAAAAGAGCTATATAACCAATCCTTTCCAAAGAATCACCAGAACTTGTTTCAACCCGCATAGTGCTAACAACTACATATTCTTTGTCAATCATGAAAGCTAAAGTACAAATGAGAAACCTCAACAAGAGGTCTAAACTGGTTGAGAGTGAACGTCGATTCAAGAGAGCCTGTGAACAGATTGTCCAATTGAATTACTCTTTAGACGCACTTCAAAAGAGATACAACAGAGCCAAGACTGACAACAACAAGTCGTTCAGATACTCGCTACGTCTACGCATAGCAGTTGTTGATGGAATGCGCAACATGTACTATGACTACGCTCACCAGAAAGCCGAATCCGTAGCCGAACTGAGGCAAGAACTGTTTGGGGAAGTTGTCGACATTATTTCAGAAGATTCTTCAGCAGACATTGAGATGTATGACTAGAGGAAAAGCACCAGACTACTTCAAAAAACGGTTCTTTTCAGAGCCACACACATTTTTCAAAAAGAGTCTGAAATTGTTGTCATCAGTTTATCTATAGTTCTGTACCCAAATATTATAACTGCAGCTCTTTACTCCACAACTGGTAAAAAAAAATTCAAATTGCAGTTTATATCCATAACTTTTTTTATTTTAACTTGCGTACACCATATTCTGAAGTGAAATATGCTTCAAATTTCGAACGTGGTCTTTTTTTGGTGGGGGGGGGGGGAGAACCTTAATAAATCAGTGAATTTGAAGTAGAATAATGATGAAAGTAATGTTTGGAGCAACATCCTTCTCTCATAAAACGAATGAAATATTTTCAAATACAAGAAAATTTCCGCAATAAAATATACAAATGATGAAAGACAGAAGGAAAAACAAGATAGAGACGGGAGAAAAGAAAATCCGCGCTTCTTTGTGTATCTTAATACTTGAAATAATTTATGATTATTTTTTATCAATTTTTCAAATGAAATTATTTTTTGATTAAAATAAAATTTTGCAATACACAAACTGCATTTAGTAAATTGTAAGATGATTTAATCAATTTCATGATTGAATTACAATAAATCGTGATTAATAAACAAAGATGTTTGACAATATACACAAGCCCACGACACGAGACTGTTTTGACAATGGACCCGTGCCTAACCTAGAAACTCAAATTAATTACTCTGTGGTGTCATTACCCTGACGTTTCTCAATTTCAGGTGTCACTAAAAAGAGCTATATAACCAATCCTTTCCAAAGAATCACCAGAACTTGTTTCAACCCGCATAGTGCTAACAACTACATATTCTTTGTCAATCATGAAAGCTAAAGTACAAATGAGAAACCTCAACAAGAGGTCTAAACTGGTTGAGAGTGAACGTCGATTCAAGAGAGCCTGTGAACAGATTGTCCAATTGAATTACTCTTTAGACGCACTTCAAAAGAGATACAACAGAGCCAAGACTGACAACAACAAGTCGTTCAGATACTCGCTACGTCTACGCATAGCAGCTGTTGATGGAATGCGCAACATGTACTATGACTACGCTCACCAGAAAGCCGAATCCGTAGCCGAACTGAGGCAAGAACTGTTTGGGGAAGTTGTCGACATTATTTCAGAAGATTCTTCAGCAGACATTGAGATGTATGACTAGAGGAAAAGCACCAGACTACTTCAAAAAACGGTTCTTTTCAGAGCCACACACATTTATCAAAAAGAGTCTGAAATTGTTGTCATCAGTTTATCTATAGTTCTGTACCCAAATATTATAACTGCAGCTCTTTACTCCACAACTGGTAAAAAATAATAAAAATTGCAGTTTATATCCATAACATTTTTTATTTAACTTGCGTACACCATATTCTGAAGTGAAATATGCTTCAAATTTCGAACGTGGTCTTTTTTTTGGTGGGGGGAGAACCTTAATAAATCAGTGAATTTGAAGTAGAATAATGATGAAAGTAATGTTTGGAGCAACATCCTTCTCTCATAAAACGAATTAAATATTTTCAAATACAAGAAAATTTCCGCAATAAAATATACAAATGATGAAAGACAGAAGGAAAAACAAGATAGAGACGGGAGAAAAGAAAATCCGCGCTTCTTTGTGTATCTTAATACTTGAAATAATTTATGATTATTTTTTATCAATTTTTCAAATGAAATTATTTTTTGATTAAAATAAAATTTTGCAATACACAAACTGCATTTAGTAAATTGTAAGATGATTTAATCAATTTCATGATTGGATTACAATAAATCGTGATTAATAAACAAAGATGTTTGACAATATACACAAGCCCACGACACGAGACTGTTTTGACAATGGACTCGTGCCTAACCTAGAAACTCAAATTAATTACTCTGTGGTGTCATTACCCTGACGTTTCTCAATTTCAGGTGTCACTAAAAAGAGCTATATAACCAATCCTTTCCAAAGAATCACCAGAACTTGTTTCAACCCGCAAAGTGCTAACAACTACATATTCTTTGTCAATCATGAAAGCTAAAGTACAAATGAGAAACCTCAACAAGAGGTCTAAACTGGTTGAGAGTGAACGTCGATTCAAGAGAGCCTGTGAACAGATTGTCCAATTGAATTACTCTTTAGACGCACTTCAAAAGAGATACAACAGAGCCAAGACTGACAACAACAAGTCGTTCAGATACTCGCTACGTCTACGCATAGCAGTTGTTGATGGAATGCGCAACATGTACTATGACTACGCTCACCAGAAAGCCGAATCCGTAGCCGAACTGAGGCAAGAACTGTTTGGGGAAGTTGTCGACATTATTTCAGAAGATTCTTCAGCAGACATTGAGATGTATGACTAGAGGAAAAGCACCAGACTACTTCAAAAAACGGTTCTTTTCAGAGCCACACACATTTTTCAAAAAGAGTCTGAAATTGTTGTCATCAGTTTATCTATAGTTCTGTACCCAAATATTATAACTGCAGCTCTTTACTCCACAACTGGTAAAAAAAAATAAAAATTGCAGTGTATATCCATAACTTTTTTTATTTTAACTTGCGTACACCATATTCTGAAGTGAAATATGCTTCAAATTTCGAACGTGGTCTTTTTTTGGTGGGGGGAGAACCTTAATAAATCAGTGAATTTGAAGTAGAATAATGATGAAAGTAATGTTTGGAGCAACATCCTTCTCTCATAAAACGAATTAAATATTTTCAAATACAAGAAAATTTCCGCAATAAAATATACAAATGATGAAAGACAGAAGGAAAAACAAGATAGAGACGGGAGAAAAGAAAATCCGCGCTTCTTTGTGTATCTTAATACTTGAAATAATTTATGATTATTTTTTATCAATTTTTCAAATGAAATTATTTTTTGATTAAAATAAAATTTTGCAATACACAAACTGCATTTAGTAAATTGTAAGATGATTTAATCAATTTCATGATTGGATTACAATAAATCGTGATTAATAAACAAAGATGTTTGACAATATACACAAGCCCACGACACGAGACTGTTTTGACAATGGACTCGTGCCTAACCTAGAAACTCAAATTAATTACTCTGTGGTGTCATTACCCTGACGTTTCTCAATTTCAGGTGTCACTAAAAAGAGCTATATAACCAATCCTTTCCAAAGAATCACCAGAACTTGTTTCAACCCGCATAGTGCTAACAACTACATATTCTTTGTCAATCATGAAAGCTAAAGTACAAATGAGAAACCTCAACAAGAGGTCTAAACTGGTTGAGAGTGAACGTCGATTCAAGAGAGCCTGTGAACAGATTGTCCAATTGAATTACTCTTTAGACGCACTTCAAAAGAGATACAACAGAGCCAAGACTGACAACAACAAGTCGTTCAGATACTCGCTACGTCTACGCATAGCAGTTGTTGATGGAATGCGCAACATGTACTATGACTACGCTCACCAGAAAGCCGAATCCGTAGCCGAACTGAGGCAAGAACTGTTTGGGGAAGTTGTCGACATTATTTCAGAAGATTCTTCAGCAGACATTGAGATGTATGACTAGAGGAAAAGCACCAGACTACTTCAAAAAACGGTTCTTTTCAGAGCCACACACATTTTTCAAAAAGAGTCTGAAATTGTTGTCATCAGTTTATCTATAGTTCTGTACCCAAATATTATAACTGCAGCTCTTTACTCCACAACTGGTAAAAAAAAATAAAAATTGCAGTTTATATCCATAACTTTTTTTATTTTAACTTGCGTACACCATATTCTGAAGTGAAATATGCTTCAAATTTCGAACGTGGTCTTTTTTTGGTGGGGGGGGGGGAGAACCTTAATAAATCAGTGAATTTGAAGTAGAATAATGATGAAAGTAATGTTTGGAGCAACATCCTTCTCTCATAAAACGAATTAAATATTTTCAAATACAAGAAAATTTCCGCAATAAAATATACAAATGATGAAAGACAGAAGGAAAAACAAGATAGAGACGGGAGAAAAGAAAATCCGCGCTTCTTTGTGTATCTTAATACTTGAAATAATTTATGATTATTTTTTATCAATTTTTCAAATGAAATTATTTTTTGATTAAAATAAAATTTTGCAATACACAAACTGCATTTAGTAAATTGTAAGATGATTTAATCAATTTCATGATTGGATTACAATAAATCGTGATTAATAAACAAAGATGTTTGACAATATACACAAGCCCACGACACGAGACTGTTTTGACAATGGACTCGTGCCTAACCTAGAAACTCAAATTAATTACTCTGTGGTGTCATTACCCTGACGTTTCTCAATTTCAGGTGTCACTAAAAAGAGCTATATAACCAATCCTTTCCAAAGAATCACCAGAACTTGTTTCAACCCGCATAGTGCTAACAACTACATATTCTTTGTCAATCATGAAAGCTAAAGTACAAATGAGAAACCTCAACAAGAGGTCTAAACTGGTTGAGAGTGAACGTCGATTCAAGAGAGCCTGTGAACATATTGTCCAATTGAATTACTCTTTAGACGCACTTCAAAGGAGATACAACAGAGCCAAGACTGACAACAACAAGTCGTTCAGATACTCGCTACGTCTACGCATAGCAGCTGTTGATGGAATGCGCAACATGTACTATGACTACGCTCACCAGAAAGCCGAATCCGTAGCCGAACTGAGGCAAGAACTGTTTGGGGAAGTTGTCGACATTATTTCAGAAGATTCTTCAGCAGACATTGAGATGTATGACTAGAGGAAAAGCACCAGACTACTTCAAAAAACGGTTCTTTTCAGAGCCACACACATTTTTCAAAAAGAGTCTGAAATTGTTGTCATCAGTTTATCTATAGTTCTGTACCCAAATATTATAACTGCAGCTCTTTACTCCACAACTGGTAAAAAAAAATAAAAATTGCAGTTTATATCCATAACTTTTTTTATTTTAACTTGCGTACACCATATTCTGAAGTGAAATATGCTTCAAATTTCGAACGTGGTCTTTTTTTGGTGGGGGGGAGAACCTTAATAAATCAGTGAATTTGAAGTAGAATAATGATGAAAGTAATGTTTGGAGCAACATCCTTCTCTCATAAAACGAATTAAATATTTTCAAATACAAGAAAATTTCCGCAATAAAATATACAAATGATGAAAGACAGAAGGAAAAACAAGATAGAGACGGGAGAAAAGAAAATCCGCGCTTCTTTGTGTATCTTAATACTTGAAATAATTTATGATTATTTTTTATCAATTTTTCAAATGAAATTATTTTTTGATTAAAATAAAATTTTGCAATACACAAACTGCATTTAGTAAATTGTAAGATGATTTAATCAATTTCATGATTGGATTACAATAAATCGTGATTAATAAACAAAGATGTTTGACAATATACACAAGCCCACGACACGAGACTGTTTTGACAATGGACTCGTGCCTAACCTAGAAACTCAAATTAATTACTCTGTGGTGTCATTACCCTGACGTTTCTCAATTTCAGGTGTCACTAAAAAGAGCTATATAACCAATCCTTTCCAAAGAATCACCAGAACTTGTTTCAACCCGCATAGTGCTAACAACTACATATTCTTTGTCAATCATGAAAGCTAAAGTACAAATGAGAAACCTCAACAAGAGGTCTAAACTGGTTGAGAGTGAACGTCGATTCAAGAGAGCCTGTGAACAGATTGTCCAATTGAATTACTCTTTAGACGCACTTCAAAAGAGATACAACAGAGCCAAGACTGACAACAACAAGTCGTTCAGATACTCGCTACGTCTACGCATAGCAGTTGTTGATGGAATGCGCAACATGTACTATGACTACGCTCACCAGAAAGCCGAATCCGTAGCCGAACTGAGGCAAGAACTGTTTGGGGAAGTTGTCGACATTATTTCAGAAGATTCTTCAGCAGACATTGAGATGTATGACTAGAGGAAAAGCACCAGACTACTTCAAAAAACGGTTCTTTTCAGAGCCACACACATTTTTCAAAAAGAGTCTGAAATTGTTGTCATCAGTTTATCTATAGTTCTGTACCCAAATATTATAACTGCAGCTCTTTACTCCACAACTGGTAAAAAAAAATTCAAATTGCAGTTTATATCCATAACTTTTTTTATTTTAACTTGCGTACACCATATTCTGAAGTGAAATATGCTTCAAATTTCGAACGTGGTCTTTTTTTGGTGGGGGGGGGAGAACCTTAATAAATCAGTGAATTTGAAGTAGAATAATGATGAAAGTAATGTTTGGAGCAACATCCTTCTCTCATAAAACGAATTAAATATTTTCAAATACAAGAAAATTTCCGCAATAAAATATACAAATGATGAAAGACAGAAGGAAAAACAAGATAGAGACGGGAGAAAAGAAAATCCGCGCTTCTTTGTGTATCTTAATACTTGAAATAATTTATGATTATTTTTTATCAATTTTTCAAATGAAATTATTTTTTGATTAAAATAAAATTTTGCAATACACAAACTGCATTTAGTAAATTGTAAGATGATTTAATCAATTTCATGATTGGATTACAATAAATCGTGATTAATAAACAAAGATGTTTGACAATATACACAAGCCCACGACACGAGACTGTTTTGACAATGGACTCGTGCCTAACCTAGAAACTCAAATTAATTACTCTGTGGTGTCATTACCCTGACGTTTCTCAATTTCAGGTGTCACTAAAAAGAGCTATATAACCAATCCTTTCCAAAGAATCACCAGAACTTGTTTCAACCCGCATAGTGCTAACAACTACATATTCTTTGTCAATCATGAAAGCTAAAGTACAAATGAGAAACCTCAACAAGAGGTCTAAACTGGTTGAGAGTGAACGTCGATTCAAGAGAGCCTGTGAACAGATTGTCCAATTGAATTACTCTTTAGACGCACTTCAAAAGAGATACAACAGAGCCAAGACTGACAACAACAAGTCGTTCAGATACTCGCTACGTCTACGCATAGCAGCTGTTGATGGAATGCGCAACATGTACTATGACTACGCTCACCAGAAAGCCGAATCCGTAGCCGAACTGAGGCAAGAACTGTTTGGGGAAGTTGTCGACATTATTTCAGAAGATTCTTCAGCAGACATTGAGATGTATGACTAGAGGAAAAGCACCAGACTACTTCAAAAAACGGTTCTTTTCAGAGCCACACACATTTTTCAAAAAGAGTCTGAAATTGTTGTCATCAGTTTATCTATAGTTCTGTACCCAAATATTATAACTGCAGCTCTTTACTCCACAACTGGTAAAAAAAAATAAAAATTGCAGTTTATATCCATAACTTTTTTTATTTTAACTTGCGTACACCATATTCTGAAGTGAAATATGCTTCAAATTTCGAACGTGGTCTTTTTTTGGTGGGGGGGAGAACCTTAATAAATCAGTGAATTTGAAGTAGAATAATGATGAAAGTAATGTTTGGAGCAACATCCTTCTCTCATAAAACGAATTAAATATTTTCAAATACAAGAAAATTTCCGCAATAAAATATACAAATGATGAAAGACAGAAGGAAAAACAAGATAGAGACGGGAGAAAAGAAAATCCGCGCTTCTTTGTGTATCTTAATACTTGAAATAATTTATGATTATTTTTTATCAATTTTTCAAATGAAATTATTTTTTGATTAAAATAAAATTTTGCAATACACAAACTGCATTTAGTAAATTGTAAGATGATTTAATCAATTTCATGATTGGATTACAATAAATCGTGATTAATAAACAAAGATGTTTGACAATATACACAAGCCCACGACACGAGACTGTTTTGACAATGGACTCGTGCCTAACCTAGAAACTCAAATTAATTACTCTGTGGTGTCATTACCCTGACGTTTCTCAATTTCAGGTGTCACTAAAAAGAGCTATATAACCAATCCTTTCCAAAGAATCACCAGAACTTGTTTCAACCCGCATAGTGCTAACAACTACATATTCTTTGTCAATCATGAAAGCTAAAGTACAAATGAGAAACCTCAACAAGAGGTCTAAACTGGTTGAGAGTGAACGTCGATTCAAGAGAGCCTGTGAACAGATTGTCCAATTGAATTACTCTTTAGACGCACTTCAAAAGAGATACAACAGAGCCAAGACTGACAACAACAAGTCGTTCAGATACTCGCTACGTCTACGCATAGCAGCTGTTGATGGAATGCGCAACATGTACTATGACTACGCTCACCAGAAAGCCGAATCCGTAGCCGAACTGAGGCAAGAACTGTTTGGGGAAGTTGTCGACATTATTTCAGAAGATTCTTCAGCAGACATTGAGATGTATGACTAGAGGAAAAGCACCAGACTACTTCAAAAAACGGTTCTTTTCAGAGCCACACACATTTTTCAAAAAGAGTCTGAAATTGTTGTCATCAGTTTATCTATAGTTCTGTACCCAAATATTATAACTGCAGCTCTTTACTCCACAACTGGTAAAAAAAAATAAAAATTGCAGTTTATATCCATAACTTTTTTTATTTTAACTTGCGTACACCATATTCTGAAGTGAAATATGCTTCAAATTTCGAACGTGGTCTTTTTTTGGTGGGGGGGAGAACCTTAATAAATCAGTGAATTTGAAGTAGAATAATGATGAAAGTAATGTTTGGAGCAACATCCTTCTCTCATAAAACGAATTAAATATTTTCAAATACAAGAAAATTTCCGCAATAAAATATACAAATGATGAAAGACAGAAGGAAAAACAAGATAGAGACGGGAGAAAAGAAAATCCGCGCTTCTTTGTGTATCTTAATACTTGAAATAATTTATGATTATTTTTTATCATTTTTCAAATGAAATTATTTTTTGATTTAAATAAAATTTTGCAATACACAAACTGCATTTAGTAAATTGTAAGATGATTTAATCAATTTCATGATTGGATTACAATAAATCGTGATTAATAAACAAAGATGTTTGACAATATACACAAGCCCACGACACGAGACTGTTTTGACAATGGACTCGTGCCTAACCTAGAAACTCAAATTAATTACTCTGTGGTGTCATTACCCTGACGTTTCTCAATTTCAGGTGTCACTAAAAAGAGCTATATAACCAATCCTTTCCAAAGAATCACCAGAACTTGTTTCAACCCGCATAGTGCTAACAACTACATATTCTTTGTCAATCATGAAAGCTAAAGTACAAATGAGAAACCTCAACAAGAGGTCTAAACTGGTTGAGAGTGAACGTCGATTCAAGAGAGCCTGTGAACAGATTGTCCAATTGAATTACTCTTTAGACGCACTTCAAAAGAGATACAACAGAGCCAAGACTGACAACAACAAGTCGTTCAGATACTCGCTACGTCTACGCATAGCAGTTGTTGATGGAATGCGCAACATGTACTATGAATACGCTCACCAGAAAGCCGAATCCGTAGCCGAACTGAGGCAAGAACTGTTTGGGGAAGTTGTCGACATTATTTCAGAAGATTCTTCAGCAGACATTGAGATGTATGACTAGAGGAAAAGCACCAGACTACTTCAAAAAACGGTTCTTTTCAGAGCCACACACATTTTTCAAAAAGAGTCTGAAATTGTTGTCATCAGTTTATCTATAGTTCTGTACCCAAATATTATAACTGCAGCTCTTTACTCCACAACTGGTAAAAAAAAATAAAAATTGCAGTGTATATCCATAACTTTTTTTATTTTAACTTGCGTACACCATATTCTGAAGTGAAATATGCTTCAAATTTCGAACGTGGTCTTTTTTTGGTGGGGGGAGAACCTTAAAAAATCAGTGAATTTGAAGTAGAATAATGATGAAAGTAATGTTTGGAGCAACATCCTTCTCTCATAAAACGAATTAAATATTTTCAAATACAAGAAAATTTCCGCAATAAAATATACAAATGATGAAAGACAGAAGGAAAAACAAGATAGAGACGGGAGAAAAGAAAATCCGCGCTTCTTTGTGTATCTTAATACTTGAAATAATTTATGATTATTTTTTATCAATTTTTCAAATGAAATTATTTTTTGATTAAAATAAAATTTTGCAATACACAAACTGCATTTAGTAAATTGTAAGATGATTTAATCAATTTCATGATTGGATTACAATAAATCGTGATTAATAAACAAAGATGTTTGACAATATACACAAGCCCACGACACGAGACTGTTTTGACAATGGACTCGTGCCTAACCTAGAAACTCAAATTAATTACTCTGTGGTGTCATTACCCTGACGTTTCTCAATTACAGGTGTCACTAAAAAGAGCTATATAACCAATCCTTTCCAAAGAATCACCAGAACTTGTTTCAACCCGCATAGTGCTAACAACTACATATTCTTTGTCAATCATGAAAGCTAAAGTACAAATGAGAAACCTCAACAAGAGGTCTAAACTGGTTGAGAGTGAACGTCGATTCAAGAGAGCCTGTGAACAGATTGTCCAATTGAATTACTCTTTAGACGCACTTCAAAAGAGATACAACAGAGCCAAGACTGACAACAACAAGTCGTTCAGATACTCGCTACGTCTACGCATAGCAGTTGTTGATGGAATGCGCAACATGTACTATGACTACGCTCACCAGAAAGCCGAATCCGTAGCCGAACTGAGGCAAGAACTGTTTGGGGAAGTTGTCGACATTATTTCAGAAGATTCTTCAGCAGACATTGAGATGTATGACTAGAGGAAAAGCACCAGACTACTTCAAAAAACGGTTCTTTTCAGAGCCACACACATTTTTCAAAAAGAGTCTGAAATTGTTGTCATCAGTTTATCTATAGTTTTGTACCCAAATATTATAACTGCAGCTCTTTACTCCACAACTGGTAAAAAAAAATTCAAATTGCAGTGTATATCCATAACTTTTTTTATTTTAACTTGCGTACACCATATTCTGAAGTGAAATATGCTTCAAATTTCGAACGTGGTCTTTTTTTGGTGGGGGGAGAACCTTAATAAATCAGTGAATTTGAAGTAGAATAATGATGAAAGTAATGTTTGGAGCAACATCCTTCTCTCATAAAACGAATTAAATATTTTCAAATACAAGAAAATTTCCGCAATAAAATATACAAATGATGAAAGACAGAAGGAAAAACAAGATAGAGACGGGAGAAAAGAAAATCCGCGCTTCTTTGTGTATCTTAATACTTGAAATAATTTATGATTATTTTTTATCAATTTTTCAAATGAAATTATTTTTTGATTAAAATAAAATTTTGCAATACACAAACTGCATTTAGTAAATTGTAAGATGATTTAATCAATTTCATGATTGGATTACAATAAATCGTGATTAATAAACAAAGATGTTTGACAATATACACAAGCCCACGACACGAGACTGTTTTGACAATGGACTCGTGCCTAACCTAGAAACTCAAATTAATTACTCTGTGGTGTCATTACCCTGACGTTTCTCAATTTCAGGTGTCACTAAAAAGAGCTATATAACCAATCCTTTCCAAAGAATCACCAGAACTTGTTTCAACCCGCATAGTGCTAACAACTACATATTCTTTGTCAATCATGAAAGCTAAAGTACAAATGAGAAACCTCAACAAGAGGTCTAAACTGGTTGAGAGTGAACGTCGATTCAAGAGAGCCTGTGAACAGATTGTCCAATTGAATTACTCTTTAGACGCACTTCAAAAGAGATACAACAGAGCCAAGACTGACAACAACAAGTCGTTCAGATACTCGCTACGTCTACGCATAGCAGTTGTTGATGGAATGCGCAACATGTACTATGACTACGCTCACCAGAAAGCCGAATCCGTAGCCGAACTGAGGCAAGAACTGTTTGGGGAAGTTGTCGACATTATTTCAGAAGATTCTTCAGCAGACATTGAGATGTATGACTAGAGGAAAAGCACCAGACTACTTCAAAAAACGGTTCTTTTCAGAGCCACACACATTTTTCAAAAAGAGTCTGAAATTGTTGTCATCAGTTTATCTATAGTTCTGTACCCAAATATTATAACTGCAGCTCTTTACTCCACAACTGGTAAAAAAAAATTCAAATTGCAGTTTATATCCATAACTTTTTTTATTTTAACTTGCGTACACCATATTCTGAAGTGAAATATGCTTCAAATTTCGAACGTGGTCTTTTTTTGGTGGGGGGGGGGGGAGAACCTTAATAAATCAGTGAATTTGAAGTAGAATAATGATGAAAGTAATGTTTGGAGCAACATCCTTCTCTCATAAAACGAATTAAATATTTTCAAATACAAGAAAATTTCCGCAATAAAATATACAAATGATGAAAGACAGAAGGAAAAACAAGATAGAGACGGGAGAAAAGAAAATCCGCGCTTCTTTGTGTATCTTAATACTTGAAATAATTTATGATTATTTTTTATCAATTTTTCAAATGAAATTATTTTTTGATTAAAATAAAATTTTGCAATACACAAACTGCATTTAGTAAATTGTAAGATGATTTAATCAATTTCATGATTGGATTACAATAAATCGTGATTAATAAACAAAGATGTTTGACAATATACACAAGCCCACGACACGAGACTGTTTTGACAATGGACTCGTGCCTAACCTAGAAACTCAAATTAATTACTCTGTGGTGTCATTACCCTGACGTTTCTCAATTTCAGGTGTCACTAAAAAGAGCTATATAACCAATCCTTTCCAAAGAATCACCAGAACTTGTTTCAACCCGCATAGTGCTAACAACTACATATTCTTTGTCAATCATGAAAGCTAAAGTACAAATGAGAAACCTCAACAAGAGGTCTAAACTGGTTGAGAGTGAACGTCGATTCAAGAGAGCCTGTGAACAGATTGTCCAATTGAATTACTCTTTAGACGCACTTCAAAGGAGATACAACAGAGCCAAGACTGACAACAACAAGTCGTTCAGATACTCGCTACGTCTACGCATAGCAGCTGTTGATGGAATGCGCAACATGTACTATGACTACGCTCACCAGAAAGCCGAATCCGTAGCCGAACTGAGGCAAGAACTGTTTGGGGAAGTTGTCGACATTATTTCAGAAGATTCTTCAGCAGACATTGAGATGTATGACTAGAGGAAAAGCACCAGACTACTTCAAAAAACGGTTCTTTTCAGAGCCACACACATTTTTCAAAAAGAGTCTGAAATTGTTGTCATCAGTTTATCTATAGTTCTGTACCCAAATATTATAACTGCAGCTCTTTACTCCACAACTGGTAAAAAAAAATAAAAATTGCAGTGTATATCCATAACTTTTTTTATTTTAACTTGCGTACACCATATTCTGAAGTGAAATATGCTTCAAATTTCGAACGTGGTCTTTTTTTGGTGGGGGGAGAACCTTAATAAATCAGTGAATTTGAAGTAGAATAATGATGAAAGTAATGTTTGGAGCAACATCCTTCTCTCATAAAACGAATTAAATATTTTCAAATACAAGAAAATTTCCGCAATAAAATATACAAATGATGAAAGACAGAAGGAAAAACAAGATAGAGACGGGAGAAAAGAAAATCCGCGCTTCTTTGTGTATCTTAATACTTGAAATAATTTATGATTATTTTTTATCAATTTTTCAAATGAAATTATTTTTTGATTAAAATAAAATTTTGCAATACACAAACTGCATTTAGTAAATTGTAAGATGATTTAATCAATTTCATGATTGGATTACAATAAATCGTGATTAATAAAAAAAAGATGTTTGACAATATACACAAGCCCACGACACGAGACTGTTTTGACAATGGACTCGTGCCTAACCTAGAAACTCAAATTAATTACTCTGTGGTGTCATTACCCTGACGTTTCTCAATTTCAGGTGTCACTAAAAAGAGCTATATAACCAATCCTTTCCAAAGAATCACCAGAACTTGTTTCAACCCACATAGTGCTAACAACTACATATTCTTTGTCAATCATGAAAGCTAAAGTACAAATGAGAAACCTCAACAAGAGGTCTAAACTGGTTGAGAGTGAACGTCGATTCAAGAGAGCCTGTGAACAGATTGTCCAATTGAATTACTCTTTAGACGCACTTCAAAAGAGATACAACAGAGCCAAGACTGACAACAACAAGTCGTTCAGATACTCGCTACGTCTACGCATAGCAGTTGTTGATGGAATGCGCAACATGTACTATGACTACGCTCACCAGAAAGCCGAATCCGTAGCCGAACTGAGGCAAGAACTGTTTGGGGAAGTTGTCGACATTATTTCAGAAGATTCTTCAGCAGACATTGAGATGTATGACTAGAGGAAAAGCACCAGACTACTTCAAAAAACGGTTCTTTTCAGAGCCACACACATTTTTCAAAAAGAGTCTGAAATTGTTGTCATCAGTTTATCTATAGTTCTGTACCCAAATATTATAACTGCAGCTCTTTACTCCACAACTGGTAAAAAAAAATTCAAATTGCAGTTTATATCCATAACTTTTTTTATTTTAACTTGCGTACACCATATTCTGAAGTGAAATATGCTTCAAATTTCGAACGTGGTCTTTTTTTTGGTGGGGGGGGGGGAGAACCTTAATAAATCAGTGAATTTGAAGTAGAATAATGATGAAAGTAATGTTTGGAGCAACATCCTTCTCTCATAAAACGAATTAAATATTTTCAAATACAAGAAAATTTCCGCAATAAAATATACAAATGATGAAAGACAGAAGGAAAAACAAGATAGAGACGGGAGAAAAGAAAATCCGCGCTTCTTTGTGTATCTTAATACTTGAAAATAATTTATGATTATTTTTTATCAATTTTTCAAATGAAATTATTTTTTGATTAAAATAAAATTTTGCAATACACAAACTGCATTTAGTAAATTGTAAGATGATTTAATCAATTTCATGATTGGATTACAATAAATCGTGATTAATAAACAAAGATGTTTGACAATATACACAAGCCCACGACACGAGACTGTTTTGACAATGGACTCGTGCCTAACCTAGAAACTCAAATTAATTACTCTGTGGTGTCATTACCCTGACGTTTCTCAATTTCAGGTGTCACTAAAAAGAGCTATATAACCAATCCTTTCCAAAGAATCACCAGAACTTGTTTCAACCCGCATAGTGCTAACAACTACATATTCTTTGTCAATCATGAAAGCTAAAGTACAAATGAGAAACCTCAACAAGAGGTCTAAACTGGTTGAGAGTGAACGTCGATTCAAGAGAGCCTGTGAACAGATTGTCCAATTGAATTACTCTTTAGACGCACTTCAAAAGAGATACAACAGAGCCAAGACTGACAACAACAAGTCGTTCAGATACTCGCTACGTCTACGCATAGCAGTTGTTGATGGAATGCGCAACATGTACTATGACTACGCTCACCAGAAAGCCGAATCCGTAGCCGAACTGAGGCAAGAACTGTTTGGGGAAGTTGTCGACATTATTTCAGAAGATTCTTCAGCAGACATTGAGATGTATGACTAGAGGAAAAGCACCAGACTACTTCAAAAAACGGTTCTTTTCAGAGCCACACACATTTTTCAAAAAGAGTCTGAAATTGTTGTCATCAGTTTATCTATAGTTCTGTACCCAAATATTATAACTGCAGCTCTTTACTCCACAACTGGTAAAAAAAATTAAAAATTGCAGTTTATATCCATAACTTTTTTTATTTTAACTTGCGTACACCATATTCTGAAGTGAAATATGCTTCAAATTTCGAACGTGGTCTTTTTTTGGTGGGGGGGGGGGGGGGGGGGGGAGAACCTTAATAAATCAGTGAATTTGAAGTAGAATAATGATGAAAGTAATGTTTGGAGCAACATCCTTCTCTCATAAAACGAATTAAATATTTTCAAATACAAGAAAATTTCCGCAATAAAATATACAAATGATGAAAGACAGAAGGAAAAACAAGATAGAGACGGGAGAAAAGAAAATCCGCGCTTCTTTGTGTATCTTAATACTTGAAATAATTTATGATTATTTTTTATCAATTTTTCAAATGAAATTATTTTTTGATTAAAATAAAATTTTGCAATACACAAACTGCATTTAGTAAATTGTAAGATGATTTAATCAATTTCATGATTGGATTACAATAAATCGTGATTAATAAAAAAAAGATGTTTGACAATATACACAAGCCCACGACACGAGACTGTTTTGACAATGGACTCGTGCCTAACCTAGAAACTCAAATTAATTACTCTGTGGTGTCATTACCCTGACGTTTCTCAATTTCAGGTGTCACTAAAAAGAGCTATATAACCAATCCTTTCCAAAGAATCACCAGAACTTGTTTCAACCCGCATAGTGCTAACAACTACATATTCTTTGTCAATCATGAAAGCTAAAGTACAAATGAGAAACCTCAACAAGAGGTCTAAACTGGTTGAGAGTGAACGTCGATTCAAGAGAGCCTGTGAACAGATTGTCCAATTGAATTACTCTTTAGACGCACTTCAAAAGAGATACAGCAGAGCCAAGACTGACAACAACAAGTCGTTCAGATACTCGCTACGTCTACGCATAGCAGTTGTTGATGGAATGCGCAACATGTACTATGACTACGCTCACCAGAAAGCCGAATCCGTAGCCGAACTGAGGCAAGAACTGTTTGGGGAAGTTGTCGACATTATTTCAGAAGATTCTTCAGCAGACATTGAGATGTATGACTAGAGGAAAAGCACCAGACTACTTCAAAAAACGGTTCTTTTCAGAGCCACACACATTTTTCAAAAAGAGTCTGAAATTGTTGTCATCAGTTTATCTATAGTTCTGTACCCAAATATTATAACTGCAGCTCTTTACTCCACAACTGGTAAAAAAAAATAAAAATTGCAGTGTATATCCATAACTTTTTTTATTTTAACTTGCGTACACCATATTCTGAAGTGAAATATGCTTCAAATTTCGAACGTGGTCTTTTTTTGGTGGGGGGAGAACCTTAATAAATCAGTGAATTTGAAGTAGAATAATGATGAAAGTAATGTTTGGAGCAACATCCTTCTCTCATAAAACGAATTAAATATTTTCAAATACAAGAAAATTTCCGCAATAAAATATACAAATGATGAAAGACAGAAGGAAAAACAAGATAGAGACGGGAGAAAAGAAAATCCGCGCTTCTTTGTGTATCTTAATACTTGAAATAATTTATGATTATTTTTTATCAATTTTTCAAATGAAATTATTTTTTGATTAAAATAAAATTTTGCAATACACAAACTGCATTTAGTAAATTGTAAGATGATTTAATCAATTTCATGATTGGATTACAATAAATCGTGATTAATAAACAAAGATGTTTGACAATATACACAAGCCCACGACACGAGACTGTTTTGACAATGGACTCGTGCCTAACCTAGAAACTCAAATTAATTACTCTGTGGTGTCATTACCCTGACGTTTCTCAATTTCAGGTGTCACTAAAAAGAGCTATATAACCAATCCTTTCCAAAGAATCACCAGAACTTGTTTCAACCCGCATAGTGCTAACAACTACATATTCTTTGTCAATCATGAAAGCTAAAGTACAAATGAGAAACCTCAACAAGAGGTCTAAACTGGTTGAGAGTGAACGTCGATTCAAGAGAGCCTGTGAACAGATTGTCCAATTGAATTACTCTTTAGACGCACTTCAAAAGAGATACAACAGAGCCAAGACTGACAACAACAAGTCGTTCAGATACTCGCTACGTCTACGCATAGCAGTTGTTGATGGAATGCGCAACATGTACTATGACTACGCTCACCAGAAAGCCAAATCCGTAGCCGAACTGAGGCAAGAACTGTTTGGGGAAGTTGTCGACATTATTTCAGAAGATTCTTCAGCAGACATTGAGATGTATGACTAGAGGAAAAGCACCAGACTACTTCAAAAAACGGTTCTTTTCAGAGCCACACACATTTTTCAAAAAGAGTCTGAAATTGTTGTCATCAGTTTATCTATAGTTCTGTACCCAAATATTATAACTGCAGCTCTTTACTCCACAACTGGTAAAAAAAAATAAAAATTGCAGTTTATATCCATAACTTTTTTTATTTTAACTTGCGTACACCATATTCTGAAGTGAAATATGCTTCAAATTTCGAACGTGGTCTTTTTTTGGTGGGGGGGGGGAGAACCTTAATAAATCAGTGAATTTGAAGTAGAATAATGATGAAAGTAATGTTTGGAGCAACATCCTTCTCTCATAAAACGAATTAAATATTTTCAAATACAAGAAAATTTCCGCAATAAAATATACAAATGATGAAAGACAGAAGGAAAAACAAGATAGAGACGGGAGAAAAGAAAATCCGCGCTTCTTTGTGTATCTTAATACTTGAAATAATTTATGATTATTTTTTATCAATTTTTCAAATGAAATTATTTTTTGATTAAAATAAAATTTTGCAATACACAAACTGCATTTAGTAAATTGTAAGATGATTTAATCAATTTCATGATTGGATTACAATAAATCGTGATTAATAAAAAAAAGATGTTTGACAATATACACAAGCCCACGACACGAGACTGTTTTGACAATGGACTCGTGCCTAACCTAGAAACTCAAATTAATTACTCTGTGGTGTCATTACCCTGACGTTTCTCAATTTCAGGTGTCACTAAAAAGAGCTATATAACCAATCCTTTCCAAAGAATCACCAGAACTTGTTTCAACCCGCATAGTGCTAACAACTACATATTCTTTGTCAATCATGAAAGCTAAAGTACAAATGAGAAACCTCAACAAGAGGTCTAAACTGGTTGAGAGTGAACGTCGATTCAAGAGAGCCTGTGAACAGATTGTCCAATTGAATTACTCTTTAGACGCACTTCAAAAGAGATACAACAGAGCCAAGACTGACAACAACAAGTCGTTCAGATACTCGCTACGTCTACGCATAGCAGTTGTTGATGGAATGCGCAACATGTACTATGACTACGCTCACCAGAAAGCCGAATCCGTAGCCGAACTGAGGCAAGAACTGTTTGGGGAAGTTGTCGACATTATTTCAGAAGATTCTTCAGCAGACATTGAGATGTATGACTAGAGGAAAAGCACCAGACTACTTCAAAAAACGGTTCTTTTCAGAGCCACACACATTTTTCAAAAAGAGTCTGAAATTGTTGTCATCAGTTTATCTATAGTTCTGTACCCAAATATTATAACTGCAGCTCTTTACTCCACAACTGGTAAAAAAAAATAAAAATTGCAGTTTATATCCATAACATTTTTTATTTAACTTGCGTACACCATATTCTGAAGTGAAATATGCTTCAAATTTCGAACGTGGTCTTTTTTTTGGTGGGGGGAGAACCTTAATAAATCAGTGAATTTGAAGTAGAATAATGATGAAAGTAATGTTTGGAGCAACATCCTTCTCTCATAAAACGAATTAAATATTTTCAAATACAAGAAAATTTCCGCAATAAAATATACAAATGATGAAAGACAGAAGGAAAAACAAGATAGAGACGGGAGAAAAGAAAATCCGCGCTTCTTTGTGTATCTTAATACTTGAAATAATTTATGATTATTTTTTATCAATTTTTCAAATGAAATTATTTTTTGATTAAAATAAAATTTTGCAATACACAAATTGCATTTAGTAAATTGTAAGATGATTTAATCAATTTCATGATTGGATTACAATAAATCGTGATTAATAAACAAAGATGTTTGACAATATACACAAGCCCACGACACGAGACTGTTTTGACAATGGACTCGTGCCTAACCGAGAAACTCAAATTAATTACTCTGTGGTGTCATTACCCTGACGTTTCTCAATTTCAGGTGTCACTAAAAAGAGCTATATAACCAATCCTTTCCAAAGAATCACCAGAACTTGTTTCAACCCGCATAGTGCTAACAACTACATATTCTTTGTCAATCATGAAAGCTAAAGTACAAATGAGAAACCTCAACAAGAGGTCTAAACTGGTTGAGAGTGAACGTCGATTCAAGAGAGCCTGTGAACAGATTGTCCAATTGAATTACTCTTTAGACGCACTTCAAAAGAGATACAACAGAGCCAAGACTGACAACAACAAGTCGTTCAGATACTCGCTACGTCTACGCATAGCAGTTGTTGATGGAATGCGCAACATGTACTATGACTACGCTCACCAGAAAGCCGAATCCGTAGCCGAACTGAGGCAAGAACTGTTTGGGGAAGTTGTCGACATTATTTCAGAAGATTCTTCAGCAGACATTGAGATGTATGACTAGAGGAAAAGCACCAGACTACTTCAAAAAACGGTTCTTTTCAGAGCCACAAACATTTTTCAAAAAGAGTCTGAAATTGTTGTCATCAGTTTATCTATAGTTCTGTACCCAAATATTATAACTGCAGCTCTTTACTCCACAACTGGTAAAAAAAAAAAACTGCAGTTTATATCCATAACTTTTTTTATTTTAACTTGCGTACACCATATTCTGAAGTGAAATATGCTTCAAATTTCGAAAGTGGTCTTTTTTTTGGTGGGGGGGAGAACCTTAATAAATCAGTGAATTTGAAGTAGAATAATGATGAAAGTAATGTTTGGAGCAACATCCTTCTCTCATAAAACGAATTAAATATTTTCAAATACAAGAAAATTTCCGCAATAAAATATACAAATGATGAAAGACAGAAGGAAAAACAAGATAGAGACGGGAGAAAAGAAAATCCGCGCTTCTTTGTGTATCTTAATACTTGAAATAATTTATGATTATTTTTTATCAATTTTTCAAATGAAATTATTTTTTGATTAAAATAAAATTTTGCAATACACAAACTGCATTTAGTAAATTGTAAGATGATTTAATCAATTTCATGATTGGATTACAATAAATCGTGATTAATAAACAAAGATGTTTGACAATATACACAAGCCCACGACACGAGACTGTTTTGACAATGGACTCGTGCCTAACCTAGAAACTCAAATTAATTACTCTGTGGTGTCATTACCCTGACGTTTCTCAATTTCAGGTGTCACTAAAAAGAGCTATATAACCAATCCTTTCCAAAGAATCACCAGAACTTGTTTCAACCCGCATAGTGCTAACAACTACATATTCTTTGTCAATCATGAAAGCTAAAGTACAAATGAGAAACCTCAACAAGAGGTCTAAACTGGTTGAGAGTGAACGTCGATTCAAGAGAGCTTGTGAACAGATTGTCCAATTGAATTACTCTTTAGACGCACTTCAAAAGAGATACAACAGAGCCAAGACTGACAACAACAAGTCGTTCAGATACTCGCTACGTCTACGCATAGCAGTTGTTGATGGAATGCGCAACATGTACTATGACTACGCTCACCAGAAAGCCGAATCCGTAGCCGAACTGAGGCAAGAACTGTTTGGGGAAGTTGTCGACATTATTTCAGAAGATTCTTCAGCAGACATTGAGATGTATGACTAGAGGAAAAGCACCAGACTACTTCAAAAAACGGTTCTTTTCAGAGCCACACACATTTTTCAAAAAGAGTCTGAAATTGTTGTCATCAGTTTATCTATAGTTCTGTACCCAAATATTATAACTGCAGCTCTTTACTCCACAACTGGTAAAAAAAAAATAAAAATTGCAGTTTATATCCATAACTTTTTTTATTTAACTTGCGTACACCATATTCTGAAGTGAAATATGCTTCAAATTTCGAACGTGGTCTTTTTTTGGTGGGGGGAGAACCTTAATAAATCAGTGAATTTGAAGTAGAATAATGATGAAAGTAATGTTTGGAGCAACATCCTTTTCTCATAAAACGAATTAAATATTTTCAAATACAAGAAAATTTCCGCAATAAAATATACAAATGATGAAAGACAGAAGGAAAAACAAGATAGAGACGGGAGAAAAGAAAATCCGCGCTTCTTTGTGTATCTTAATACTTGAAATAATTTATGATTATTTTTTATCAATTTTTCAAATGAAATTATTTTTTGATTAAAATAAAATTTTGCAATACACAAACTGCATTTAGTAAATTGTAAGATGATTTAATCAATTTCATGATTGGATTACAATAAATCGTGATTAATAAACAAAGATGTTTGACAATATACACAAGCCCACGACACGAGACTGTTTTGACAATGGACTCGTGCCTAACCTAGAAACTCAAATTAATTACTCTGTGGTGTCATTACCCTGACGTTTCTCAATTTCAGGTGTCACTAAAAAGAGCTATATAACCAATCCTTTCCAAAGAATCACCAGAACTTGTTTCAACCCGCATAGTGCTAACAACTACATATTCTTTGTCAATCATGAAAGCTAAAGTACAAATGAGAAACCTCAACAAGAGGTCTAAACTGGTTGAGAGTGAACGTCGATTCAAGAGAGCCTGTGAACAGATTGTCCAATTGAATTATTCTTTAGACGCACTTCAAAAGAGATACAACAGAGCCAAGACTGACAACAACAAGTCGTTCAGATACTCGCTACGTCTACGCATAGCAGTTGTTGATGGAATGCGCAACATGTACTATGACTACGCTCACCAGAAAGCCGAATCCGTAGCCGAACTGAGGCAAGAACTGTTTGGGGAAGTTGTTGACATTATTTCAGAAGATTCTTCAGCAGACATTGAGATGTATGACTAGATGAAAAGCACCAGACTACTTCAAAAAAACGGTTCTTTTCAGAGCCACACACATTTTTCAAAAAGAGTCTGAAATTGTTGTCATCAGTTTATCTATAGTTCTGTACCCAAATATTATAACTGCGGCTCTTTACTCCACAACTGGTAAAAAAAAAAAAAATTGCAGTTTATATCCATAACTTTTTTTATTTTAACTTGCGTACACCATATTCTGAAGTGAAATATGCTTCAAATTTCGAACGTGGTCTTTTTTTTGGTGGGGGGAGAACCTTAATAAATCAGTGAATTTGAAGTAGAATAATGATGAAAGTAATGTTTGGAGCAACATCCTTCTCTCATAAAACGAATTAAATATTTTCAAATACAAGAAAATTTCCGCAATAAAATATACAAATGATGAAAGACAGAAGGAAAAACAAGATAGAGACGGGAGAAAAGAAAATCCGCGCTTCTTTGTGTATCTTAATACTTGAAATAATTTATGATTATTTTTTATCAATTTTTCAAATGAAATTATTTTTTGATTAAAATAAAATTTTGCAATACACAAACTGCATTTAGTAAATTGTAAGATGATTTAATCAATTTCATGATTGGATTACAATAAATCGTGATTAATAAACAAAGATGTTTGACAATATACACAAGCCCACGACACGAGACTGTTTTGACAATGGACTCGTGCCTAACCTAGAAACTCAAATTAATTACTCTGTGGTGTCATTACCCTGACGTTTCTCAATTTCAGGTGTCACTAAAAAGAGCTATATAACCAATCCTTTCCAAAGAATCACCAGAACTTGTTTCAACCCGCATAGTGCTAACAACTACATATTCTTTGTCAATCATGAAAGCTAAAGTACAAATGAGAAACCTCAACAAGAGGTCTAAACTGGTTGAGAGTGAACGTCGATTCAAGAGAGCCTGTGAACAGATTGTCCAATTGAATTACTCTTTAGACGCACTTCAAAAGAGATACAACAGAGCCAAGACTGACAACAACAAGTCGTTCAGATACTCGCTACGTCTACGCATAGCAGTTGTTGATGGAATGCGCAACATGTACTATGACTACGCTCACCAGAAAGCCGAATCCGTAGCCGAACTGAGGCAAGAACTGTTTGGGGAAGTTGTCGACATTATTTCAGAAGATTCTTCAGCAGACATTGAGATGTATGACTAGAGGAAAAGCACCAGACTACTTCAAAAAACGGTTCTTTTCAGAGCCACACACATTTTTCAAAAAGAGTCTGAAATTGTTGTCATCAGTTTATCTATAGTTCTGTACCCAAATATTATAACTGCAGCTCTTTACTCCACAACTGGTAAAAAAAAATAAAAATTGCAGTTTATATCCATAACTTTTTTTATTTAACTTGCGTACACCATATTCTGAAGTGAAATATGCTTGAAATTTCGAACGTGGTCTTTTTTTGGTGGGGGGAGAACCTTAATAAATCAGTGAATTTGAAGTAGAATAATGATGAAAGTAATGTTTGGAGCAACATCCTTCTCTCATAAAACGAATTAAATATTTTCAAATACAAGAAAATTTCCGCAATAAAATATACAAATGATGAAAGACAGAAGGAAAAACAAGATAGAGACGGGAGAAAAGAAAATCCGCGCTTCTTTGTGTATCTTAATACTTGAAATAATTTATGATTATTTTTTATCAATTTTTCAAATGAAATTATTTTTTGATTAAAATAAAATTTTGCAATACACAAATTGCATTTAGTAAATTGTAAGATGATTTAATCAATTTCATGATTGGATTACAATAAATCGTGATTAATAAACAAAGATGTTTGACAATATACACAAGCCCACGACACGAGACTGTTTTGACAATGGACTCGTGCCTAACCGAGAAACTCAAATTAATTACTCTGTGGTGTCATTACCCTGACGTTTCTCAATTTCAGGTGTCACTAAAAAGAGCTATATAACCAATCCTTTCCAAAGAATCACCAGAACTTGTTTCAACCCGCATAGTGCTAACAACTACATATTCTTTGTCAATCATGAAAGCTAAAGTACAAATGAGAAACCTCAACAAGAGGTCTAAACTGGTTGAGAGTGAACGTCGATTCAAGAGAGCCTGTGAACAGATTGTCCAATTGAATTACTCTTTAGACGCACTTCAAAAGAGATACAACAGAGCCAAGACTGACAACAACAAGTCGTTCAGATACTCGCTACGTCTACGCATAGCAGTTGTTGATGGAATGCGCAACATGTACTATGACTACGCTCACCAGAAAGCCGAATCCGTAGCCGAACTGAGGCAAGAACTGTTTGGGGAAGTTGTCGACATTATTTCAGAAGATTCTTCAGCAGACATTGAGATGTATGACTAGAGGAAAAGCACCAGACTACTTCAAAAAACGGTTCTTTTCAGAGCCACAAACATTTTTCAAAAAGAGTCTGAAATTGTTGTCATCAGTTTATCTATAGTTCTGTACCCAAATATTATAACTGCAGCTCTTTACTCCACAACTGGTAAAAAAAAAAACTGCAGTTTATATCCATAACTTTTTTTATTTTAACTTGCGTACACCATATTCTGAAGTGAAATATGCTTCAAATTTCGAAAGTGGTCTTTTTTTGGTGGGGGGGAGAACCTTAATAAATCAGTGAATTTGAAGTAGAATAATGATGAAAGTAATGTTTGGAGCAACATCCTTCTCTCATAAAACGAATTAAATATTTTCAAATACAAGAAAATTTCCGCAATAAAATATACAAATGATGAAAGACAGAAGGAAAAACAAGATAGAGACGGGAGAAAAGAAAATCCGCGCTTCTTTGTGTATCTTAATACTTGAAATAATTTATGATTATTTTTTATCAATTTTTCAAATGAAATTATTTTTTGATTAAAATAAAATTTTGCAATACACAAACTGCATTTAGTAAATTGTAAGATGATTTAATCAATTTCATGATTGGATTACAATAAATCGTGATTAATAAACAAAGATGTTTGACAATATACACAAGCCCACGACACGAGACTGTTTTGACAATGGACTCGTGCCTAACCTAGAAACTCAAATTAATTACTCTGTGGTGTCATTACCCTGACGTTTCTCAATTTCAGGTGTCACTAAAAAGAGCTATATAACCAATCCTTTCCAAAGAATCACCAGAACTTGTTTCAACCCGCATAGTGCTAACAACTACATATTCTTTGTCAATCATGAAAGCTTAAGTACAAATGAGAAACCTCAACAAGAGGTCTAAACTGGTTGAGAGTGAACGTCGATTCAAGAGAGCTTGTGAACAGATTGTCCAATTGAATTACTCTTTAGACGCACTTCAAAAGAGATACAACAGAGCCAAGACTGACAACAACAAGTCGTTCAGATACTCGCTACGTCTACGCATAGCAGTTGTTGATGGAATGCGCAACATGTACTATGACTACGCTCACCAGAAAGCCGAATCCGTAGCCGAACTGAGGCAAGAACTGTTTGGGGAAGTTGTCGACATTATTTCAGAAGATTCTTCAGCAGACATTGAGATGTATGACTAGAGGAAAAGCACCAGACTACTTCAAAAAACGGTTCTTTTCAGAGCCACACACATTTTTCAAAAAGAGTCTGAAATTGTTGTCATCAGTTTATCTATAGTTCTGTACCCAAATATTATAACTGCAGCTCTTTACTCCACAACTGGTAAAAAAAAAATAAAAATTGCAGTTTATATCCATAACTTTTTTTATTTAACTTGCGTACACCATATTCTGAAGTGAAATATGCTTCAAATTTCGAACGTGGTCTTTTTTTGGTGGGGGGAGAACCTTAATAAATCAGTGAATTTGAAGTAGAATAATGATGAAAGTAATGTTTGGAGCAACATCCTTCTCTCATAAAACGAATTAAATATTTTCAAATACAAGAAAATTTCCGCAATAAAATATACAAATGATGAAAGACAGAAGGAAAAACAAGATAGAGACGGGAGAAAAGAAAATCCGCGCATCTTTGTGTATCTTAATACTTGAAATAATTTATGATTATTTTTTATCAATTTTTCAAATGAAATTATTTTTTGATTAAAATAAAATTTTGCAATACACAAACTGCATTTAGTAAATTGTAAGATGATTTAATCAATTTCATGATTGGATTACAATAAATCGTGATTAATAAACAAAGATGTTTGACAATATACACAAGCCCACGACACGAGACTGTTTTGACAATGGACTCGTGCCTAACCTAGAAACTCAAATTAATTACTCTGTGGTGTCATTACCCTGACGTTTCTCAATTTCAGGTGTCACTAAAAAGAGCTATATAACCAATCCTTTCCAAAGAATCACCAGAACTTGTTTCAACCCGCATAGTGCTAACAACTACATATTCTTTGTCAATCATGAAAGCTAAAGTACAAATGAGAAACCTCAACAAGAGGTCTAAACTGGTTGAGAGTGAACGTCGATTCAAGAGAGCTTGTGAACAGATTGTCCAATTGAATTACTCTTTAGACGCACTTCAAAAGAGATACAACAGAGCCAAGACTGACAACAACAAGTCGTTCAGATACTCGCTACGTCTACGCATAGCAGTTGTTGATGGAATGCGCAACATGTACTATGACTACGCTCACCAGAAAGCCGAATCCGTAGCCGAACTGAGGCAAGAACTGTTTGGGGAAGTTGTCGACATTATTTCAGAAGATTCTTCAGCAGACATTGAGATGTATGACTAGAGGAAAAGCACCAGACTACTTCAAAAAACGGTTCTTTTCAGAGCCACACACATTTTTCAAAAAGAGTCTGAAATTGTTGTCATCAGTTTATCTATAGTTCTGTACCCAAATATTATAACTGCAGCTCTTTACTCCACAACTGGTAAAAAAAAAATAAAAATTGCAGTTTATATCCATAACTTTTTTTATTTAACTTGCGTACACCATATTCTGAAGTGAAATATGCTTCAAATTTCGAACGTGGTCTTTTTTTGGTGGGGGGGAGAACCTTAATAAATCAGTGAATTTGAAGTAGAATAATGATGAAAGTAATGTTTGGAGCAACATCCTTCTCTCATAAAACGAATTAAATATTTTCAAATACAAGAAAATTTCCGCAATAAAATATACAAATGATGAAAGACAGAAGGAAAAACAAGATAGAGACGGGAGAAAAGAAAATCCGCGCATCTTTGTGTATCTTAATACTTGAAATAATTTATGATTATTTTTTATCAATTTTTCAAATGAAATTATTTTTTGATTAAAATAAAATTTTGCAATACACAAACTGCATTTAGTAAATTGTAAGATGATTTAATCAATTTCATGATTGGATTACAATAAATCGTGATTAATAAACAAAGATGTTTGACAATATACACAAGCCCACGACACGAGACTGTTTTGACAATGGACTCGTGCCTAACCGAGAAACTCAAATTAATTACTCTGTGGTGTCATTACCCTGACGTTTCTCAATTTCAGGTGTCACTAAAAAGAGCTATATAACCAATCCTTTCCAAAGAATCACCAGAACTTGTTTCAACCCGCATAGTGCTAACAACTACATATTCTTTGTCAATCATGAAAGCTAAAGTACAAATGAGAAACCTCAACAAGAGGTCTAAACTGGTTGAGAGTGAACGTCGATTCAAGAGAGCCTGTGAACAGATTGTCCAATTGAATTACTCTTTAGACGCACTTCAAAAGAGATACAACAGAGCCAAGACTGACAACAACAAGTCGTTCAGATACTCGCTACGTCTACGCATAGCAGTTGTTGATGGAATGCGCAACATGTACTATGACTACGCTCACCAGAAAGCCGAATCCGTAGCCGAACTGAGGCAAGAACTGTTTGGGGAAGTTGTCGACATTATTTCAGAAGATTCTTCAGCAGACATTGAGATGTATGACTAGAGGAAAAGCACCAGACTACTTCAAAAAACGGTTCTTTTCAGAGCCACACACATTTTTCAAAAAGAGTCTGAAATTGTTGTCATCAGTTTATCTATAGTTCTGTACCCAAATATTATAACTGCAGCTCTTTATCCACAACTGGTAAAAATAAAATAAAAATTGCAGTTTATATCCATAACTTTTTTTATTTTAACTTGCGTACACCATATTCTGAAGTGAAATATGCTTCAAATTTCGAACGTGGTTTTTTTTTGGTGGGGGGAACCTAAATAAATCAGTGAATTTAAAGTAGAATAATGATGAAAGTAATGTTTTGAACAACATCTTTCTCTCATAAAACGAATTAAATTTTTTCAAATACAAGAAAATTTCCGCAATAAAAATATACAAATGATGAAAGACAGAAGGAAAAACAAGATAGAGACGGGAGAAAAGAAAATCCGCGCTTCTTTGTGTATCTTAATACTTGAAATAATTTATGATTATTTTTTATCAATTCTTCAAATGAAATTATTTTTTGATTAAAATAAAATTTTGCAATACACAAACTACATTTAGTAAATTGTAAGATGATTTAATCAATTTCATGATTGGATTACAATAAATCGTGATTAATAAACAAAGATGTTTGACAATATACACAAGCCCACGACACGAGACTGTTTTGACAATGGACTCGTGCCTAACCTATGGAAACTCAAATTAATTACTCTGTGGTGTCATTACCCTGACGTTTCTCAATTTCAGGTGTCACTAAAAAGAGCTATATAACCAATCCTTTCCAAAGAATCACCAGAACATTCCTCATTGCTTCGCTTGTCATCGTCGAGTCAACATCGTACGCGTCGATTTCAAAGCAATTACAGGAGAAGATTACGGTCTGTTGTTTTTTGTTCAATTGTTTAGTTAGCATATAAAACAATTTCTATTTTCACTTAAGATTATTTTCATTTCTTTTTATAATTTTTTGTAAGTTTATATAAATTTTATTTTTAATCTTTAGGTTTTAAACTTTTGATTTTGCTAAATAAGTTTATTATAATAAGTTAAACAAAGTTTATACTATTTTTGCTTTTAAAAAAAAACTTAACTAAATTAAATTAAAAGTTCAGATAAAAAGAAATATGAGCAATATGACCAACAATAAAAGAAAAATTGACTCAAGAAGTCCACAACAAGGGGAATCACCTGATTCCAAAGTTTACAAACATAGTGAAGGCAATTCGCCACAAATACAATATGCAAAAAGGCAAGAGTTAAGCCCAAATAAAACTAAAACTAAAAGACCTGAGTCACACAATGAAAAGGGCAAAAAAATGTTTCCCCCGAGTGAAACACTGATTATTACCTCAAGGGCAAAACAGTTCCTCTTACTGACCCTTAATTCACTCCATTATCTAATTATTACTATGATAGGAAGTGTAAATGATCAAGCTATAGAGATCAAACCACTTAAGAACAGTGTGCTGGTTTACGCTCCATCTGAAACAATAAGGCGCAAAATACTTGGCTTAAATAAACTTGGTAAGTTTCAAATAAAAGTGTCTAAATTTGATACGGACCACAAAAACAAAATAACCATTGAAGCAGCTGCTACAAAAGAAAAAAACGAAAATAAGGTTACTAAAAATAGAGTCTATAAAGTTATACCTAAACCTGTTGATACTGAAATCCTAAATATTAAAAAGCAGGAAAATATGCTAAGACAAACAGGGGTAGATATCAAAATTGTAAAACAATTAGGTAAAGCTGGGTATCTTTTAGTTACGCTATCTGATAAACATGCACACATTAAATCTATTCCCTTAACCACTCAGGGACAAGAGTATGATTTACTGCCATATAAGCCTAACCCTAAATTTTGTACTAAATGCGCAAGTTTAGGTCACTATGCCAAACAATGCAGAAAATCAAGCAATACATGTATTAAGTGTGCTGGTAAACATGCCACCAAAAACTGTAATGATAAAACCATAAAATGTAACAACTGTGGCGGTAAACATCAGGCAATAGATAAATCATGCCCCAAATATATATTCCAAAAACAGGTATTGGAAAATATGTACAGTTATAAAATGTCATTTGAACAAGCTAAAAAAAAGGCACAACAAAAAGGTGAAACCATACCTAAAATAATTAGTTCCCCAGTGTCAGAAAATGAAACCATACCTAAAATAATTAGTACATCAAATGTCACACCTGGTAAATCATATGCTGACAGTGTTAAATCAAAAGTAATTAATAATGACACCGATATAATTAGCGACAATGAAGCCAATATGTCACCGGTAGATAATTCAGAAATAAACATAGATCAAAATTTTGATATTGAAACAGAGAATACACAAATAGAAGATCAAACACCCAGTATTCCTAATAAAGATAGAAAAAACATGTCAGATATACGCAAAACTATAATTTAACCACCAAGTAAAGACGTAAATGATCGCAAAAATGAGAAACCCTAATTACAGGGATACGGAATATTGCGGACTATCAAGGTGATATCTCTGTTCCCATCATGCGCCTCTTTGCAACCTTTATCAGAGAGCAATTTTGCAAAGAAATAATGGTCGACGTCATTTAAAGAAATAATAAACAACAAGTAATTTAAACAATTAATTAACTGTAATGGGGTTACACATATTACAGTGGAATGCGCGATCACTTTATGCGAACGCAAATTCCCTCAAACATTATTTAGACACACATAATAACCCAGAAATTATTTGTGTACAAGAAACTCACTTTAAAGATAATAGGTACGTAAAACTACAAGGCTACCATCCACCAATCATTCGAAATAGAAAGATACCGATTCAACCTAAAGGTAAAAATAAAAAGAGACCTCAAATAGGAGGAGGAGTAGCCATTTATGTTTCGATTCAAGTTAATTTCTCACAACTTAATTTTAATACTGATAACATAGAAGTAGTATAGGCGTATCTGTAAACTGTCAAAATAATAAGATAAATATAGTTAATGTGTATAGACGCCCCAATCAAGATATTAAATTTAATGACTATCAAGAAGTTCTGCATAATTTATCAGATAATATAGTGCTACTTGGAGATTTTAATAGTAGATCCTCGATGTGGGGGTCTAGCACAACAGATAGCAATGGTAACATTATTGAAAAGGTCATAGACCAAAATAACATAATTTTAAACGACGGTACAGGTACATTTCAAACAGTAACAGGCAACCGAACACAAATAGACCTAACATTAGTCTCCGCCTCGATAGCCAATGACAGTCAATGGTCAGTGTTAGATCATAAACTAGGCTCTGATCACTTCCCAGTACTCACCGTATTAAATGCAAAACCGGTAAAAAATCAAGTCTGCACCCCACAAAGATGGATTTACGATAAAGCAGACTGGCACAGGTTCACTACTCTTTGTAACGAAATAAATGTAGATAATATAAAACATGACGATATTGAAATTTTTAATCAAAATCTATGTGAAGTTGTGACTAAAATCGCGGACGAAACAATCCCCAAAACTAGTGGTACAGTACATACAAGAAAAAACTGTCCCTGGTGGAACGATGATTGTACAAATGCAAAAAAAAATAAGCGTCATAAACATAGAGTATATGATAAATCAAAATCAGAAGAAAATCATGAATTATATAAAACCCATACCCAAGAATGAAGGACACCAATGGCCGATTACCCTTATCAGCGACACCCGGGGTGCAATGTTTTAATGATGTTCGATTAACATAGAAAGTAATGGGAAAATAAATGGGTACCCTTCATGATTTCTTCATATTATTTTTATTAATCATCTGAATTCTCATTAACACATACGACCGAATTCTACATAGATTTACCTTTCTGGTGGTATTAAAAAATCCAGTTTATCTTATCTCATTGTTAGGTCTCCGGTTTTTTGAAATTTCATTATCTAAATTCCCTTACTCACATCAGCAAATATCGATGAATTACCTCAAAAGAAACGAGACAGCAGTAACTAAAAAAATTGAAGCACACTAAATATGCGGAGGAAATACTATTAACACATACTGTTGAATACTCCTGTCAATAAGCTATATTTTGATGTCAGAAAAGTCAGTTTAAATTAAGAAATTCTTAGGTCTCCGGCGTTTTGAAAAGTTGTCTTTGAAAAAAATAACCAACACAAATGTAATATACGAAAACAACGTACATTAGCGAGATCATACTGTTATACATGTAAACTAAATTCCGGTTATTCTTAAATAAATGAAATAATACATAATAAGTTCAAATTCAAAGTGTTCACTGTGGCTATTTTTTATTGTTCAAATAGAAACGATAATATATAGAATACAAAATAAAATTATATTTAATTATATTAAATTGTATTCGTCGGGATAGTTCATCTGTTCAAAGGACATAATGGAGTTTTAATATAAGGGTTCTTGTTCATGATAGTTCATAGTTCGTATAATTTCATATAATAGAGACTATAAACGGATATTTTTTATTCATATTTGGTGAAACGTATTTAATGATAAATGATAAAGTATACATTTACATTTAAATAATAATAAACGATTCGCTGTTTAATTATTTTTTTTTTACCCGTAAAACATTTTTCCATCATTTGTATTTCGATAATATTTAAAGAAAATGAAAAGGTGGTATATTAAAAAAGTTCGAAATTGATATATTGTCAAATGAATTTTATTATCAGCAGGCACCCTGTCGCTTGATTGTCTTTCCTATCTCCAATTACGATGTCTTATATATGCTCAACAGGATGCCACTGTTTGTTAGATTAAATTAAATCTGATACAATACTTGTGTTAATTGGTGACATATGTACATGTAATGAATGTATGCACGGTTTGTTGTGGAAGTATCATCCTGTAATGACATTACATCAATGTGGTGGAACTATTGAAACACATTTGAGAACTCGAAAACTTATGCAAAAAATCTTTCAAATCACCCTTTTTTAGGGAATCGTGTTCCTCGCTCTTTAGTTTGACCATGGAAGTAAATTGATTAGTGTTATCTATGTATAGATAGTTTAATTTGCTGCTTTTATTTCTTCTTTAAATTTGTCATTTTCTATATATATGTTTTTAAATTACTTAATGGTGCAATACAAAACACATGTAAGTTGTTTCTCGGTCATTTTAGAAATACACTGTTCAAAATGTTCTTGTGTGAAAAAATGTAACGCTTACAACACATTGAATGTTGGTTTCGGATAATGATGAATGTGTTGTCATTGTAAAGGAATATTAAAAAGCCGATTTCTGAAGACCTGGTGACAAGTTTTAATCTGATGCACAGCAAAAGAGGCCCTTCTTCGTTGATATGTTGGGTTTTCCTTGTATTTCAAAACACCTTTTTTCTGGTAAAAATGCCACGACTCATAAAAACTTTCAAACAAGAAAAATGTTTCCCAAGTTTTTATAATCAATTGTTCATAAGCAATGTAATTTGTTTTTTTAAAGGCGATTTATTTATCAAAGACAAACTATGAATCGCATAAATGAGCTTTGATTTAGGGACGAAATCAAAAGATCAATGTAGGATAAAAAAACTTAATTGAAATAGTTTGGGGTTGGGGGTGGGGGGTAAAAATTGCTGCAAGTTTTGTTTATTTGACATCGATTTTACATATATCTGTATTGGTCAATCATTTTTTCCCAAATTAAGTTAAGAGGGGGGTGGGGTCAGTGAAAAATCTACGTGAATTAAGTTTGTTTATCCTACATTGAACTTTTGATGTCGTCCCTTACTGTCCGGTAAATTTTTATCCGTGACTTTATTCAGGCAATTTTTATACCTTTCTTGCACTGTTGAAAATAAGGGAGGGACAGAGGGACATCAGACATAAATACTGTTAGTATTAAATCGCACTGATAGCAGTTACAAAATTTTAGATGGGTGAAAATAAGTTGAAATATGAAAGAAAACTTTCAAATAAGAATTACTCCTAAACACACATAAAAAGGGAGACCCACTATAAAAGCGCTTGCGACCTAACTCACTTCATGATGACGTCTTTAGTTATTACAATTGATAAATCTTCACTTATCAATCAGAGAGAGAGAGAGCTATACTTATCAATATCAATAAAAATATATTTTAACTGTTGAATGACTTATTCTTCAATTATTTAGTCTTAGAATTTATATCTTTAATTTTCACCAATTGTCTAAATTTTATTTATTGAACCTTTTTATCTGCTTACGCCTTACCTAACTAAAGATGGTTGAGATATGTTTAGCCGTTTTTACATAAAACATTTAAAAATGAAAAACATCTAGTGGTAAGTTATTTCTTCAAAGACATACATGTATATAGCATAATTTTAAAGCAAACTTATTTGTCCAAGGCATAAATGAATGACTGTACTGGAATGAATGTATGTATATAGCCTATTGTTAGAAAGCAGGACAAACTTGTGTTTGCTGGTGTTAATATGTTTATAAAAAATACAGCTGATATTATGCCATATAATTATTTCATTACTAATGGTGATTAAACTGCAATAAGCTACGGTTCGGTACCAATTTCGTCGTCAGCTCTGTTGCATAAGGACAAATGAAAATATTAAATTTCTTGGTAACAAGGATGTCATATAACCTCCTAGAAGGTATTTTAAAGATATATGAACATCAAAACTCATGAGATACGTTTTATGACTGTTTGTTAAAAAATGTCATTCAAGATCAATTAACAAAAATCAGTATGGATTTTTTCCCTAAATTTTCAAAATAATTTCCCCTTCGTACATTGATTTATAATCTCGACGAGGTTTTGATCTCAATATCATAGTCCTTTTAAAGACCACTAACTCAAGTATCGTAATTTATAACTCACGTGAAGACGCTAATTAATTTTTATCAGAGACATGTCTCTGTTGTTTTTACAAGATTACTAAATGCAACGACATCTGGCCCAAGACCACAATTAATGATCCCGCTTTTCGTTGTCCACGAATATAGTTCCTTTTAATTAGAGTGTAGTTTTTCTTAATTTTTTTTCTTTCCCTTCCTCACTCATTTCTTAGTTTTTTTTGGGTGGAAATAAAAGAAGAGAGGTGAAATAAACTTTTGGATGTTGTATTTTAACTGATTTTGATATGGAAAGAGTGATTAGGCCAGGTGCAAAAAGGTGATATTTACAGTTTTCGGAACATCTCTTGACTTGTCCATAGGGGTATGGAGGTGTATTGGCTAAATTTGTAAGAGTCATTGGTTCAATCTTTCTGAATTTTGGATATATTTTTGGACTAGTACTATACATTACACACACAAAAGATTTGACAAAAATGCAAAGTGCAATTTTTTTAATGAAACAAAACGTTATAAAGAACTAATAGGGGAATTTAATTGTGGTCTGTGGCCTAAGAGGTGAATTCAGGAAATATTGAATTTGTACTTTGACAACTTCCCTGAATGATCTATTGGTATTAATTTGTCAAACTACATGAGAATAAATGATTTCCACTTTTATTTGATAGAAATTTTGTAAAAAAGTGACATTTCAGCCTACATGCCCAAAATTGAACTTTTTCAGTTGTTTCAATATTTTTACAAAAGTAGCATGCTTACTTTCTCTCTGACAGATTATTCTGGTTTTTTATTTGTGTTTGTGGTATCTAATGTAGATGTTTAACTCATTTTTGAACACTGAACACAAAAAAAAGTATATAAAATCAGAATAAGAGTGCAAAATGTGCTGCTTTAATGGTCTTAGTCTAACGGTCAGTATGAAGCAAGTGAAAAATGAGGTCCTATGCACATACAAGTTGAATTCCTTTTAGCAGATTTCACTGAATCTGTATCAAAAGCACTTATTACTGGTTGTTTGACCTTGTCTGTTTCACAGACTACCTTTATTTTCTTTTGTTTGAAAGCTAGTGGTTAAAATATTGGCCTTTTGAGGCTGAAATTTCATGCCGGTTTTAAAAAGTAAAGTAAATAACTTTGCATCAAATCATACTGTCTACATATATAGTTGAAAGTGACAGTCATGTTACATCCAGGCTCCATGTTTTATCATATCTAAACAAAGATTTGAGCAAAAAGAAGCATATCTCTATCTACCATATCATTTATATGCTTTTTAATATGCAAATGTGGGGAACGACCTAAATTGACAACCTGTTTTTTTAAGCTTGACATTGCTGAAGACCATTTTATTCACATGTGTTATGCTATTTGAAACTTATATTTCAATTAAAAGTACATTTATAACATGTAAAAGGTTTTTTTATAACTTAACAACTTCAGAAAATTGTGGTAAGTGAAAAATATTACATTTCATATAAGGCCTGACTTCATTTGAAAACCTCTATTTTTTGGCACAGGCTCATATAAAATTTACTTCTGGCCATTTTTTATAAGTCTGAAACATGAAGTATGCTATCTGTTGCTTTTAATAGGTGATAACTTATACATAGAAACATTAAAAAATGTAAGTTTTGGTATATTTTGGTTTTTAGAAGCCCAAATTTGATAGTTGAAATTGTTCTAATTCAACGCCACAATTCAGCACCCAAAGTTCAGATATAAAAAATGCCACATTTTTTATAATTGGTATCATATGGCTTTGAAACTTTGTAAACTGTTTTATAATACACTAAGCTTAAATCATGCCAAGTTTTATTAGAATTGGTCAAGTTTTAGACCCCTAATAGGCCCAAGACCACAATTAATGATCCCGCTTTTCGTTGTCCACGAATATAGTTCCTTTTAATTAGAGTGTAGTTTTTCTTAATTTTTTTTCTTTCCCTTCCTCACTCATTTCTTAGTTTTTTTTGGGTGGAAATAAAAGAAGAGAGGTGAAATAAACTTTTGGATGTTGTATTTTAACTGATTTTGATATGGAAAGAGTGATTAGGCCAGGTGCAAAAAGGTGATATTTACAGTTTTCGGAACATCTCTTGACTTGTCCATAGGGGTATGGAGGTGTATTGGCTAAATTTGTAAGAGTCATTGGTTCAATCTTTCTGAATTTTGGATATATTTTTGGACTAGTACTATACATTACACACACAAAAGATTTGACAAAAATGCAAAGTGCAATTTTTTTAATGAAACAAAACGTTATAAAGAACTAATAGGGGAATTTAATTGTGGTCTGTGGCCTAAGAGGTGAATTCAGGAAATATTGAATTTGTACTTTGACAACTTCCCTGAATGATCTATTGGTATTAATTTGTCAAACTACATGAGAATAAATGATTTCCACTTTTATTTGATAGAAATTTTGTAAAAAAGTGACATTTCAGCCTACATGCCCAAAATTGAACTTTTTCAGTTGTTTCAATATTTTTACAAAAGTAGCATGCTTACTTTCTCTCTGACAGATTATTCTGGTTTTTTATTTGTGTTTGTGGTATCTAATGTAGATGTTTAACTCATTTTTGAACACTGAACACAAAAAAAAGTATATAAAATCAGAATAAGAGTGCAAAATGTGCTGCTTTAATGGTCTTAGTCTAACGGTCAGTATGAAGCAAGTGAAAAATGAGGTCCTATGCACATACAAGTTGAATTCCTTTTAGCAGATTTCACTGAATCTGTATCAAAAGCACTTATTACTGGTTGTTTGACCTTGTCTGTTTCACAGACTACCTTTATTTTCTTTTGTTTGAAAGCTAGTGGTTAAAATATTGGCCTTTTGAGGCTGAAATTTCATGCCGGTTTTAAAAAGTAAAGTAAATAACTTTGCATCAAATCATACTGTCTACATATATAGTTGAAAGTGACAGTCATGTTACATCCAGGCTCCATGTTTTATCATATCTAAACAAAGATTTGAGCAAAAAGAAGCATATCTCTATCTACCATATCATTTATATGCTTTTTAATATGCAAATGTGGGGAACGACCTAAATTGACAACCTGTTTTTTTAAGCTTGACATTGCTGAAGACCATTTTATTCACATGTGTTATGCTATTTGAAACTTATATTTCAATTAAAAGTACATTTATAACATGTAAAAGGTTTTTTTATAACTTAACAACTTCAGAAAATTGTGGTAAGTGAAAAATATTACATTTCATATAAGGCCTGACTTCATTTGAAAACCTCTATTTTTTGGCACAGGCTCATATAAAATTTACTTCTGGCCATTTTTTATAAGTCTGAAACATGAAGTATGCTATCTGTTGCTTTTAATAGGTGATAACTTATACATAGAAACATTAAAAAATGTAAGTTTTGGTATATTTTGGTTTTTAGAAGCCCAAATTTGATAGTTGAAATTGTTCTAATTCAACGCCACAATTCAGCACCCAAAGTTCAGATATAAAAAATGCCACATTTTTTATAATTGGTATCATATGGCTTTGAAACTTTGTAAACTGTTTTATAATACACTAAGCTTAAATCATGCCAAGTTTTATTAGAATTGGTCAAGTTTTAGACCCCTAATAGGCCCAAGACCACAATTAATGATCCCGCTTTTCGTTGTCCACGAATATAGTTCCTTTTAATTAGAGTGTAGTTTTTCTTAATTTTTTTTCTTTCCCTTCCTCACTCATTTCTTAGTTTTTTTTGGGTGGAAATAAAAGAAGAGAGGTGAAATAAACTTTTGGATGTTGTATTTTAACTGATTTTGATATGGAAAGAGTGATTAGGCCAGGTGCAAAAAGGTGATATTTACAGTTTTCGGAACATCTCTTGACTTGTCCATAGGGGTATGGAGGTGTATTGGCTAAATTTGTAAGAGTCATTGGTTCAATCTTTCTGAATTTTGGATATATTTTTGGACTAGTACTATACATTACACACACAAAAGATTTGACAAAAATGCAAAGTGCAATTTTTTTAATGAAACAAAACGTTATAAAGAACTAATAGGGGAATTTAATTGTGGTCTGTGGCCTAAGAGGTGAATTCAGGAAATATTGAATTTGTACTTTGACAACTTCCCTGAATGATCTATTGGTATTAATTTGTCAAACTACATGAGAATAAATGATTTCCACTTTTATTTGATAGAAATTTTGTAAAAAAGTGACATTTCAGCCTACATGCCCAAAATTGAACTTTTTCAGTTGTTTCAATATTTTTACAAAAGTAGCATGCTTACTTTCTCTCTGACAGATTATTCTGGTTTTTTATTTGTGTTTGTGGTATCTAATGTAGATGTTTAACTCATTTTTGAACACTGAACACAAAAAAAAGTATATAAAATCAGAATAAGAGTGCAAAATGTGCTGCTTTAATGGTCTTAGTCTAACGGTCAGTATGAAGCAAGTGAAAAATGAGGTCCTATGCACATACAAGTTGAATTCCTTTTAGCAGATTTCACTGAATCTGTATCAAAAGCACTTATTACTGGTTGTTTGACCTTGTCTGTTTCACAGACTACCTTTATTTTCTTTTGTTTGAAAGCTAGTGGTTAAAATATTGGCCTTTTGAGGCTGAAATTTCATGCCGGTTTTAAAAAGTAAAGTAAATAACTTTGCATCAAATCATACTGTCTACATATATAGTTGAAAGTGACAGTCATGTTACATCCAGGCTCCATGTTTTATCATATCTAAACAAAGATTTGAGCAAAAAGAAGCATATCTCTATCTACCATATCATTTATATGCTTTTTAATATGCAAATGTGGGGAACGACCTAAATTGACAACCTGTTTTTTTAAGCTTGACATTGCTGAAGACCATTTTATTCACATGTGTTATGCTATTTGAAACTTATATTTCAATTAAAAGTACATTTATAACATGTAAAAGGTTTTTTTATAACTTAACAACTTCAGAAAATTGTGGTAAGTGAAAAATATTACATTTCATATAAGGCCTGACTTCATTTGAAAACCTCTATTTTTTGGCACAGGCTCATATAAAATTTACTTCTGGCCATTTTTTATAAGTCTGAAACATGAAGTATGCTATCTGTTGCTTTTAATAGGTGATAACTTATACATAGAAACATTAAAAAATGTAAGTTTTGGTATATTTTGGTTTTTAGAAGCCCAAATTTGATAGTTGAAATTGTTCTAATTCAACGCCACAATTCAGCACCCAAAGTTCAGATATAAAAAATGCCACATTTTTTATAATTGGTATCATATGGCTTTGAAACTTTGTAAACTGTTTTATAATACACTAAGCTTAAATCATGCCAAGTTTTATTAGAATTGGTCAAGTTTTAGACCCCTAATAGGCCCAAGACCACAATTAATGATCCCGCTTTTCGTTGTCCACGAATATAGTTCCTTTTAATTAGAGTGTAGTTTTTCTTAATTTTTTTTCTTTCCCTTCCTCACTCATTTCTTAGTTTTTTTTGGGTGGAAATAAAAGAAGAGAGGTGAAATAAACTTTTGGATGTTGTATTTTAACTGATTTTGATATGGAAAGAGTGATTAGGCCAGGTGCAAAAAGGTGATATTTACAGTTTTCGGAACATCTCTTGACTTGTCCATAGGGGTATGGAGGTGTATTGGCTAAATTTGTAAGAGTCATTGGTTCAATCTTTCTGAATTTTGGATATATTTTTGGACTAGTACTATACATTACACACACAAAAGATTTGACAAAAATGCAAAGTGCAATTTTTTTAATGAAACAAAACGTTATAAAGAACTAATAGGGGAATTTAATTGTGGTCTGTGGCCTAAGAGGTGAATTCAGGAAATATTGAATTTGTACTTTGACAACTTCCCTGAATGATCTATTGGTATTAATTTGTCAAACTACATGAGAATAAATGATTTCCACTTTTATTTGATAGAAATTTTGTAAAAAAGTGACATTTCAGCCTACATGCCCAAAATTGAACTTTTTCAGTTGTTTCAATATTTTTACAAAAGTAGCATGCTTACTTTCTCTCTGACAGATTATTCTGGTTTTTTATTTGTGTTTGTGGTATCTAATGTAGATGTTTAACTCATTTTTGAACACTGAACACAAAAAAAAGTATATAAAATCAGAATAAGAGTGCAAAATGTGCTGCTTTAATGGTCTTAGTCTAACGGTCAGTATGAAGCAAGTGAAAAATGAGGTCCTATGCACATACAAGTTGAATTCCTTTTAGCAGATTTCACTGAATCTGTATCAAAAGCACTTATTACTGGTTGTTTGACCTTGTCTGTTTCACAGACTACCTTTATTTTCTTTTGTTTGAAAGCTAGTGGTTAAAATATTGGCCTTTTGAGGCTGAAATTTCATGCCGGTTTTAAAAAGTAAAGTAAATAACTTTGCATCAAATCATACTGTCTACATATATAGTTGAAAGTGACAGTCATGTTACATCCAGGCTCCATGTTTTATCATATCTAAACAAAGATTTGAGCAAAAAGAAGCATATCTCTATCTACCATATCATTTATATGCTTTTTAATATGCAAATGTGGGGAACGACCTAAATTGACAACCTGTTTTTTTAAGCTTGACATTGCTGAAGACCATTTTATTCACATGTGTTATGCTATTTGAAACTTATATTTCAATTAAAAGTACATTTATAACATGTAAAAGGTTTTTTTATAACTTAACAACTTCAGAAAATTGTGGTAAGTGAAAAATATTACATTTCATATAAGGCCTGACTTCATTTGAAAACCTCTATTTTTTGGCACAGGCTCATATAAAATTTACTTCTGGCCATTTTTTATAAGTCTGAAACATGAAGTATGCTATCTGTTGCTTTTAATAGGTGATAACTTATACATAGAAACATTAAAAAATGTAAGTTTTGGTATATTTTGGTTTTTAGAAGCCCAAATTTGATAGTTGAAATTGTTCTAATTCAACGCCACAATTCAGCACCCAAAGTTCAGATATAAAAAATGCCACATTTTTTATAATTGGTATCATATGGCTTTGAAACTTTGTAAACTGTTTTATAATACACTAAGCTTAAATCATGCCAAGTTTTATTAGAATTGGTCAAGTTTTAGACCCCTAATAGGCCCAAGACCACAATTAATGATCCCGCTTTTCGTTGTCCACGAATATAGTTCCTTTTAATTAGAGTGTAGTTTTTCTTAATTTTTTTTCTTTCCCTTCCTCACTCATTTCTTAGTTTTTTTTGGGTGGAAATAAAAGAAGAGAGGTGAAATAAACTTTTGGATGTTGTATTTTAACTGATTTTGATATGGAAAGAGTGATTAGGCCAGGTGCAAAAAGGTGATATTTACAGTTTTCGGAACATCTCTTGACTTGTCCATAGGGGTATGGAGGTGTATTGGCTAAATTTGTAAGAGTCATTGGTTCAATCTTTCTGAATTTTGGATATATTTTTGGACTAGTACTATACATTACACACACAAAAGATTTGACAAAAATGCAAAGTGCAATTTTTTTAATGAAACAAAACGTTATAAAGAACTAATAGGGGAATTTAATTGTGGTCTGTGGCCTAAGAGGTGAATTCAGGAAATATTGAATTTGTACTTTGACAACTTCCCTGAATGATCTATTGGTATTAATTTGTCAAACTACATGAGAATAAATGATTTCCACTTTTATTTGATAGAAATTTTGTAAAAAAGTGACATTTCAGCCTACATGCCCAAAATTGAACTTTTTCAGTTGTTTCAATATTTTTACAAAAGTAGCATGCTTACTTTCTCTCTGACAGATTATTCTGGTTTTTTATTTGTGTTTGTGGTATCTAATGTAGATGTTTAACTCATTTTTGAACACTGAACACAAAAAAAAGTATATAAAATCAGAATAAGAGTGCAAAATGTGCTGCTTTAATGGTCTTAGTCTAACGGTCAGTATGAAGCAAGTGAAAAATGAGGTCCTATGCACATACAAGTTGAATTCCTTTTAGCAGATTTCACTGAATCTGTATCAAAAGCACTTATTACTGGTTGTTTGACCTTGTCTGTTTCACAGACTACCTTTATTTTCTTTTGTTTGAAAGCTAGTGGTTAAAATATTGGCCTTTTGAGGCTGAAATTTCATGCCGGTTTTAAAAAGTAAAGTAAATAACTTTGCATCAAATCATACTGTCTACATATATAGTTGAAAGTGACAGTCATGTTACATCCAGGCTCCATGTTTTATCATATCTAAACAAAGATTTGAGCAAAAAGAAGCATATCTCTATCTACCATATCATTTATATGCTTTTTAATATGCAAATGTGGGGAACGACCTAAATTGACAACCTGTTTTTTTAAGCTTGACATTGCTGAAGACCATTTTATTCACATGTGTTATGCTATTTGAAACTTATATTTCAATTAAAAGTACATTTATAACATGTAAAAGGTTTTTTTATAACTTAACAACTTCAGAAAATTGTGGTAAGTGAAAAATATTACATTTCATATAAGGCCTGACTTCATTTGAAAACCTCTATTTTTTGGCACAGGCTCATATAAAATTTACTTCTGGCCATTTTTTATAAGTCTGAAACATGAAGTATGCTATCTGTTGCTTTTAATAGGTGATAACTTATACATAGAAACATTAAAAAATGTAAGTTTTGGTATATTTTGGTTTTTAGAAGCCCAAATTTGATAGTTGAAATTGTTCTAATTCAACGCCACAATTCAGCACCCAAAGTTCAGATATAAAAAATGCCACATTTTTTATAATTGGTATCATATGGCTTTGAAACTTTGTAAACTGTTTTATAATACACTAAGCTTAAATCATGCCAAGTTTTATTAGAATTGGTCAAGTTTTAGACCCCTAATAGGCCCAAGACCACAATTAATGATCCCGCTTTTCGTTGTCCACGAATATAGTTCCTTTTAATTAGAGTGTAGTTTTTCTTAATTTTTTTTCTTTCCCTTCCTCACTCATTTCTTAGTTTTTTTTGGGTGGAAATAAAAGAAGAGAGGTGAAATAAACTTTTGGATGTTGTATTTTAACTGATTTTGATATGGAAAGAGTGATTAGGCCAGGTGCAAAAAGGTGATATTTACAGTTTTCGGAACATCTCTTGACTTGTCCATAGGGGTATGGAGGTGTATTGGCTAAATTTGTAAGAGTCATTGGTTCAATCTTTCTGAATTTTGGATATATTTTTGGACTAGTACTATACATTACACACACAAAAGATTTGACAAAAATGCAAAGTGCAATTTTTTTAATGAAACAAAACGTTATAAAGAACTAATAGGGGAATTTAATTGTGGTCTGTGGCCTAAGAGGTGAATTCAGGAAATATTGAATTTGTACTTTGACAACTTCCCTGAATGATCTATTGGTATTAATTTGTCAAACTACATGAGAATAAATGATTTCCACTTTTATTTGATAGAAATTTTGTAAAAAAGTGACATTTCAGCCTACATGCCCAAAATTGAACTTTTTCAGTTGTTTCAATATTTTTACAAAAGTAGCATGCTTACTTTCTCTCTGACAGATTATTCTGGTTTTTTATTTGTGTTTGTGGTATCTAATGTAGATGTTTAACTCATTTTTGAACACTGAACACAAAAAAAAGTATATAAAATCAGAATAAGAGTGCAAAATGTGCTGCTTTAATGGTCTTAGTCTAACGGTCAGTATGAAGCAAGTGAAAAATGAGGTCCTATGCACATACAAGTTGAATTCCTTTTAGCAGATTTCACTGAATCTGTATCAAAAGCACTTATTACTGGTTGTTTGACCTTGTCTGTTTCACAGACTACCTTTATTTTCTTTTGTTTGAAAGCTAGTGGTTAAAATATTGGCCTTTTGAGGCTGAAATTTCATGCCGGTTTTAAAAAGTAAAGTAAATAACTTTGCATCAAATCATACTGTCTACATATATAGTTGAAAGTGACAGTCATGTTACATCCAGGCTCCATGTTTTATCATATCTAAACAAAGATTTGAGCAAAAAGAAGCATATCTCTATCTACCATATCATTTATATGCTTTTTAATATGCAAATGTGGGGAACGACCTAAATTGACAACCTGTTTTTTTAAGCTTGACATTGCTGAAGACCATTTTATTCACATGTGTTATGCTATTTGAAACTTATATTTCAATTAAAAGTACATTTATAACATGTAAAAGGTTTTTTTATAACTTAACAACTTCAGAAAATTGTGGTAAGTGAAAAATATTACATTTCATATAAGGCCTGACTTCATTTGAAAACCTCTATTTTTTGGCACAGGCTCATATAAAATTTACTTCTGGCCATTTTTTATAAGTCTGAAACATGAAGTATGCTATCTGTTGCTTTTAATAGGTGATAACTTATACATAGAAACATTAAAAAATGTAAGTTTTGGTATATTTTGGTTTTTAGAAGCCCAAATTTGATAGTTGAAATTGTTCTAATTCAACGCCACAATTCAGCACCCAAAGTTCAGATATAAAAAATGCCACATTTTTTATAATTGGTATCATATGGCTTTGAAACTTTGTAAACTGTTTTATAATACACTAAGCTTAAATCATGCCAAGTTTTATTAGAATTGGTCAAGTTTTAGACCCCTAATAGGCCCAAGACCACAATTAATGATCCCGCTTTTCGTTGTCCACGAATATAGTTCCTTTTAATTAGAGTGTAGTTTTTCTTAATTTTTTTTCTTTCCCTTCCTCACTCATTTCTTAGTTTTTTTTGGGTGGAAATAAAAGAAGAGAGGTGAAATAAACTTTTGGATGTTGTATTTTAACTGATTTTGATATGGAAAGAGTGATTAGGCCAGGTGCAAAAAGGTGATATTTACAGTTTTCGGAACATCTCTTGACTTGTCCATAGGGGTATGGAGGTGTATTGGCTAAATTTGTAAGAGTCATTGGTTCAATCTTTCTGAATTTTGGATATATTTTTGGACTAGTACTATACATTACACACACAAAAGATTTGACAAAAATGCAAAGTGCAATTTTTTTAATGAAACAAAACGTTATAAAGAACTAATAGGGGAATTTAATTGTGGTCTGTGGCCTAAGAGGTGAATTCAGGAAATATTGAATTTGTACTTTGACAACTTCCCTGAATGATCTATTGGTATTAATTTGTCAAACTACATGAGAATAAATGATTTCCACTTTTATTTGATAGAAATTTTGTAAAAAAGTGACATTTCAGCCTACATGCCCAAAATTGAACTTTTTCAGTTGTTTCAATATTTTTACAAAAGTAGCATGCTTACTTTCTCTCTGACAGATTATTCTGGTTTTTTATTTGTGTTTGTGGTATCTAATGTAGATGTTTAACTCATTTTTGAACACTGAACACAAAAAAAAGTATATAAAATCAGAATAAGAGTGCAAAATGTGCTGCTTTAATGGTCTTAGTCTAACGGTCAGTATGAAGCAAGTGAAAAATGAGGTCCTATGCACATACAAGTTGAATTCCTTTTAGCAGATTTCACTGAATCTGTATCAAAAGCACTTATTACTGGTTGTTTGACCTTGTCTGTTTCACAGACTACCTTTATTTTCTTTTGTTTGAAAGCTAGTGGTTAAAATATTGGCCTTTTGAGGCTGAAATTTCATGCCGGTTTTAAAAAGTAAAGTAAATAACTTTGCATCAAATCATACTGTCTACATATATAGTTGAAAGTGACAGTCATGTTACATCCAGGCTCCATGTTTTATCATATCTAAACAAAGATTTGAGCAAAAAGAAGCATATCTCTATCTACCATATCATTTATATGCTTTTTAATATGCAAATGTGGGGAACGACCTAAATTGACAACCTGTTTTTTTAAGCTTGACATTGCTGAAGACCATTTTATTCACATGTGTTATGCTATTTGAAACTTATATTTCAATTAAAAGTACATTTATAACATGTAAAAGGTTTTTTTATAACTTAACAACTTCAGAAAATTGTGGTAAGTGAAAAATATTACATTTCATATAAGGCCTGACTTCATTTGAAAACCTCTATTTTTTGGCACAGGCTCATATAAAATTTACTTCTGGCCATTTTTTATAAGTCTGAAACATGAAGTATGCTATCTGTTGCTTTTAATAGGTGATAACTTATACATAGAAACATTAAAAAATGTAAGTTTTGGTATATTTTGGTTTTTAGAAGCCCAAATTTGATAGTTGAAATTGTTCTAATTCAACGCCACAATTCAGCACCCAAAGTTCAGATATAAAAAATGCCACATTTTTTATAATTGGTATCATATGGCTTTGAAACTTTGTAAACTGTTTTATAATACACTAAGCTTAAATCATGCCAAGTTTTATTAGAATTGGTCAAGTTTTAGACCCCTAATAGGCCCAAGACCACAATTAATGATCCCGCTTTTCGTTGTCCACGAATATAGTTCCTTTTAATTAGAGTGTAGTTTTTCTTAATTTTTTTTCTTTCCCTTCCTCACTCATTTCTTAGTTTTTTTTGGGTGGAAATAAAAGAAGAGAGGTGAAATAAACTTTTGGATGTTGTATTTTAACTGATTTTGATATGGAAAGAGTGATTAGGCCAGGTGCAAAAAGGTGATATTTACAGTTTTCGGAACATCTCTTGACTTGTCCATAGGGGTATGGAGGTGTATTGGCTAAATTTGTAAGAGTCATTGGTTCAATCTTTCTGAATTTTGGATATATTTTTGGACTAGTACTATACATTACACACACAAAAGATTTGACAAAAATGCAAAGTGCAATTTTTTTAATGAAACAAAACGTTATAAAGAACTAATAGGGGAATTTAATTGTGGTCTGTGGCCTAAGAGGTGAATTCAGGAAATATTGAATTTGTACTTTGACAACTTCCCTGAATGATCTATTGGTATTAATTTGTCAAACTACATGAGAATAAATGATTTCCACTTTTATTTGATAGAAATTTTGTAAAAAAGTGACATTTCAGCCTACATGCCCAAAATTGAACTTTTTCAGTTGTTTCAATATTTTTACAAAAGTAGCATGCTTACTTTCTCTCTGACAGATTATTCTGGTTTTTTATTTGTGTTTGTGGTATCTAATGTAGATGTTTAACTCATTTTTGAACACTGAACACAAAAAAAAGTATATAAAATCAGAATAAGAGTGCAAAATGTGCTGCTTTAATGGTCTTAGTCTAACGGTCAGTATGAAGCAAGTGAAAAATGAGGTCCTATGCACATACAAGTTGAATTCCTTTTAGCAGATTTCACTGAATCTGTATCAAAAGCACTTATTACTGGTTGTTTGACCTTGTCTGTTTCACAGACTACCTTTATTTTCTTTTGTTTGAAAGCTAGTGGTTAAAATATTGGCCTTTTGAGGCTGAAATTTCATGCCGGTTTTAAAAAGTAAAGTAAATAACTTTGCATCAAATCATACTGTCTACATATATAGTTGAAAGTGACAGTCATGTTACATCCAGGCTCCATGTTTTATCATATCTAAACAAAGATTTGAGCAAAAAGAAGCATATCTCTATCTACCATATCATTTATATGCTTTTTAATATGCAAATGTGGGGAACGACCTAAATTGACAACCTGTTTTTTTAAGCTTGACATTGCTGAAGACCATTTTATTCACATGTGTTATGCTATTTGAAACTTATATTTCAATTAAAAGTACATTTATAACATGTAAAAGGTTTTTTTATAACTTAACAACTTCAGAAAATTGTGGTAAGTGAAAAATATTACATTTCATATAAGGCCTGACTTCATTTGAAAACCTCTATTTTTTGGCACAGGCTCATATAAAATTTACTTCTGGCCATTTTTTATAAGTCTGAAACATGAAGTATGCTATCTGTTGCTTTTAATAGGTGATAACTTATACATAGAAACATTAAAAAATGTAAGTTTTGGTATATTTTGGTTTTTAGAAGCCCAAATTTGATAGTTGAAATTGTTCTAATTCAACGCCACAATTCAGCACCCAAAGTTCAGATATAAAAAATGCCACATTTTTTATAATTGGTATCATATGGCTTTGAAACTTTGTAAACTGTTTTATAATACACTAAGCTTAAATCATGCCAAGTTTTATTAGAATTGGTCAAGTTTTAGACCCCTAATAGGCCCAAGACCACAATTAATGATCCCGCTTTTCGTTGTCCACGAATATAGTTCCTTTTAATTAGAGTGTAGTTTTTCTTAATTTTTTTTCTTTCCCTTCCTCACTCATTTCTTAGTTTTTTTTGGGTGGAAATAAAAGAAGAGAGGTGAAATAAACTTTTGGATGTTGTATTTTAACTGATTTTGATATGGAAAGAGTGATTAGGCCAGGTGCAAAAAGGTGATATTTACAGTTTTCGGAACATCTCTTGACTTGTCCATAGGGGTATGGAGGTGTATTGGCTAAATTTGTAAGAGTCATTGGTTCAATCTTTCTGAATTTTGGATATATTTTTGGACTAGTACTATACATTACACACACAAAAGATTTGACAAAAATGCAAAGTGCAATTTTTTTAATGAAACAAAACGTTATAAAGAACTAATAGGGGAATTTAATTGTGGTCTGTGGCCTAAGAGGTGAATTCAGGAAATATTGAATTTGTACTTTGACAACTTCCCTGAATGATCTATTGGTATTAATTTGTCAAACTACATGAGAATAAATGATTTCCACTTTTATTTGATAGAAATTTTGTAAAAAAGTGACATTTCAGCCTACATGCCCAAAATTGAACTTTTTCAGTTGTTTCAATATTTTTACAAAAGTAGCATGCTTACTTTCTCTCTGACAGATTATTCTGGTTTTTTATTTGTGTTTGTGGTATCTAATGTAGATGTTTAACTCATTTTTGAACACTGAACACAAAAAAAAGTATATAAAATCAGAATAAGAGTGCAAAATGTGCTGCTTTAATGGTCTTAGTCTAACGGTCAGTATGAAGCAAGTGAAAAATGAGGTCCTATGCACATACAAGTTGAATTCCTTTTAGCAGATTTCACTGAATCTGTATCAAAAGCACTTATTACTGGTTGTTTGACCTTGTCTGTTTCACAGACTACCTTTATTTTCTTTTGTTTGAAAGCTAGTGGTTAAAATATTGGCCTTTTGAGGCTGAAATTTCATGCCGGTTTTAAAAAGTAAAGTAAATAACTTTGCATCAAATCATACTGTCTACATATATAGTTGAAAGTGACAGTCATGTTACATCCAGGCTCCATGTTTTATCATATCTAAACAAAGATTTGAGCAAAAAGAAGCATATCTCTATCTACCATATCATTTATATGCTTTTTAATATGCAAATGTGGGGAACGACCTAAATTGACAACCTGTTTTTTTAAGCTTGACATTGCTGAAGACCATTTTATTCACATGTGTTATGCTATTTGAAACTTATATTTCAATTAAAAGTACATTTATAACATGTAAAAGGTTTTTTTATAACTTAACAACTTCAGAAAATTGTGGTAAGTGAAAAATATTACATTTCATATAAGGCCTGACTTCATTTGAAAACCTCTATTTTTTGGCACAGGCTCATATAAAATTTACTTCTGGCCATTTTTTATAAGTCTGAAACATGAAGTATGCTATCTGTTGCTTTTAATAGGTGATAACTTATACATAGAAACATTAAAAAATGTAAGTTTTGGTATATTTTGGTTTTTAGAAGCCCAAATTTGATAGTTGAAATTGTTCTAATTCAACGCCACAATTCAGCACCCAAAGTTCAGATATAAAAAATGCCACATTTTTTATAATTGGTATCATATGGCTTTGAAACTTTGTAAACTGTTTTATAATACACTAAGCTTAAATCATGCCAAGTTTTATTAGAATTGGTCAAGTTTTAGACCCCTAATAGGCCCAAGACCACAATTAATGATCCCGCTTTTCGTTGTCCACGAATATAGTTCCTTTTAATTAGAGTGTAGTTTTTCTTAATTTTTTTTCTTTCCCTTCCTCACTCATTTCTTAGTTTTTTTTGGGTGGAAATAAAAGAAGAGAGGTGAAATAAACTTTTGGATGTTGTATTTTAACTGATTTTGATATGGAAAGAGTGATTAGGCCAGGTGCAAAAAGGTGATATTTACAGTTTTCGGAACATCTCTTGACTTGTCCATAGGGGTATGGAGGTGTATTGGCTAAATTTGTAAGAGTCATTGGTTCAATCTTTCTGAATTTTGGATATATTTTTGGACTAGTACTATACATTACACACACAAAAGATTTGACAAAAATGCAAAGTGCAATTTTTTTAATGAAACAAAACGTTATAAAGAACTAATAGGGGAATTTAATTGTGGTCTGTGGCCTAAGAGGTGAATTCAGGAAATATTGAATTTGTACTTTGACAACTTCCCTGAATGATCTATTGGTATTAATTTGTCAAACTACATGAGAATAAATGATTTCCACTTTTATTTGATAGAAATTTTGTAAAAAAGTGACATTTCAGCCTACATGCCCAAAATTGAACTTTTTCAGTTGTTTCAATATTTTTACAAAAGTAGCATGCTTACTTTCTCTCTGACAGATTATTCTGGTTTTTTATTTGTGTTTGTGGTATCTAATGTAGATGTTTAACTCATTTTTGAACACTGAACACAAAAAAAAGTATATAAAATCAGAATAAGAGTGCAAAATGTGCTGCTTTAATGGTCTTAGTCTAACGGTCAGTATGAAGCAAGTGAAAAATGAGGTCCTATGCACATACAAGTTGAATTCCTTTTAGCAGATTTCACTGAATCTGTATCAAAAGCACTTATTACTGGTTGTTTGACCTTGTCTGTTTCACAGACTACCTTTATTTTCTTTTGTTTGAAAGCTAGTGGTTAAAATATTGGCCTTTTGAGGCTGAAATTTCATGCCGGTTTTAAAAAGTAAAGTAAATAACTTTGCATCAAATCATACTGTCTACATATATAGTTGAAAGTGACAGTCATGTTACATCCAGGCTCCATGTTTTATCATATCTAAACAAAGATTTGAGCAAAAAGAAGCATATCTCTATCTACCATATCATTTATATGCTTTTTAATATGCAAATGTGGGGAACGACCTAAATTGACAACCTGTTTTTTTAAGCTTGACATTGCTGAAGACCATTTTATTCACATGTGTTATGCTATTTGAAACTTATATTTCAATTAAAAGTACATTTATAACATGTAAAAGGTTTTTTTATAACTTAACAACTTCAGAAAATTGTGGTAAGTGAAAAATATTACATTTCATATAAGGCCTGACTTCATTTGAAAACCTCTATTTTTTGGCACAGGCTCATATAAAATTTACTTCTGGCCATTTTTTATAAGTCTGAAACATGAAGTATGCTATCTGTTGCTTTTAATAGGTGATAACTTATACATAGAAACATTAAAAAATGTAAGTTTTGGTATATTTTGGTTTTTAGAAGCCCAAATTTGATAGTTGAAATTGTTCTAATTCAACGCCACAATTCAGCACCCAAAGTTCAGATATAAAAAATGCCACATTTTTTATAATTGGTATCATATGGCTTTGAAACTTTGTAAACTGTTTTATAATACACTAAGCTTAAATCATGCCAAGTTTTATTAGAATTGGTCAAGTTTTAGACCCCTAATAGGCCCAAGACCACAATTAATGATCCCGCTTTTCGTTGTCCACGAATATAGTTCCTTTTAATTAGAGTGTAGTTTTTCTTAATTTTTTTTCTTTCCCTTCCTCACTCATTTCTTAGTTTTTTTTGGGTGGAAATAAAAGAAGAGAGGTGAAATAAACTTTTGGATGTTGTATTTTAACTGATTTTGATATGGAAAGAGTGATTAGGCCAGGTGCAAAAAGGTGATATTTACAGTTTTCGGAACATCTCTTGACTTGTCCATAGGGGTATGGAGGTGTATTGGCTAAATTTGTAAGAGTCATTGGTTCAATCTTTCTGAATTTTGGATATATTTTTGGACTAGTACTATACATTACACACACAAAAGATTTGACAAAAATGCAAAGTGCAATTTTTTTAATGAAACAAAACGTTATAAAGAACTAATAGGGGAATTTAATTGTGGTCTGTGGCCTAAGAGGTGAATTCAGGAAATATTGAATT